>NW_020884893.1:11757975-11868495 GCF_003945725.1 Corapipo altera | reverse complement strand
GAGCCAGGAGTGCCCCTCGTGAGCACTTCTCCCACCTTGTGCTACAGCAAGTGCATTTCCTTGAAATAACACATCCCTGAGGTGTATTCTGTCCTTTCCTATGAATCTTTTCTCTTTTCATTCCACTTGAAAAATCTTCCCCAGCTCTACCTTCCTGAGCCACCCTGGCATTTTTAGACAGGTTTGATATGGGAATATGGGATTGAGTCAGGGAACCTCTATGAGTGATGAGCACAGTTGTTGCTGAATTCAGCAGTAAGGCAGCTTTCCTAATAAGCAGCATTCTTCTTGCTCCCACAAAATCATTTGTGGAATGTTGCTTTAGAACCAGAAGCTGACAAGGGCAGTGGTGCTGTTACACTTTTTCTGTTTGAAACCAAATGAGGATGAAAAATTGGCTGAACTCCAGAGGCTCACTCTTACCTTTTTTATTAATGCTTATATATGAGGTTTAGGGAGGTGGAGTTGGGAATGGCAATGGTTTGTGGTCTATTTGTGGCACACTTTTTGGTAGTTTGGGGCTTAGAAGCCACCCCATTTGTAGACTTCCCAAAAGGCACAGTGTGCTTCAGCTGTCTGTTTAAACTACTGCCTTTCTAGTACTCCATTTACACATGTCCTTCATAAAAGAACAGGAAGGGATAGAGGTACAGAATTTCTCATCAAGTAAGTACCAGAGGAATAAATTTTAAAAAGCAAGAATGACAAACCTGACCTGAGAAGCAGTAACTCCTGTGAATGATCCCCTTACTCTGTTCTTACTGGAATAAAATTACTCATTGTCATCGAGGATAAACTTATGCTGACTGGGAAGAGGGGCAGATGCTTTAGATTTATTTTGCTGAAAGGAGCTGCTGAGTGGGAGAACCTAAGTCTTTGTTTGACAAAACATTTGGATTTGTAGCTTCTAATTAATAAATATAGTAAAATAAAAAAAAAACCCAAACACAACAATCATTAGGAATGTAAATATTTGGAATCTGTGTCAATATCGGTTTCTTATATCAACATAGTTTACTCAGGCCTTCTTTGCAGCCAGGGAGTGAAGTCTGACATGCAGTTCAGTGCTGAGAGCTGGGATGGGGCACTTCACTGTTAAAGATGTTTCTGTGCTTCTCGTCAGAAAGCATCACGTCCAGTGCTGTGGTCAAAGATGGTACCTTTCTGACTGTAACCAACTGCTGTGTGCCACACAATGCTGTTCCTAAATTACTGATGTACAGACACCAGAGAAGCATTTTGAGTGTCTTCTGGCAGAAACTCTTGTCCCCGTGCAGTGTTTATCTTCTGTGCAGTGACTTTTATCTCAGTAGGGATGAAGCAATCTGTATTTGTGCATCACAGCTCCTGAGAGGCAGGTGGTACGTGCACATCCTCCCTCTTCTACTGTGGCACCTGAAATGGGGCTGCTGCTCCATAGGGCTGACATTAGATGGAAGCTTAAACTCTTTTTTTTTTTATTTATTATTGTCATGGCTGCTCAGCAAAGTTGTCTGGGCAATTCAGAGACTGAAAGCTATGACAGGTTAATGGTCTTCCAGTTGATTGATCACTAAGGTGAAATAGCCTTTCCCAGCAGGGAATCCTATGCCAGCAGCATGTAGCAGTAATGTTGAGGTGATCGTGGAAGGAGCAGGGAGGGGAGGAGTGTGGAGGCAGTGGCTCAGGCACAGGGAACTGGGAGCCAGAGGGACAATACTGGTGGGACCCTTTTCTCTACAGGTGAACTGCTGACCCTGTTCAGCTGGAATGTGGGATTGGTGGTGCCCACCTTGCTGTGTTGTGATACCAAAAGTATCATTTGCAAAGTGTTTTTGTAGGGTCCTTTAAGGCAGATGTGCAGTTTTCTGTGCTGCTCTGTTCTTCTTCAAGTGTGCTTTTCTTACCCAGAGAATTGGAGTGAATTTAAAATATCAGAGCAGGTTTTAGTCTTTCTTGTCCAAGCAGCTTTGTTCTCATTTAGGTCATAAATGAACATCTGTTTCTTTATCTCTGCCCTTAATGGCATATTGTCCACATCTGAAAGCAGCTGCACAATATACCACAATTGTTTGACTTTGCTGAGCAGGCATCCTGGACCTGATGTTAGATCACAGCTGACTCTAATTTGGCACGATCCCAGCTGCTTTACAGGGCCAAATTCTTCATTTTCTTAAGATCTAAGCATTTTCAGCTCTGTGATTTTGCAAGAAGAGGAGCAAGTGGGAGGTGAGGAATATGGTGTCATCAGATAACCTGTGACCCAAGGTGTTCTGTTCATGGACATGATTGTGCTTTTTTGAAAAAAAACGGGACGGGGAAAAAAAAGGAATTAAATGGTGACATTGCATTGAGTATTTGTTCTTGCCTGTACCTGGCAAAGCACTGATTGCCTGCTGATTTTCTTTAGCATACTCTCATACCCACACAGTAATAAAATGAAGATTAGGAGCTTAAAATTGTATTGGTTCATATTTCTCTCTTGAAGGTGGGAAGAAGAGCGCTACCCTGAAGGCATTAAATGGAAGTTCCTAGAGCACAAAGGTCCTGTATTTGCTCCACCATATGAACCTCTGCCTGAAAATGTCAAGTTTTATTATGATGGTGAGTTAATCTGTGTTTCCACTTGCTAGGAAGAGAAATAAACATCTCAGGGTATCGTGGCGTTCTTCCGGGGACTGGAGTGCTGAGGAGGTGGTTTTGTTTTAGTGGTTTGCTTAAAAGCAGCTCCTCAGCAGCAAAGTACAGGAACAGTCTGTGGAAGTAAAGTGAGCCTGCTGCATTCTGCTCACTGAGGTGACACGGGGATGAACTTGTTCTCACACCCTTGTGGTGGTGAATCTCTCAGGTTACTCACCAGAGTGAGTGTCTGATGCCTCAGAGCAGCAGTGTCTGACCAGTGGAGTATGTAATTGTAGCTGCCTCATCACTGGTCACCTTTAGGCTTGCTCTGTTTTCTTTAACCTTAAGAATTGCAGCTTCCATCATCTGTGATGAAATTCATGATCGTTTGGTGGCATGAGCGGAATAAAAGACAATTGAATTTTGATACAGATGATTAGGATCTTGTAGGAGTGAATGGGATGCCCCTGGCCTCAAGGACACAGCCCTCTGGTGTAAGTCATGGTCCCACTCCCTGACCACTGTGTGTGGTAGAACTAATTGATGTGGGATTCTGATATCCTGGGCTGACTGGTTGTTAGAGGCTCATGTGGAAGGGATTATATGATGTGATGCCTGCTGGAGCCTGGACTTGATGACCTGTGTGTTTCCTTTTAGTCCTGTGATCATGTTAAATGAAGGATCAAATTAACCCAGGATTGAATTAAGTGGGAGGTATTTAAAAGGATGAAAATGTAATTTTTGGTGAAGGGGACATCTGCACATGGAACTCTTCCAGGAGCAACGTGCTGTTTTCATGTGAGGTGACACAGTGTTTTTAAATACAGAGGAATAGGTGACATCATTGTAGGGAGATAAACATACTGCAGCCTATTAAAGACCAGCTCCAAGCAAGTAGCACAGCGATCAAGGAAGTCTGCACACTTCTTTCTTGGGGTTTGATAAGAACTTAACAAGAAGATGGAAATTGTTCTGCTCTGTTGAAAAATGCATGATCTCTCCTGCTGTCTAGAGAAGGGGAGGGGCAGATTGCACTGTAGCTCTCCCTTGGTGCAGGCAGCAATAAGCTCCTCATCTCTCCAGCCATCTATTTCATGGAACCTCTGCAGGGATTTTTGGAACCTCTGCCTCTTGTCATCGCAGAAATTCATCAATAAGCTCAACAGTCATGGGGTGGGCAGGGGATGTCTGGCAAATAAAGACATCACATAAGTCTTCCTTGAGAAACTAGGCAAGAAATCAGAAGTTAGATTTACAGAGCAGCTGCTGAGAGCTGCTGTCTGTGCTCACAAGGCATTGTCTAATTTCAGGATGATCCCAGGATGATTTATAGAGCCCAATAATGAGGCTGTGGCTGTGGGCTCACACTGGAGGAATCTGTCCCTGGCCTGGGAGGCACTGCCTGGTTTTGTCTCTCAGAAGGACTGCTGGGGCTGTTGTTAGTGCCTGTGATAAGGGGAAGGAGCTTGAAATGCTAAAGCCATCTTTTTTTAGTGCTGTGAGTTAACAAGCTCGTAGCCCAGAGGTGGCTCAAACTTGCATTATTTTTCTGTAGATGGGGCAAGGCAAGAGTGTAGGTGGTGGCAGTTGCTTTTCAGTCATGGCCATGTGGTTTCTCCTGCTCGTTATGACCCCTGATTGCTCTCTGGTTTGCAGTTTTTTAAATATTCATGCCTCTGGAATAAATCCCTTTTTCCTTCAAATGTCCAGCTGTGTTACTGAGAGTCTTTTCAAACCTTTGTAAAAAGGAGGCATTGAGTCCAGTGAAATATATTCTGAAGTGATTAGATAAAGGTGACTGAGCCTTCAGCTATTTGGGAAAAATACCATTCATTTTAGCCCCATAACATGTTACTAACTCGATAGCCTCTTTCAAGCTAAAATTTCAGCCTGGAAAAACAGCTTCCCTTGCTGTCTGTCCCTTCCCCCATTTCCTGTTATAAGCAAACAAATGTGGTATTTTAGGTTACAGCTTAAAAATTGGCAGAGTTACTGTTGGTTTAATTTAATTGTGGAATATTCTCAGATCATTGGGAGGACCTTTTGCTAAGTCCTGTTTTACGAGGGTTTATAGATCTTAAGGCTTTCTAGCTGACTCTCATGCTTTAATTTTGGAGATGATACAACTCTTGAAAATATGTAGTAAATCAAAAGCATGGTGTTTTTTTTCCAGGAGCATAGACTGAACATTTTCTTGTGCTCACTTTTATGCAGTAAAACGGTTGTTAAAAAATCCCCAGGTATTGACTGCCTGCCAGCCCAGTGGAACTTTGAATATTTCTTGCAACTAACTGGAGATGTGAGCTGCATGCAAAACCCTTCACAGGGATCCCTGACACCCCATGTTTCATCAGGAATGAAATCTGGACAAAAAGATGCTCAGTGGGAACGTTGGATGTCGGAGCCGCAGCCTGGATGTTGCAGCAGCCTCTTTTCCCCTGTGTTTTGCTCTTCCCTTGCAGCAGTTTCATTTTGTGCTGCAGTCGTGCAGAGGAGCTGGAATGTGACCCCTCCATTCCCCGACAGCTCAGGCTTTCTTAAAAATGACTGGCTCTTTGAGCCTGATGTGGAGGTGCAGGAGTGCATTCCCACAGCTGAGGGAACAGTTAGCAGCATCCTGACACGTTTCCCTGCCATGAAGGACAGTTCAATATTTGGCATTGCTTTCCAGCCTGTTTGTAGGGTATCTATAGGAAGGGCTCTTCCTGCCTAGAAATAGCTGAAGGCTGGAAGGGGTGTTCCAAGGCAGAAACTCTGTGGGTTGAAGTGGAGTGTCTGAGTGCTGGAATAGGAGATTTAATAAAATCCCTTGCCTGTTGGACTTCAGACAGCAGCGTCTCCCCAGGAGTGTACCCAGCACAGAGGTGGCTCAGTGGAGGGTTTCCTGCAGCAAGGCCTTTTCCCCTTCCTACCCTCCACCTCAGACCTGTCTCACATCAGACTGCTGTTGCTTTTTTTAATGTTTAGATTCCAGAGGAAACTTTTTTCAAAATGTTTGTGATGAAAGTCAAGCAGTTGTGCTCTTCTGTTTCCTTCATCCATTCAATTTGCTGTATTATGTAACATTTTTAAGAAAAACTTCTCTGTGGTAAAAATATAATCCTTTAAGTTAGTTACTGTGGCCTCTTTCTGGCTTTGATTCCTGTTTACCATTTTCTTTAAAAAGAAAACCTTTCTTTGTAGGTAAAGTCATGAAGCTGAGTACCAAAGCAGAAGAAGTTGCCACATTCTTTGCAAAAATGCTTGATCATGAGTACACTACAAAGGAGATCTTCAGGAAAAACTTTTTCAAGGACTGGAGGAAGGTATGCATGTTCCTGGCTGCAGTGGCTGTGGGCATGGCCAAGTCTCCTCAGCACTGGGCAGTGAAAAGGGGCTGCTGTTCCATGCTCATGAAAGTTGTCTTGAGGCAACTAAAAGCTGCTTCAGATCTTAGCTGTGAAGTCCTGTAGTTTATCCTGTAGTTTCACCTATCATAAATACCTTCCTAAACCAACAAAGTCAGCTTCTCCCAACCAAATATGTCTGTGGTAGCATGATGGGGGGTAGCTGATCTGACTGTTATGTGCCCTGTGGAAGAGCCAGCTTAATATTAGAAGGAAACACCTTCCAAAGACCTAAAACTCAGGACTTCAGCTCAGTCATCTGCCATAAGAGCAAACCTGTGGATCAGGTTGATGCCATTTTCCTGACTGGGTTTCTGGATTTTTCTCCCTCAGCAGTCCCAGCCTGCTGGATGTAAGAGAGATTTGGAAAGTGGTCCAGCATTGCCCAGCACTTCCGGAGGCTCCATAGGCTCTGCTTCTTGCCCTTTCCTCTTTGACCTCAGCTGGAGTGAGCCTGTGCAAGAATTTGGGGGTTCTCGGGGGGTTACTGTGAGAACTTGTCTGTTGGTCCTGTTTGAGCTGCCTGGGGCAGGGTGAGCTGTGCAGAACTCACTGTGTATGAAAACTTATAGCACTGCTTTCTTTCTGCAAGGAAATGACCTCTGAAGAGAAGAGCACTATCACCAGCCTCAGCAAGTGTGATTTCACCCACATGAGCCAGTATTTCAAAGCTCAGACAGAAGCTAGGAAACAGATGTCCAAGGAGGAGAAACAGGTACCAGAGGGAATTCTAGGAGACTTCGTGATCCTTAGCTGGCTTGTAAACATCTTGGTGTAATCATTCCTCTGCCTGCCTTGCTTTCATACGTCAGTGTTCTCACTTGCTTTCAGGTTATTACTTTTGTGTTAACTGTAGGAGTCTGTGCTGTGCACCTCAGATGGAGCAGAGCACTGTGTTTACAGCTGAATCCTCATCCTGACTTGAAATGATATACTGATAGGGCTGATCCTGCTTAGGTAAATAAAGTTAAGTAAGTAACTGCTTAAGTAAAGTTAAGTAACTGCTTAAGTAAATAATGAGAAGCAGAGCTGCTGCCTCCGTGGGTTCATTGGTCCCTGGACAATAATGAGCAGTGGATACTCAGTTAAGGATAGATAAGGATGGTGGAAGAAATGCAGTAATGCCAGTAGTGAATAAAATGAGAGAAGAAATCTTAAACATCAGTTAACGCTGGGAGTTTTTAACAAAAAATGAACTTTATTATCCAGTAGCATGGCTATAGTGGCTTGTAGGGAGAGAATATTATCTTTTGTGACACTCTAGTAATTTTCCTTTGAATGAGAGCCCTGGTAGCTTGGAATTACGGCCTTTGGGATTGGAGGAGTCCCACCAGAATAGAGAGCCCATGTCTTACTGCTTTTTGCATTTGATAAATGTGGGTTAGCCCTCTTACAATGAAGCAGAAGTGGCTTTTTCTGTTGGTTTCTGAGCTGGCGCAGCAGTGCTGTCTATGGGTCAGATGTTTTATTTTGGGCTGTAATGTTTTTATTTTTCCTTCTGTATAATTAGAGTTCAGGCACAGAAGTATGCAGTGAAATCTCAGCACATTCTTTCTTAGGAGACTGTGTTCTGCTCATGAGACCATTTGCTGACACAGGCTTGACATGCAGCAGCCTGGAGACATTCCTTTGCCTGCTTTCCAATGCACAGTTCAAACACAGAAGTCTTTTATACACACAGTTTTTATACATAAACAGCAAGATGTGAAGTCTGGTGGATGCCAAATGCTCAATATAGAATATAAAGCAACAGTACTGTGCTGGGGCTGCCCCTGTAGCTGTGCTATGTGGGTAGAGGTACATGCCTCTGTTGTGGCAGAATTCTAGTTGCCTTCACCAGCACTCATCTGTTTCCCTTAAATATGAGTTTTCAGTGAGTTTTCACGTGTTCTTTCTCTTTTTCCATTTGTTTGTATTGCTTGCATTTTATTAATGCTTTTCTGGCCACTCTGCTGCTCTGTGGCCAGTCTGGTACACTTGCCATGATGGGGATCTGGTTTTGGGTTGGGTCTCCACCATTACTGCAGTGCAACTATAGAAATCCTTTAAGTTTTGGCATTTAAAAGTGTGTATGATGCTGTGTGTGCCTTACCTTTGCTTTTGGCTTTTTCCAGAAAATCAAAGAGGAGAACGAGCGGCTACTGAAGGAATATGGTTACTGTGTGATGGACAACCACAAGGAGAGGATTGCCAACTTCAAGATTGAACCCCCAGGTCTCTTCCGAGGTCGTGGGAACCACCCCAAGATGGGCATGTTGAAGAGACGCATCATGCCAGAGGACATCATCATCAACTGCAGCAAGTGAGCACTGGGGGCTTCACACCTCAGCTGTGCTTCCTAGATAGGAGAGCTAATGTTTAAAGCCCTATGTAGGTTGATACTCAAGCAGGCAGAAATAGGGATGCTGCTTATTTGTTCTTATATGGATAAGAAACTGAGTGATACAAGCAAAGGCTGAGCAAGGCAATCATGGGTTTCACGTAGAACTTTGTCAACATATTTTCTTCCTCACGCCCACAACCTACATCTGCTTAAGCTGTCTTTCCTGCTAGTATTTCCAGAAATTAATTTTCTTCTAGATAGGTTGCCCTACTTTGTCTTCCTTGATGTTGGAGGCTAAGCTTTGGTGAGCTTCTCTTCAGTCTCTGGTCCTGGTAAGTGTCCACACAATGAGTGCACAAATCAAAACTGGTCCTAGCAAAGTGGGTCCCACCTCTAGTATAATTCTTCAGCAGGTACATGTTGGTAGCAGTTACATTCCTGATCTTTTGTAGTTTGTTTTGATTCACTTGGTTTCCTGGTGGTGGAAATATGTACTTACATTGCCTCAGTTTCTTTCCCTGCGCTTTCTTTGTGTGATGCTATTCTTTTTCTGTTTTGATGCTGGTGGGAGTCGCTTTAAAAAGTTTTTATTTTCTGTTTTCTAATTCTCTGTAGGGATTCCAAGATCCCTGCCCCTCCACCAGGACACAAATGGAAGGAGGTCCGGCATGATAACAAGGTTACCTGGCTGGTGTCATGGACTGAGAACATCCAAGGCTCTATCAAATACATCATGTTGAACCCTAGCTCGAGAATTAAGGTAAAGATCTAGTTAAAAATAAAAAGCCAAAACAATCTTCTCGGTCATATCTCCAAGAAGCAAATGTAGCTCTGGGTTAGGAGAGAGACTGGAGGTAAAGCTGCCTTGCTGTGTCATCCTACAGTGATGGAAATACATAAGGAAAGCTTCTGTGCTTCTGTTCCTTCTCACAAAGAGAAATACAGTTACTGCCCAACAGAGCAGGTGAAATCTGGAAAATGTCTCTTGCAAAGCATTACTCTGTCATTCCTAGAAGGAATGCTTTAACCAGTGTAAACCTAAAAGGAAGCAATTTATCCAAGAACAGACTTGCTCTGGTGGATATTTTACCTACTTTTGGCCTTAACTTCCCCTGCCTGTTCATGTAGTGAAGTTATAACCATGGGTTGTTAATTGGTTGGTTGTAAAATTAAAAACCTGACCAGGCTCCTGGCTGAGAAGGCTGGTAAGGAGCTCCTGACTGAAGGAAAACAAAACCTGCTGTGAGAGCAAATAACCAGCCCATAACAAATAACAAGTCCGTAAAAGCAAGGATTTCAGCTCTTCTCATCAAGTCTTTTTCAAGAGATTTTTTTCCTGGATTGGAAACAAGGAGTTTGTCCTTCAAGTATGGGGTGGGGGGAGGAGGGGGAAGAATCTCTGTTCCTTGTGAATTCCTGCCCTCTTTTTGCCATGGCTTGAATATATAATAACGATTCTGAACTGTTGATGTTGCTTTTACCTTCTATGGGTGTTTAATTACACAGCTGAAGGAACATAAGTGTCATCTGAATAAAGCAGAGGAAACCATTTATATGTTGAGAGGCAGGGAAGACATATCTTTTGTGTGTCTGCAGTTGCTTCCGTGGAAGCATTTAATATCATGGCAGTCTGAATGACCTACAGCTGTGTGGCAGCACAGTGTGAAGCTGAGCTGCTCAGCAGCACCAGCTCCCTGCTCTGTGCAGTGAGACCGTCTGCACACACGGGCTTGCAGAGCCTGGAGGTGCAGACTGGGACTGCTGCTTTGCCTGCTCTCCCGAGCTGACTCTGCTCCAACGCTCCCTGCAGGGTGAGAAGGACTGGCAGAAGTACGAGACAGCCCGGAGGTTGAAGAAGTGTGTAGATAAAATCCGAAATCAGTACCGAGAAGACTGGAAATCCAAAGAGATGAAAGTGCGGCAGCGGGCGGTGGCACTGTACTTCATTGACAAGGTGAGGCTGTTCCCCAGCACTGCCCGGCCTTTCCTGTCCTCCTGGGACTACTTGGGAATGCTGTGTGCTTGTCTCCAAGGCAGGATTGAGCCCAGTTACTAAGGTATCCTGAGACTTCCTGGAGGGCAGGCTCCCGTCTCCTTTTCCTTCCCAGTACCTGGAATCCAGAGCAATAACCCATTGTGCTGAACGGGGCTATTTCAGGCAGCATTGTTTAGTTCAGGCCAAATTCACAGCCTGGTTCCAGAATCGCCCAGTTGGATTACTGGGAAGTTTGTGTGGGCCTTTTGTCTCCAGCTGTTTCAGTTTTCTTGCTGGGAATTTCTGCTGGTTTGTCACCTCTTCAGTAGGAGGTTGCAGTTGTGAGGTTTTGTAATTATGCTGAGTTTTTCACCACAACGTAAAGAAAACTGCAGTTGTGTTGATGCATTTAAAGCAACATACAATCGGTTCCCAGAGAGCTGTTCCCTGGTAGCATATGGTGTCTTGACCAACTAAATTAACAGGTTTTGTTCAAAATGGTTTGATGTAAACCAGGGAGCTCTGATGTGAATAATTGTGGTTTTGTGTGAACACTGAAGATTTTTTTTTTCCAAAAATTAGAAATGGGTTTAGCCAGTCCTGTTAAAATACATGTTTTTACACAGCCAAGTGTAGCCTCGAGATAATTTACATAACCTATATGCTATTTGAAGTATATTTAGTGTGCAGTGAATAAGTAGGTTCACAGAAGATGAAGAACTCAACTGTATGATTTGTCTCAAGCAGAGTTCTCATGGAAGTCAATTTGATTTTTAAAAAATACTATACTTTCTGAAATGAATTTCCATTAGTCAGAACTGTCTCGCAGTTTGAATTCCTTAATGAGCAAAAGTTGGTAAAACATCTTGGCTTGAACTCTTTAAGAAAGGAGATTTTCTCCTCTGGACGCTGCTGATTCTAGGCCAGAGTCTGAAAGTTTGCAGCATCTGTGTTCTGGGGATGGTTTGAATTCCTTAACCTCTCTTGTCTTGACATCGATGTAGCTTGCCCTGAGAGCTGGTAATGAAAAAGAAGAAGGAGAGACAGCTGACACCGTGGGCTGCTGCTCTTTGAGAGTAGAACACATCAAGCTGCATCCTGAGCTGGATGGGCAGGAATACGTGGTTGAGTTCGACTTCCTCGGAAAAGACTCCATCCGATACTACAACAAAGTCCCTGTGGAGAAGAGGGTGAGGCACCTCCACAAGCACCTCCACAGCCTCAGCTGCACACAAGTGTGGCCAGCACAGTTTTGATGCCAGTAACAGGTCGCTTTGTCCCTGGTCAGATACCCAGCCAGAAAATAAGTCCGTTAGTGTTACACCTCTTTATTGTGAGGGCTGTGGAAGGTGACACAGCCCAGCAGCTGAGATGTTTGAACATCTTACTGCTCTTCCCTCTGGTCTCAGTGTGAAGAGTTGGCATAACATGACTGTGCCAGCCCTGTTAGAAGAGTTTCTTGGGTCCCATTCTGGTCAGCAGAGTTGGTTTTGTCCCCTGGAGATGGTAGAGTTGTAGGCCCATATAATATAAAATATATATAATATATATACAATATATAATATAATAACAGGTTCTGAAATACCATGTACCAGCACTCAGAGCAGCAGTTTGCCTTGGGCCTCGATGATACACATTTCTCTGTCTCAGTGGTTGGGTTCATGTTGGAGCTGAGCCCTCAGGGAGGTAGGTCTTGATCTCGGGTGCTCCAGAGCCTATGGAGTGGGTGCACTGGTACCTCTGGCCTCTGAATCTGGGTATCTACCAGCCAGGACTTACTTCTTATACCATGTCAGTTCTTTCATCTCTTTGTCATCCACCAGTTTCGTATTTGCTGTGAGCTTGGCCTCATTCCAGAATAAATCCCCATCCAGCAGTGTGAACCTGGAGATAACTATCCAAAAAGACTTTTATTTCTGTGAGTGTAACAGCTCTGCATCTGGCCCACAGCTCTGCAATGAGCACAGTGTATTAGATGCCCCATGTGTAATGCTTGTGGTAATTTTAACAACAGTCAGCAGTAAGTGTTGGGCTCTTGAGGAGCAAAACAACTGAAAAAATCAAACTACAGCTCCTCTAGAAATTAATGTGCTGGAATTCTTACTTCCTTGTTTAAAGAAAAAACAATTTTTTCTATTTAAATTTATTGGTGTTGGCATCTCGTGATGTCTCCTCAATGCTTACAATGGAGAATTGATTATTGTGGAACTAGAAATCTTTGTATATTGGGTGTCTGTAGAAGAACGTGTGTTGTTGAGAAGCTGGGGATTTGGAGCGTGCAGAGCTGGGATTTGTGGTCTCTTTTATAACTGAAGATGCTTTGATTATTCTCCCTACCCCAGCGAGACTTGTTTGGGATGAAACTGTGTGAGACAATGCAGCAATGAGAAGGGTTGGTTTCTGATAGCTGGACTCCATGGGAAATGGCCATGGGGTCTCTTTGGCTGGAGTAAAGATGGAGAGTAAGGAAAAGGCAGTAGCTTTTCTTTCTCTGGGGGTCTCTCTCTCTGTTAGGCAGCTCAACCAGAGCAGAGTCAGGTCTCCTGCAGTTTTGATCTAAAGGAGGAGGATAAGGGCATTGAATCCTCAGGACTCCCGTGCTGGGGAGGAACCTGTGACACAAGCATTGCACTGACAGGTGGGTTTTGCCTGCTGGGAAGTAACATCCAGTATCATCACTGTGCCCTGAAAACAGTTTAGCTGGCTCCCTGGCAGTATTGCTTCCATACATCTTACTGCTGCCCAGCACACTCTGTGTGCCTGAAGTTCCTGGTTTTCTTTTCCTGCAGGTGTTTAAGAATCTTCAGCTGTTCATGGAGAACAAGCAGCCTGAGGACGACCTCTTTGACCGCCTCAATGTAAGCACACAGTTCATGGGGAGGGGGTTGGAGCACCATGAACAGGCTCACTCTGCCCCAGGCAGTAACAGCTGCTCTGTTCCAGCAGTGGTTTCAGTGGAAGTTTTCTTCCAGAGCAGCCTAAAAGCAATGAGAGACTGTCTCAGTCTGGTGTCTCTATTGTCCACTGTGCCCACAGGTTCCCAAAGCAACGGGCCTTGGTCCTGGTGAGCCTGGCTCTGACCTGGGGGGGTTTTTTCAGGGTTCAGAGATGATGAATGTGTGAAGTGACAGATTTTCGGATGCCATCCCCATCTGCACACTTGGCTCTCTGGGAGCACTGTGGTGGTTCAGGCACATTTAGAGTTACTGGAAACCAAGGCTTCCACACCAAAGAAATCTTTTTTGGCCACTTGTGGTACTTGTTACCAATCTAATACTTGTTGGTTCTTTGTTCACTTTTCCTGTGGTTTCAGTAATGTTGTGGCTATTCTGTTGTGGTCAGGTCTGAGCACAGCAGGCTCCAGTCGTGAGCTGTGGGTCCAGAGATTTTACAAAGGCTGTGGTCAATTCTGGTGCTGACTCTCATCTCCTTTCTGCTTCTTTAGACCAGTATCTTAAATAAACACCTTCAAGACCTTATGGAGGGTCTGACAGCCAAGGTATTCCGTACTTACAACGCCTCCATCACACTACAGCAGCAGCTCAAGGAGCTCACTAACCGTAAGTCTTGTCCCTGAAACTGTGAGGGGAACAGATCTTACCCTGCAATACAGACCTGGCTTCCTTGCCTGGGCCACAAGTCATATATCTGTTCACCACTTCCTCATTGCACTTCTCCCAGTGCAGCTGGGACCCAGCTGAGGTCTGACCAAAAATCTGCTACCACATAGTCTTTTGGGGTAGCTGAGCAGCCCATCACTGGGGCAGGGAAGACTTGTGAGCACACCAGGGTGTTCCTGCTAGGTTATGCCTGTCCCTTACCAAATCTGTTTGCTTTCTGTGAAGTGTAAGGGGCTGTAGATGACAGGCAAGGCAGATGCATCTGTAACAGCCCCATGTTTCTTGGCTTCTCATTCACAACCCCTGTAAGCACTGCTGGCTTGCACTTTGCAGCTTTACAAAGTGGGCACATTGGATTATGAAGCCCAGTGGTGTCCTGGGCAGTATGGACCTGCTGTCCCTGCTCTGAGCATGGCCGTGCTTCCCCTCTCTTGAGCTGACAGATGGTGTCAATGGCGATGAATAAAGAACCTGCCAGAAGGAGTTTGGGCCTGGGATGGATGGGGTTGGGCTCCTGGGATGTAATTGGAGCGTGGTGTTGAGCCTGGCCCGTGGCAGGGGAGGGTCGGGTCGGTTCTGCAGGCAGTGGGGCAGGGGCTGGGGCTGCACACCCTGCAGAGCCCCCACATTCACCTCTTTACTGTCCTTGCCAGCGGACGACAACATCCCAGCGAAGATCCTCTCCTATAACCGTGCCAACAGAGCGGTGGCCATCCTGTGCAACCACCAGAGAGCTCCGCCCAAAACCTTCGAGAAGTCCATGATGAACCTGCAGAGCAAGGTACCTCCCCCCTGCCCAGCTCTGGGCTCGGGGCAGGGCTCCAAGTCCTGTGTCTTGGGAGTTAGGATTCCTTTCACTTGGGGTGAAATGGAAGCAGAGCCTGCTTTTCCCTATCAGGATTTGGGTAGTGCTGCATCAGAGATGGGCCTGCTTGGAGAGGAACAGTGAGCTGGAAGGGACTGTGTGAGTTGTCTTTTATTTGTAAAGAACAAGATCAGACCTTTTTTCTGCCCTTCATCCCACAGCTGTGTGTTCTGCTGCCATTGAAACTCCGAAGCAGCAGCTCTAGCTCTGATCTGTGTCCCCTAAAGAACCTGCTGTGGACATCCACCCCTGTTGTGTGAATCTCAGGCCGCTGTCAGTGTGCACATAGTACATTATGCCCCTCTGACTTGACCTCTTCCTTTGCAGATTGTTTCTGGTGAAGGCCATGAGGTCCAAAGGGGTTAGGTCTGTTCCTGGTCTGGCTTTAGAATAACCTTCACAATAAGGAGTTCTGGTTTGGCACTGCAGTGTCCCCTGCTTCCATAACACCTAACCTGGCTGCCTCCCCCCTAGATCCTAGAGCTTGGGGAATGGTTGAACAGGGGCTGCAAAATGCTAAATCTCCCTGAATCCTAAACTTACTGGGGAAGAACTGCCTGAAGCCTTAACACCTTCCAGTGTGTAGGATTTGGGGCTGATTCCTGCTGAGGGAACAGGGATCGTCCTTCTGTGTTTCCATGAGAGGTACTGGCAGGATACAGTGAAGGCAGACAAGCTGCCTGGAGGGGCTGTTGGCCAGGCCAGACCAAGCCAATTCCTTTGCCTGCTTGGTTGTAGCTGTATTAGAAAGCTCCCAGCACCACCTTGTCTTGGGCAGTGAGTGGGGCCCTGTGGGATCTCTCCCCACACTGGGCTGTGCAGCAGTGAAGGGCCAACGGCCTCGCTGTCCTGCAGGGCTGGGTCTGACTCCTGGTGCATTCTGAACACAGTCACAAACTCACTCCCTGGTCACACTGCCCAGGGGTGTCTGCCACAGCTGTCAGCAGCTTGTTCACAGTGCTGCTGTCTGGTTTTGCCTCTCCTAGATTGATGCCAAGAAGGAGCAATTAGCTGATGCCAGGAGGGAACTGAAAAGCGCCAAAGCTGATGCCAAGGTCCGGAGGGATGAGAAATCTAAAAAGTAAGGCTGGTGTTCCTGGGCTTTGCAATGCTCCCAGAAGGGATCCTTCTCCCTGCATTCCATTTTCCTGGCCTGTGATTTGGGAAGGCCATCTTTTCCCCTCTTTCTTCTGTGCATGAAGAAATGGCCACCCAGGGGCTAGTCTGACGCTGCGGGTCCTGCCGTGGTCACTCGTGCCCAGCCCTCCAAGCTGAGCCCCAGCAGAGCTCACCCACCCCAGAGCTGCCCAGTGACCCTGTGCAGTGCTGCTGCCTGGCTGGGGAGCCAGGAGTTACACAGTTAATGCACAGGCACCTCCCCGAGTTCCTCTCTCCCCGTGGGAAGCCCACAGAGCAGACGATGTGCTCGGGCTCCGTGTGGGCTCTGCAGAGCAGCCCCAGGGGTGCTGAGTTATGGGAGCTCTGAAAGCAGGATCACAGCGTGACTGTTCCTGAGGGATAGATGGGCTGCCTTGGGAGTGGGTGTAGCATCAGAACAGTTCAGGCTGTTGCTTCCAACCTTTTAAAACAAAACTGCTGCTTAAGATTCCTGCTCTACCTCTTCGAAAATGTCAGTTCTTAATTGCATGTGCTGAGTGTTTTGTGTCACCATCTGTGCTGACACGGCTGCCCTGTGTGGCTGGTGGCATTGCTTACCTTGAGCAGAGTCCCTTTGGGTTCTCACAGTGCTGGCAGGGCATTAGGAGTTCAATGATTTGTTCTTTCCCACCCCAGGACGGTGGAGAGCAAGAAGAAAGCAGTGCAGAGGATTGAGGAGCAACTGATGAAGCTGGAGGTTCAGGCTACAGACAGGGAGGAGAACAAGCAGATCGCTTTGGGCACCTCCAAACTCAACTATCTGGACCCCAGGATCTCTGTTGCTTGGTAAGCACCTGCCTGGGCTGTGCTGGGGTGATCCCCTCCACCCCTTCACCTCTGTCATGTCCCCCCCCGTGGCAGGGGAGGGCTGTGGCCAAGGGCAGTGTCTCTGGCCTTCCCTTCCATCTCCAGCTCTAACAGCATCTCCTCTCCTGCAGGTGTAAGAAGTGGGGAATTCCTATAGAGAAGATTTATAACAAAACCCAACGAGAGAAATTTGCCTGGGCTATCGACATGGCAGAGGAAGACTATGAGTTTTAACCTGTTTTTATTGAGCTGAATTTTATGGGAAAAGGGAGTAGCCTGGTTTTTAGGGAGATTGATAAACTGTGAGCCTTACTTGTCCTTGGATGCTGGGGAAGGGGGAGGAAAGGGGCAAGTGAGCATCAGATAACACAGCCAACATCTTGCAGAAAGCATAACCTGGAAATATCCTAAAGGAGCTGAGCCAGTTGTCCTATGGACAACTTATTTAAAAATGTTTCAGAGATCCAAATTCTAGCTGTCTGGTTTGTGTGGTTTTTCTCTTGAGGCAGGGCAAGTGGATGGGGGATTTGTCAACCTTCCGCCAGGCAAATTCACCATCACACTGAGAGCGTGGGAATCTTTAGCTACTGTATACAAAATCCAATTATATTGGTGCGTTTTTACAGTTAGGGTTTTGCAATAACTTCTATATTTTAATAGAAAATGGACTCCTTAACCCCTGCCCTTCCCCTCCCCCTCCCGCCCCATTTCAGAATTTAACAAATAAACAAAATTTAAGGAACCCAACGCACCTGTTACAGCTGTCACTATAGTCATGGAAATACCCAGATCTTTTTCAATTTGTCACTTGAAACAGTCGTGGCATTGGAACATGAATTACAAATATCCACCGCATTTGTTCAGAGCAAATTGTGATGGGAAATCGGCCTCCTGACTTGAGTGTTCCTTTTTTTAAATGTGAATTTTTATTTCTTTTAATTATTTTAAAATATTTAAACAGTTTTCTTTCTTTCTTGATCTTAAAGATCGTGTAGATTTGGGGAGTGGGTGGGGGGAGGGGGCCGTGTGATGGGGAGATGTGTGTGGAATTTGAGGACAAGTGAAATTGGAAACAAATGACATTCCCATCACCCTTTGTTCTGAACATGCTCTGTACACTTCCAGAATTATCTACTTTTTAGGTTTGTCAGACTGTTTTACCTTTTTCCCCCCTTTTTTTCTAAGCCCCACTCCCCTCTTTTACTTGAAAGATTTTATTGTGTAAAAAGAAGTTTCACAGGTCAATGAATTTCGAGGGAAATGAGCATTGGTCCAAAAAAGGAAAATAATCAAGATTTTAGGGCTTTTATTTTTTTCTTTTGTAATTGTGTAAAAAAATTTTAAAAAATTTAAAAAGGCAGAATTTTAATGTGAAACCTTTTTTTGCTATAATCATTAGTCTTAGAGGCATTGTTAGCTTAGTGTGTGTGCAAGACCATTTCCTGCAGCCTTTCCTCAACAAGTATCTTCTATTTTTATCATGAATTCCCTTTTAATCAACTGTAGGTTATTTAAAATAAATTCCTACAACTTAACTGAGTGTTGGTGTCTGTGTGTTCTTTCACCTCTGGCCCTGGGCTGTGAGGTCCCCGTGGCTGCTGTGCTGGAGGAGGTGATGGGCTGGAAACCTTGTGCAGCAGAGGATGCTGAGGCCAGGGCAAGGGCCAGGTGTGTTTGGAGTGACCTAGGAGTTGTGTATTCATCAGGGTTTTGTTGAACAGTGTGGGTTTATGATGCCAGGGGTCTGAAAGGCATCACCTGGCCGTGGCTCTGGGAAGGGATGATGCTTTCCACAGCTGCCAAAGCTGCCCTTGTTTCTCAGGTAGCTCTCACTGCTGCCTGTGATGCGTCACAGGGGCTCTGTGGTCGGCTGTGTGCTCCTGTAGCCAGATCCTCAGTGAGGCATGTGGCTGGGAAGGGCAGGAGGCTGGGCAAGGATGTGGACAGCGAGGCTGAGGGATGATTCCATGTCCTTGGCATTGACAGCAGCCCAGGCCTGGTGTCCTTTAGGATCCTGGAGCAGATCCCTGGCTCCTCCACAAGGACCTCCCGGTGACCCCAGTGCTGGGGGTGGGCTCCCAAAGCCCCGAGGGTGGCTGAGCCAGCTGAGGAGCCTCTGGGCAGCCAGCCCCGAGCCGGGCTTCCTGCTGCCCGCTGCGATCTTTGAGGCGCTTTGTTGTGGCTGCACAAACTCGCGTTTGGCAGCAGCACCATTTACTCTCTGGGGCCTTTCCAAGGTGCAGCCGAGAAAATGCCAGCAGAGAGGGAAAGGGGCTCATTGTGCTCCCGACCTGCCCGTGCCTGGAACAATGCAGCCTGTAAAAATATCCTTTCTATTTATACAGCCTCAGTCAGACCTGGCCGAATTAAATTCCCATACCGTGCACTGCTGAGCAGGGAAATGTTGAATGGAGTGGGAAGGGATGTGCTCTCACAGAAGGGATCTCCCACCCCAGCATCACTGCTGGCAGATCCGCTTTCTCCCTGGGCGTGGCAGAGTGCCCTGGCCAGGCCTGGAGGTGTGAGGCCAGCCTGATGTCCCAGCTGGAGCGTGCTGTGCCTCTCCCTGTCAGCAAGGAAAAGTATGTTGGTGCAAAAGCAGCCCTTGGAAATGTGCCCGGCTCCCTGCGGGCACCGGGAGCACAGGCACTCATCCCCTGCTGGCTCTGTCCCGGGCAGGGACCCCAGGAGGGTTTAATCTGTGGTTTTGCCTGTGGCACAGCAGGGTGAGGACCACACACCCCACACTTTCCATGGACAATTCCCAGACCCCACTGACTCACTGTGCAAACAGGGAAATGGCCATGGATGTGCCACATCCCGTTTTGATCCCAGCGCTGCAGTGCTCGTCCTCGCCTGCCCCGGTGCCACCACACCAGTCCTGTTTTCCTGCCCCACGACAAGGCTTGTGTCTGGCAGCCAGGGAAACTGAGGCAGTGGTGACGTGGCCAGAGGAGGGTTGAAAATGTGGGTTGAAACTGGATCTTGTGCATTGTGAGCCCATGGACAGGCCCTGACAGCCAAGGAGAGGCTGCAAACCCTGCAGGATGCAGCCCCATCCCCCTTGAAATCTTACAGGATTCCAGGGTTGGAAATTGAAACCAGGTGAATTCGGGATATTAAAAAAGCCTGTGCTCCTCGTGCAACGTGAGGGAGCGGGGCCAGGGAACCTGGAGCTGCGGTGGGTTTCCCATCAGGTGCCAGTTGTAATCCAGAGGGATCTTGCAGTGCCTGTGAGGGGCAGGAGGGTGTGGGGGGAGGCAACCCTGCCTGCGGGCACAGCTTTGCCCAGCAGCTCCTCGGAGAGCGTGCACGGGGCGGGCTCCGTGCCAGCATCCGCAGCAGCTCCACAGCCCCAGGCGGGTCTGCTTTCCATCCCCGGCTAAACACTGCTCTGCGTCTGCCAACACCAGCCCGGCCAGGAGGGGACTCCGCACCGCCTTCCCTGCTGGTTTTCCAGATCCTGCTGCCTGCAGCACCAGGGAAGCTCTTCCCTGATGGTGGTTTTCTCAGCCCACGGGCTGATGTCACGTTTACCCACCCCAGGCAGTGCAGAGCAGGCAGGAAGGAATAAATAACCTGGAGTGGGGCACCTCTCCCAGGGGTTGCAAGATGCCAAGCAACCCTTGCTCGGATGAGGATGGGGCACCTTCTCTCAGTGAATGGTCCCCAGGGCAGGAGAGAGACGTGTCCATTCCCAGACATTGGTGTCAGAGGGATACTGGGCTGCAGGGCCCCCCACACTTGCCTGTGGGGTGGCCTCGGAGTGCTCTTGCCCTGGATTTTGCTCCCCAGCCCTTGAGCATGACCAGGGGCTGTCCTTAAGCCAGAGGTCACCTGGTTGTTAGCCTGTTCCTGGTGGGAGGATGCAGCTGCTCCATGAATCCTGCAGGATATGGGGGATGGCATCCCGTGATTCGGAACTGTGAAGGGGGAAGGTGCTGGGGCCACTCAGAGGGGGAAATCCCCTTCTCCCCAAAGGTGTTTGCAAGGGGAGATTGCAGAACACGCAGCCCTTCACAGCCACACGATCCAGGGAATTAAAAACGGGAATGTAATGGAAGTTTTTGCTGCCCTGAGGGGTGGAGCGTGATTGCCCACGGCCTGGCAGATACAGGAGCTGGGACCACCAAACAGAGCTGGCAGGCAGCAGGCACACAAAGGTGGTTTCATGTGCTGTCAAATTAAATGATGAAACTCCTTGGTGTGCAGCATCTCGGACATGGAGAGCTAATGCAAGGCTAAAAGGTGATTAGTCAAACCTGCAGAAGAAAAAATATCCATTGCAGACACCCCACTGCAAACCACATCCTGCAGGCAGCAGCCCCAGCCAGGCAGCGCTCCGGGGCCGGGGACACGCTGTGCCCGGGGCTCTCCTTCAGCACAACAGGCAGGATTTGGGAGTGAGGGAGTTACCTCTTCTGCTTCTTCGATGGCCACGCTCCCTTCTCAGGTTTTGCCCTCAAAAACAAGGGTGTGCCCATAATGCTCAGCTATTTTAAGACCACTGGGAGCCGGCTGCTTCCTGCCAGTCCCGAGCGAGGCCATTCCACAAGCCAGGAGTGACTTCCACGGCAGCTCACCCCGGAGAGAATGTGGCTGAGAGTCCTGTGCCAACACCAAGCACAGACTCCAGTGGCTCTGGCTCAGCTGAGCACGTCCCCAGCGTCCTGTCAGCCCTTACAGTGCTGTCATACACTGCTCGTTTCTCTCAGGGTAGGTTTAGGTTCTTACCCTGGTGTGTCCTTGCCTTTTTGCTGCCCAGACACTGGGTGGGATCCTAAACAACCTTGTAGGGCTCCTCGTGAGTGTGCACATGTGTGTGCATATATGTGTGCACGTGTGTGTGCGTGTGTGTGTCCAGTGTGTCCCTTTGGAGGTGAGTGGAGCAGCAGGGACAGAGGGAGCTGCTCATATGTGGGGTGCACGTGGGGATGGGGGCCCCTCACTTAGAACGTGATGCCCCTTCCAGGCCCTCCCATGAGCTGGGGTGTGAGATAAGGGCTGCTCAGCACAGGCTGCCTTGCCCTGGCCCTGTGGACACACATGTGTGTGTATGTATGTGTTTATATTGTATACATACACATATATCACATACCTGTGCATTTCTGTGTGGGGTACAACCCCTCCAACCTCACCTGCAGCAGGGCTGTGCTTGCCCTCGGCAATCATTGCCTCTCAGGGTCAGAGATGCCACTGAACTCTGTCCCCAGCCTGGGACATCTGGGTGCCCAGCGTGTCCTGGGGTGTCCTGGTGGGGCGGAGGGCACAGGGAGGAAGGCCAGTGGCACACAGAAAGGGAAATTGCAGGCTTTGACCACATGAATGGAGCAAACTGCTCTGAAACGCTTCCCAATTCAACCACTTATCCCCTCACTAACCCTGCTTTTGTGTGGTCTCCAGCCGGGGCCAGAGAGGGGCTGAAGACTGTCCAGAGACCCAGGGCCAGGATGCCACAGGCTGCCCCGCAAGCCCCATCCCGCTTTCCACGGCAGCACAGATCCAGCCGGGATCTATGCGGAGGAAGCTGCAAACGCAGACGGGGCTCCACCGGGAAGCCGCCCCATGGCGCCAGCGGCACCACAGCGAGGGCTCTGTCCGCAGGAAAAGCCACCGGGATGCAGCGCCGGGACCCCGCACACACCACGCAAACCCTGCGGTGGGTGCTGGGACCCCGCGGTGTCGGGGGGTGAGCGGCACCCCGGGGACCTGGGAGCCCTCCTTGGGGGGTGCAGGGTGGCACCCAGGCGTGCTCGGGGGAGCAGGGCACCCCGGTACATGGGTGTGCCATGGGGAGCAGGGCACCCCGGTACATGGGTGTGCCATGGGGAGCAGAGCACCCCGGTACATGGGTGTGCCATGGGGAGCAGGGTACCCCGGTACATGGGTGTGCCATGGGGAGCAGGGAACCCCGGTACCCCAGGCGTGCTGGGGGGTCTGTAGCACCGGCAAGCGGGGTCCACACTGCCCCCTGCCCAGGCGGGCCACCCCGCGGGGGTGCTCTGTCACCCGAGACCCCGCAGTCGGTACCACCCCTCTCCGTGCCCCCCGCAGACCCCCCGCGCTCCGCGTCCCGCCCGCCCCCGGCGCGGGGACCGCCCCGCCCGCTCCCCCGCCCCTTCCCTCCCTCCTCCCTCCTCCCTCCTCCCTCCTCGCTCCTCCTCCCTCTGCTCTCCCCGCTCCTCCGGGCGGCAGCGGTGCGGGGCGCGGCGGGGCTCGGGCGCTCCCGCTCCCCTTTGTTCCCGCTCCGATGGCGGCCGGGCCGGGCGGCGGCCCCGGCGCGCCCAGCGAGGCGGAGGCGGTGCAGCTCTGCCGCAGCCTGGAGGTGGGCACCGTCATGACCCTCTTCTACTCCAAAAAGTCGCAGCGACCCGAGCGGAAAACTTTCCAGGTGAAGCTGGAGACGCGGCAGGTCACCTGGAGCCGCGGCTCCGAGAAGGTCGAGGGGGCCGGTGAGTGCGGGGCTGGGGGCGAGTGCGGCGGGGAGCGGGGCGAGAGGGGCCGCGGTCCCTCGGGGCGATGGGTGCGGGGCTGGAGCCGCCGTTCGGGGGGCGCCGGGGGCTGGGTGGCGAGGAGGAAGGGGGAAAACGAAAAAGAATTAACTCGCGGGCTCTCCGCGCTCAGCATCTGCCCGCGGGCAGCCCGGGGGGTGCGGGGGGTCCGGCTCCCAGCCCGGGGCCGGCCCCGGCCGCGCGGTGTGCGGGGGATGCGCGGGCCGGCACCGCCGCTGCCCCCGCCCAGCGCCGCCTCCCAACTTTCCGCATCCTTCTTCGGCACCGAACTTCCCCTGGGATAAACGAGGTGTTTTCCCGGGTGCTGCCTTGGCTAACAGCACCGAAAAGGCGTAGGGAGCCTCGGAAGGAGGCAGGGCTGGTGTGAGCCCTTTTGCGGTTGCACCTCGGAGCAACAGATGAGATGGAACGGAAAAGGCAAAAAGTAGGAAAACCAACCCAAAATATTGTAGTTCCGTCCTCTTCCGCGTTCCCCTCCGCACATCTGCGCGGGGGTGATGGCACGGGGTGAGCTGAGCGTGGGGCCGGTCCCGCACCCCCTCCTCGCAGTGGGTGCTGGTGCGGCAGCCCCGCGGAGCCTCCGGGTTCCCGCGCAGGATAGGGACCTCTGGAATGAGGAGGGCACGGGAAAGGGTGCGTAAGAAACCTGAGTGTCAGACCACAAAGATGGGTGGGAAAGGGGGCGAGAGCAGCGATGCCCCACACTGGGAAACTTCGGACCTCGGTGTTGGTTTCCCAGGTTACTGCTCTTTCTCTTAAATCGCCCTTCCCACCCCCACATGCAGTAGCGCAAGGACAGGACGAGGGCTGTTTGGTGCTGGAGGTGAGGAAGAGGGTATGTGAATGAAGGAAACGTGATGTCAGTGCTGGCGCTGGCCTTCCCTGTGCTGAGGGGTGTGACTGGGGCACAGCGAGGCCAAGGAGGGGCTGTTGTCTCTCCTGGCAAGTGCTGCTGGCCCAGGGTGGGAAGGTGGGATGCTGTTAGTACCAGGGACTCCAGTGAGGGAAGGATGTGGAGATGATGGCCACATCTCTGTGGCAGGACAACAAAATGCTGGTGCTTCCAGTTTGGGGCTTTTGTTTGCCCTTAGACCCTCGGAGTCCTCTACCTTTTGCCCAGTGGTGTCTCCAGGCAGATCTGGAGGGAGCCTTGGGCTCCTTTAGCATCACCAGGATGTGAAACTCCCCCATCCCTTTCCCAGAACGGCCTCTGGGAGCAGTGAGGCAGTGGGAGAGGGAGGAGAGAGTGGCAGTCTATTGACACGGGGCTTAAGGTGTTCGTAAACTAAGGCACAGCCAACGATGCTTGTGCTGGGGAGTTTCTGGCAGAGCCTACTGACCACATGTGCCCATGGGCTCTGGGTTCCCTCTGTGTGCCTCCCAACACATGTGGTGTTCCCACAGTGTGTGTGACCCTCCTGAGGGGGAAGGTGGGCCACACTGGAGACAGGCAACATCAGCCTGAGGAGCTGCCATGCCTTCAGCCCCATCTCTCTGATGCTGGATGCTTTCTCCATGGCCTCCTCTCTGCACCTGAGCATCTCACCCTGGCCTCAGTCCCCTCTTGAGGTGTCACCCAACACCCTGAGCAGCACCCATCCCCTTGCCCCTCTTTCCTCACAGGGCTGAGGAGCAGAGCTTTGCTTTAACACTTCCTGGACAGAAGTGTGGGAGCTCTAGGTGGAAATATCAACTTGTGTACACAAATAGTGACTGTGTATCTAGGCAGGCAAGGCAAAGCCATGGGATCGATGGCCAGCAATACTAGGTTCTTGGCCAGCTTCCCTATTTTTATCTGGATGTGCTTTCTGGGTAGAAAAAGGACGCCTGGGAAAAGCCAGGTGTGTGACAGCTCCACTTCACGTGGCAAATACACTGATGTATTCCCCTCCTGTCTCATCCCCTTGGAACAGCATCTCTACTGGACAAAGTCTGAGGGTTTTCAGGTCAAAAACTGGGTGTGTGATGTTCATGGGTCTGTAACGGATGTTTATGTGTTTCTTGAGACGTGGAGACCACCAGGGAGCTTCAGACCACCCTGCACACAAGTTAGTTATCTAAGTAGGAGTGATCCTGGGTTTTTATCCATTTCAGAACGAGTGAGTATCCACAGTGTATCACATACAGAGGTCTTGGACTCGGGGCACATTGTGTGACAGGCCATGTACTGGAGAGGTGTCTGACACTGTGAACACCAAGCATAGAGGATCTGTGCTCCTTTCTCTGTGCCTGGTGGGCTGTGCAGAAAGCAGATGTGTGTTTGTCTGGGGTGGGCAGTGCTGGGGGACTTGGCACCGTGACTGACCGTGTTGGGAAGAGCACAGCCCCCGTGGCTGCAGCCCGGGAAGGGCTCATCACTGTGGGAGATGTCACAGAGCAGTTGTCACCCCAGGATCTGCTCATGCTGGTCTGTCAATACTTCTGATCTCTCCACTGGTCACACTGCTTTGCCCAGAGGTGATGGGCCATCCTTTGTTTCGAGTTACTTATTGAAGCAAGCAGGTTCTGAGCCATCCTCTGGAAGGAACTTTTGGCACTTAAGGACAAAGCCCTTCATGTGCATCATCATCTCCTAACAGCAGGGAGGTTGGACCAGGGGGATGCTGACTGGGGAGGAGGTTGTGTAGATGTGGCTCTTGGGGATATGGTTCAGTGGTGGACCTGGCAGTGCTGGGTAAATGGTTGGACTCGATGGTCTTAAAGGTCTTGGGTGACATCACCACACGTGCTTGTAGATGTACAGGCAGCCAACCAGCCTTGCTGGCCACCACCCTGCCCGGCCTCCGCTGCCCGTGAGCTGGGAGGTGCTGGGGTGCCGAGAGGGGGGAGCCCTTGCTGGTGTGACAGCCCTGTCGTGGTGCCCTGCTCTGTGACCCTTGTGTAGGGCTTTGTGAGTGCTGCATAAAGAGTGACCTTTGTGTGTGGATGGTGGGCGTGTGTGTCCCCCACATCTCCCCTCCGTGGGGGCGGCGCGGGGCCGCAGCCAGCTGGGCTCCCGATGAAGAGCCTCTTCTCTTGGACAGGGCCCGTGCCTGCTCTTCGTTAAGCTCTTCATCCTGCTCCAGGGCGCTGGGGCTCTCCACGAGCTGAGGGCTGGGGAGGAGGGGGGAAGCTTCCCCGTGTGGGAAGCCTTTCCCTTTGGAAAGCAGTCACCTCCTTCCCCGTGCTTTTTCAAAACCGAAACTGAAAAATGCAGTCCTAGTTTGTGCCAAAAAAGGGCATTTTTTTCAATTAATATTTGTTTTTATCCAAAGGGTTCTAGCCAGCTCTAATTACCAATGCATTGCTTTCTTGCTAATCAACTCTGCAGAGGGCCTGGCTGCTGTGATGGGAAGAGTGCTAATAATTTTCTATTCTTTTTGTTAATCACCCAAAGCAAAGTAGAGCTAATCCCTTTAGTCGGTTGTCTTTTATGCATTTATATTTTTTTTATCTTCCTGTGTTAACTATTTTTTTTAATATAAAAGGGTCTTGTGTTCTTACCTTCATGTGCTGGGGGGCTATAGGCCAGCTTCTAATTGATCTGTTTGCCTTGAAACACGTCAGAAAATTCAGAGAGTTTGCTCAGAGAGCGAGCTGAAAATTTGGAGCAGATGTTTGTTTTATAGGGGAGAGAGAGGAGGAAAAAAAACTACCTCAAAAAAAGCCCTGGTTGCATTCTTGCTTTCCGTGAAATGAGCTCAGTCCCGTGGAGGTGCAGAAAAGCCCTTGCTTGTGAAAAAGAAAAGAAAGAGGCTGTAAAATATTAATGCAAAGTGGCTGTGAAGTGTGACTTGTACCTGCCTCAGCCATTCCAAGTACCTGCCTCTTTCATTAGTCCGCCAAGGCGCAGCTTTTGCTTTTTTACTTATATTTTTCTGAGGCCATCTGCTTAAACTGAGGGGCTTGGGGCTCTTGAGAAGAGAGCAAGCCAGAAATGGCTTTCAAGGATAAACTAACTTCAGAGCAGCTCCTCGAGGGGTGTGGGAGGGCTCCTGCATGGGTGGGTCCCCCCCTGCCCCACCACCAAGGATGCAGCCCCTGCAGCTGGGAGGAGGGAGCTCTCTCGGAGGCCCCTTGAGCAGGGGGCTGCAGAATGGTTGGGGTGGGAGGGGGAGAGCGTGGCTGTGGCTGTTGGGATGGTTAAAGCTTCCCCTGCTGACGCTCTGCTGTGGGAGTTTCTTGAGTGTGGGTTTTTTGTGTCGTTACCAGTCCCCTTCCTGCTTACGAGGGTATTTGTGTTACCCAGGGGAAAGCAAGTGAGCTCTGCTGTGCCTTCACCTCCAAACTGAAACAGCCTCTCCCCTCACTTCACAGCCCTCTGTCAGCCCCTTTTTCTTCTTGGTAGCATCTTCCAGGAGAAACAGGTTAGAAGACCCCCTACTCATGCAGCAGTAAGACACATCAAAAATTACCTCCTCCCTTGGCACCCCAAAAACTTCTCTGCAACAGAGGAAAGCTTCTCTGGAGAGCAGCTGGAGGTTGGCCAGCTGGGAGATGGGTGCTCCCCTGTGGTACCTGCACCTTTGATGTCCATCTCTCTGGTTCCTTCATCTGCCAGTCAGCCACGTGGACGGAATTGACTCATGGGGTTCAAGCCCACTAATTAAAATGTGCTGGAGAGGTTTTGGGTGTTCTTGGACTGATTGCTTCTCACCTACATCAAGGGCCTGAGCACTCCAAGTCTTTCAGGGCTTGGCTTTCTCCCTGCCTGTTGGCTGAACACCATGTGTGGCCAAAGGAGCACCTGAGTAAGCTGGATCTGAACATCTGGCTTTGCAGAGTCCATGCAAAGAGGTGACAGTGCTCAGCTCCATCACCTCCCATCCCTGGGGGCAGTTTTGTGGTGGGATTTCTTACAGGACTTTTAATGTGTCCCATCTCTGTCACAGCTGAGCCAGGAGTTGCCCAGCCCAGTCTGTGATCCCTTTACTGCTCTTTGTTTTAGCTCCCTTGCCTGCACAGCAGGGATGGTCATCCTTATCTCAGAGCCTTTGCTCAGCTCCTTATCTGATGGCAGTGGCTGCACTGCAGATGTCCCCAAGACACCATGACTGTCACCCTGTGGCCTGTGTGAGCAGGCTGTGACCTCCTGCATATCTTACAGCTTGCAGACAGAGGACAGGCTCGTCTGCCGCCTTGGTGGGAGTGGGTGCTAAAGTCCTGTCCCTGAGCAGTGCTCAGGTCTCTGCCTCCAAGCTCTGCCTGTGGCACAGCAGGTTTGACCTCCGAGTTGCCCAGTGGTGCAGCCTTCATGTAATTTTTGTGTTCCTGGGAACTCAAGCACTGCTTTTTGTCTGAGACCTTCCCCTCCAGAGAGCAGTGGGACTGTTGTGACCCTTGGGGACAGACCCAGGTGAAACCACTGCACCATGATGGGCAACCTGTCCAGGATGTAGGACTCGCCAATACTTGGGGTGGAGCAGGAGCTCTCAGAACAGGGGCTCAGTTGTGACTGCCTGACAATTTTGACTACATAACACAGCACAAACTTCTGCTTGAGTTCTGCCCATACAAGCTGCAACAACTTGACCTGTGGATGGGAGCTTCAGAAGCTGCTGGAAGTGGAGCACACTTGACTGTGTGTCCAACTCCTCTGTCTCTGCCAAAGTGGGATGCTGCTGGGGCTGGTGAGACAGTTTTGTGCTGAGCATGTCATCCAGGCCATGGAACTGGCTGGCAGGAGCTGTGAGACCCCTTCCAGATCATCCTGTTGTTGGGCACAGTGATTGCTGTCCTGCAGGGCTGTAGGAACACCCAGGACCACACTGTGGGTGGGCTGTGGTTTGTGAGGTGAAGGGGCCAACAGTGGCAGTCTGGGCTTAGTGCTGGCTCAGCCAAGAGCTGGGCTGGTGGTTTGGGCTCAGGGGGGGTGTGGTGGTGCCTCTGGGTGTCCTGGCAGGGCTGCAGTCAGCCCCTGCTGTGTCCCTGTTCCTGAGCTGTTGCAGGTTTGGTAGGACCCGATGTAGGGCTCGCAGTGAAGGAGGGTGTGGGGAGCCCAGGAAGAGCTTGCAGCGTGTGGTGAGGAGGTGTGGGGCTTTGAGCACAGAAAACCCGAGCAGCTCTGACTCTAAACCATTGGTTGAACCTTATCACGCAGAAAAAGGAAATGTCAGAAGTCACTGGAGAAGACTTTTTACTTTTCTAGTATGCCCTGAGGTTTAAGGGCAATAGAAATCAGAAAATTTTCAAGTCCTTACAATGTTTTTGAAAAGTTACCCCCCTCACATCCTCCCCTCTTTCCTTGGTCAGAAGGGCTTGGAGAGTGGATGGTGGAAGATGATGCTGAAGTGGAGCAACCAGAGGGATACCCAGTTAGAGAAGGATAAAGGGAGAAAGGTCTGTGTGTTCAGCAGACACTTGGGGCTGTGTGGAGAAAGTGGTTGGTGTCTGACACACAGGGATGCCCACAGGAACCTGCGGCCGTCCCAGCAAACCTGGGGCTCGTGAGCTCACTGGGTTGCAGAGTGTGCTGCTGGTGTCACACAGGAGATCAGTTTAACATCCAGCACATCCTCTGCCAGTGGCTGTGTCCTGCCACGCAGGGGGTGGGTGATCTCATGGCTTTTCCTGTGCTCTGCTGTCCCTGCTCATCTGTTCCGAGCGGGTTCTCTGCCGGAGCTGTTACATCAGGAGGGTGTCTCCCAGGCTGGGGAGAGCCCTTAGGAAGGGACACAGTGACAGCAGCCATTCCCAAAGGGACTCTGCAGTGCTGGAGAAGGCTGTCCTTTGAAATAGTTTTAATCTTTAGGTTTTGAGTATTCTTACATTGCACAAAAGGCTGTTTTACATGGGAAAAACTTTTGGACATTGATTCAACTGAGAAATTTCCTAATTTGTGAGAATTTTTGGCCTTTCTGAAGATCCCCCAGCAACTGGAGCTGCAGGCAGGGCTGTCTGTTTCTGGCTCTGCCAGGCTCATCCTTCCTGTCCCAGGCATCCTTTGCCTCTTGATACATCCCTGTCACATATCAAACACCTTGACATACTGGACAGTGGGAAGACTTGGGGTTGTGGAGCACCCTGAACACCCAAAGGGCCACAGGCTGGTGTCTCTAGGAGAAGCTGACCACTCTAAATCTGTCAAAGTCAGCAGAGCTTTAGGATGCTGCCAGCCTGAACTCTGAAAGTCTCAGTGGTTTTCAAACTGCTTTTCAGCTCCATCTCTGCTGCCCCTGTGTCTGGTGGCTCTTCAGCCTGATTTGGAACTGGGGGCCCTGACCCAGCCGGTCTGGGGAGCTGTGGAAAGCCTTCCAGAGTCTGGCATGGATTTCTCCTTGTATTCCTCTGCAGCTCCTCCCTTCTGTTTGCAAACATTTGTGGTTCTGTGGTTCTGGTCAGTGTTTTCTGGCACTGTCAATAGGGTACCCCAGAGCACGTCTGGCTGCCCCTGGCACTGGTTTGAAATTGTCCCAGGGAAGGTCATGGTCCAGCACGTGAGCTCCTGTGCTGTGGGATGCTGTCCTGAGCTGACTTTGCCCACTGACCTTAAGGATATAATGGCCAAAACCCCAGGCAGAAGGGGCAGGACTGTGCCTTACAGGTCATGTTTGCTCTCCAACCCATTACAAACACATTTATTTGCTTTTTCTTGGAATATGACTTTTTTTTTTTTTTTTCCCCTGCCATGACACATGGAATCATCAGGTCTGGGGCTGTGCTGCCTCATGTTTGTAGTTCAGCCTCTCATCTCACCCTCAGCCTTTATCTGTCTGGGGGATGTGTGCAGGACTCCTGGGTGGAGTGTGGAGGCTCTCTGTGCTCTGGATAGCACACAGGGATGCTGTGCCTGCTCCCCTGCCTCCTGTCACCAGGAGCTGCTCCAACACGGCATTGTCCTGCTCCTCATCTCTGCTGGAACTCCTCTGATTCGATCTGAGGTGTGCTGTGCTCCTCCTCTGGGACTGCCCTGTGCAGAGCCCCATCCTGCTCCCTTTGAGCATCTCCCCTGCTGTGGCCAGACTGACCAGGGTTGGAAATCGTCACCAGGAGGGGATGTCAGGGAAGGCTGTCACTGCAGGCTGTGCTCCACAGGGACTCTGGGTAGAGCAGCTGCTTGAGAGCCTTTTTCCTGTTTACTTGCTCCCAGAAGTGCTGATGGTGTGGTGATTAAAGGACATCCCTCCTGCATGTGCCGGTGTGTCCTTCATCCCTCCTCCTCCTCACCCTCTGAGGGTGCAGACCTCAGCCCAACTCAGACAATGGGGTGGCTGCAGGTGGGAGCTTGGCCACGTTGGGAGCACAGGATGTCCGAGAGGACTTTCTCCCCCTTGGCTCCCTGCCCTGGAAGCCTGTGCCCCATAAATCTGCTTCCCATCTGCTGGCAGGGGGTGGGGACTGGCCCCGTTTGTTTGCTGAGCATTTGGGCACTGCCTGTCATGGTCCTTCTCTCGTGAGGCTCCTGGGCCCCTCAGGGCAGAACACAGAGCCTGCTGCCTCAGAGCTGTGCTTGGGGACTCATCCCGCAGGCAGCACTCACCCACCTCTGGTTCCTCTGACCAGGATCCCAGGGCACTTTGGATACCTCCCTTCTCCTTTGAGCCTGCAGTCTTTGTCCTGCTAATCCACGCTCACATCCCTCCTCAGCTTCAGAGGACCAAAAAGCTGTGTCCCTGGCCCCAGAGCAGACCCCAAGTGGTGCCAGGCTTACAGGGCAGTGGGGAGTTGGCTCTGTCCCCCAACAAAGCAGCAGAAATTGGGTTTTGTTAGGGTTTTTTTTCCTTCTTCTATGTCTCACATGTCCTGTAATGCCTTGTGTCAGCCTGTTCTCAAGCTCTTGGTGCTGGTTGGAATATGGTCCCCATAATCCCCCCCCAGCAGCTCAGGCTCTGGGACATGTTGTGAAGAGATCTAGAGATGAGGGTGTGAAATTTTGGAGCACTGGTACATGGGGTTTGGTATGAACCATTCAGAAAGTTGGTGTTCAAGGAGCAGTAGGTCTCCAGTTCTGGGGACCAAATAAATCCCAGGTGAGGTCGTTAAGAAACAATCCCAAGTGGTTTCATGCCATCACCACGTACTCCTGCTTCTCCCACATAAACTGAAAATGATGTTACCTGCATGGCTTGGGTGGTGCCTGCTCAGTGCCCAGACATTGGCAGTTGGATGGGGCTGTCAGGAGGTGCTGTTGGCTGGTTAGCCACCAAAACCTTGCCTTGACAGCGGAAGGTGAAGCCAGCACAGTCAGGGGTCCCATCGTGGTTAGTGCAGATACAGCAAAAGGGAAAGAGTCCCTTTTCCATTTTTAGCCCCTTTGTGACAAGAGCAGGTTTGATTTCACCAACAGCCCCTCTGGTAACTCTGGCACTGGTTCGTGTTGTGGTGGGTGGAAGGAACTCACATGGAGGAGGAGGTGACATGAGGAGGTGCCTCCCTGCGTTACTGGAGAAGGTCCAGTCCTCAGGGCCTCTCCTGCAGACAGTGGCACACAGGCAGATCAGGGGCAGGGCACACATCTGGAAATCACATCTGGCAAGTACTCGGCCCTTGCTGTCTCCAAACAGTGTTTGAGTGGAGCGTGGGGCAGGAAGAGGTCAGGCTGTTGGGGTGACCTCGGCCGGCTCAGCAGCAGATGAGATCTTTATCCATCCTTCTCTTCCCAGAGTTACCCTGACACTGAGGCACTCAAGTCCTGGTAGGGATGGGAACAAGCCCTTTCCCTGCTGCCACCGAGCGTCCTGGCCAACAGTCATCTCTGTTGTTAAATTGCTGTCACGGAAACTTGATTGCGTGTCTGGTGGGGTGGGTGAAAACTGAGTCACGGCATCTGAACACCGCTGGCATTTGCTGCCAGTGTGACAAATCTTTTCTGTCCTTCAGTTTTCACTCCTCGCCTCTGTGCCCTGTCCCGGGGACAGTGTGTGGTCACTCTTGTCTCCATGTGGTTTGTGACAGGGCATGACTCCCTGGGCATGAAACAGTCAAGAAGGCGCCTTTGTTGAGTGCAAAAATTGCCAAAATGCTCCAAGGGAAGCTTGCAGCTCTTGGACACTCAGGTCCCCAAATCCACATCTACCAGGGCTTCCTCATTGGCCCTGCCAAGCTCCTGACTGCCAGGCTGTGCACTCAGGAACTGCTGGATTCCCTGTCTGCCCTTCTGTCCTGCTTGTTCTTTGCTGGTCTGCTTGATCCAAGCCCCTTCCCCTTGCTGGCAGTGGGGAGGAGCACTCCACCTGTCTGACAGCCTGGGATCATCAGTGACCCTCTAAGGTCCAGGAGAGGGATGCAGAGATGTCTCACAGGAGGGCTCCCTGCTGGGCCCTTCCATGGGGCACAACTGCCTGGGGAGCAGCTTTCTCGAGCCTCTCACCCTCTCCATAGTGAGACACAGCTCTGTGTCAGTGCCCCATGGATCTGTCACTGCCCACTGTGGTACCTCTGCTCTCCTCACAGCTCTGTACCCACCCTGGAGGGAGGGAGGTGGCAGAGGCAGGATGGAGGAGCTGTGCTTGCAGGTCTTCATCCCGTCCTCCTTTCAGTTTATTGTGCTGCTCTGTGGTCTTTACATTCCTCACCCAGGCAGAGCTGGGGGGGATGGAACCCACGATGCCATGCCAGAAAAAGGTCACCTTGTGGAGCCTTGCCTAGACAGACTGTCCAGAGCACCAGTGCCAAGCTTCCCCTTTCCAGTTGAGTCAGTGGAAGCTTGTGCTTCTCAAACAGACTGGGCTGATGACTGAAGGGTTGCTCCAGTGCCTGCTGCCAGCCTGATTTCATCTGGGCCAGGGACACCAACACCTTCAGAGCAGCATCTGTGCAAGCAAAAGCTGGTGTTTTACCCCAACTGGAGCAGCTCTGCTTCTGTTTGGGATGGAAATGTGCTCCCATGCCCTGTGTGATGAAGGTGCAACAAGTCCAGGGCTCTCATGGGTGCAGCCTTGCATGTGAGAGTGGGTGCAACCAGCAACCCTGGATGCCCAGCTTGGGATTTGGTACAAAACCCCACAGCTTGACAGAGACAAAATTTCTGTGGAGGACAAGAGGGAGCCTCAAAGCATCCCAGGAGAGGGATTGCTGGACCCTGGACTGATGTTTGCCATCTGGCTGCCTGTCTCCATGAACTCTGCACAGGGGCTGTGAGAGCAGTGTCCTACCTCACTCACCTGGGGGATCAGCATTGGTTTTCTCACTCGTGTTTTTCTTTCAGCCAGAGAGATGTGCTGACGACACAGGCAGCTGCCAGCCCACAGCTGCCTTTGCTTCTTGTGCCGGGAGGATGTTTGAGAGCTCTTGAAGGCCACCTGCATGAGGCTGATGCTGGCAAAGCAACCAGGCCTGGGGCAGCCTGTGGAGAGCTCTGCTGTGCCCTGTAGAAGCTGAGTGATGTGTGGGCAGGACTGTGCCTCCCTGCTCCAGCCCCTGGCATGGATATGTGTGGGATGGAGGAGGGAAGGGTGGCTCCTCACATCCTCTCCTCCAACCCGCACAGCAATGCAGCAGCATCTCCTAATCTCCCTGCACATCTCCTCTGGCTTCCTCTGCAGTCGATAAGGATTGGAGGGGGGCAACAGGGGAGGGAGGAAGAGGAGCTCAGAAGCCACAGGACATGTGACCCAGGGGCACAGGGGAGGCGATGGGCAGGAAGCGCCGGTGCCCACAGAGCAGCCGGCGGGTCCCTGTGTGCCCTGTGTGGGCTGCCCAGTGCACTCTGCCAGCACATCTGCCCAGGTGCCAGCTCCCAGGGTGGTGTGCCAGCTCTCTGCCAAATCCTCCTGCTCCACTCTGAGTGACAGGGATGTCTGAGAGGTGAGCCAGGACCTGAGTGGGGATCCAGGCCGGTCCCAGTCATGCTGGCTCATCAGGAGCTCCCTGTTGTCCCATCTCCAGCCCATCAAGCTGTATTTTTCCCCAGCATCTCCTCTCCCAGGGTGTACTCTGCATGGATGTTGCTCCTTCTGGGGTAAAACTCTTGCAACAGTTGCTTCATAGCAAAGTCCACTGGCTTGGAGGAAAAACTACTGGTTGCTGATACAGGTGAGGTGAAGCACTTTGCTGGAGCAACCTGGGACATTGCTGAGTCTGCAGGGGAAAACAGCTTTACCTCCCAAGGCAGGAGAAGTTCCTGGGTGTTGCAACAACAAGAGCAGTGGGACCCAATGGTCCCCTGGACACCAGGGTGGCTGTGTCCCTCCCTGGTACAGCAGTGGGAGCGAGAGAGCTTTTTACAGGGATTTTGGCATCTCACTGAAAGGGCAGCATGGCCTTTTTTAGTTCATAGGGGGTGAGGGATGTGCTGGGGCACAGGGCACTGCTGGTTTGGTGTTTGGATGCCTCAGCCAGGCTTCCTACCCTCTGAAAAACCAGTTAAGGTCAAATGAGAGGCCTCAGCTGGTTTCTTGTTGTTCTGTCTGGATAAACCATCTGCTAATGGCATGGGCTTGTCCTCTGGAAACCTGATAGCTGCTGCTGAGCAGCGCTGATGGCAGGCGAGGGGGATGCAGTAACCTCAGCGCTGCATCTCTGAGCAGAGACGTTCAATTCCCTGCTCCTCTGTCTGCTTTAGTCCTGTCGATTAAGGGAAAGCTCGTGGGGTTGAGAGGTTGAGCTGTTGTCACTCTGAGAACCAATGCTAATGTGAGACACAGCTATTCCCTCTGGAATCTGTTCCTCATCGCTTGGGGTGACCTCTTGGCTTCTTGCAGAGGGGGTACGAAGGGCAGGACGCCACTGTTTGTGTTCGTTGTGGGGGCAGCACACACGTCCTAAGAGCCACCGTGATTTCTACGGTCCAACCAGTCCCAGCTCGGGTGGTACCGTGTGCCCCATTCCTGCCCCAGCCCTCCAGGATGCAGGGATGGTCTGTGCGGGGCTGGGGCTGTGCGGGGATGGAGCTGTGCGGGAATGGAGCTGTGCAGGATGGTGCTGTGCGGGGCTGGGGCTGTGCGGGGCTGGGGCTGTGCGGGGTTGGGGCTGTGCACGGACGAACACGGGGCTCGCCCGCAGCGTGGGGCAGGCGGAAGGGGCTCGATGAGCAGCGAAGGGCAGGCGAGGGCTCCAGGCTGGGAGGTGCTGAGGGCTCTGGCCCCCGTCCAGAGAAGCACTTAGCGCTCGCTCCCCCTCACCGGGGAGTTCTGGTCGGGCTGCTCTTGCCGGGCGGTGTTGGGTTGCAGAGCCGGGTGGGAGCCGAGCACAGCGGGCAGGGCTGCCCGGAGAAGGGGGACTGGGATCCTGCTCCAGCCTCCTGCAGCTCCTAATACCCACTGCTGCCTGAACATGCATTTCATGGGGACTTCCACTGAAACATTAAGAGGGATAAGGTGCTACTTTATTCTTCGTGCTTTTACATAATAGGTTTTTCTTATTTTTTACCCACATGCACATATGTGTCTTTTTCCTCTTTCTCCCTGGGGGCCTGACCTCCCAGTGCCCCTTCCAGTGATGGGAAGCCCTGGTTGTGCTCAGTGGGATCCACAATGTTAAATAGCAGGAAGACTCTTTTTTTAACCTCTTTTTCTTTGCCAGAGTGAGTAGGCTGGAGGCTTTTCCGCTGCCCTGGGGCAGGATCAGACCATGTCAACCAGCTGAGGTCAGGCTGGGCTGGCAGTGACTATGTGGCTGTCACATACACCCAGCAATACCTTTTGAGAGGGTGGGTGTTAGCGTGGAGACTGTCCCCAGTAAACCCCTCCTGGAAGGTAATTTGGCTAAGTTTCCTTTTTGACAGCTTTTTTTTGTTTTTAAATGTTTTTATTTAATCAGTTTTACATCTTTCCAAAAATCCTCTGGAGGTGGTGATTTTGCAACCCTCAGAGCCTGTTCCAGGGTGTCCTTATCCTTACATGTTACAACACCCTATCCATCAGCGGGTAAATGAGGCTTGGATGAAGTTTCAGTTTTGAATGACTTAAAGGGTGGATCTGGTTTTCGTGTAACCAGAGGGTAATTTGGTGGGGTTTTTTTCTTACATGGCGAGGGAGGTGGATCTGGGGTCAGTTTTTTCTTTCTGATGCAATGCTCTCCCACTAAAAGGAAGGCTCTTTGCCCAGAAATGTGACTATGTCCCTTTTTTTTTAGTGCTGGAGGCAAGGGGAGGACCAGGCTGTTTCTGCTGGCAGGGGCTGGAGGGACGTTTGGGAGACTGTTGTACAGAACCTGGTTGTAGAGTCACAGCACAGCTCAGTGTGCAGCGTGGAACCATGTGGGGAGCTCAGGCCATCTCATGGGTTCCACTGCCTCCTTCCTGGAGCTGCTCCTGCCTCCAGCCTGGGAGGGCTGGAGGACAGCCAGCTCGCTCCAGCCCTCCCATCTCATCAGCTGCTCCTCTGTCCCTGCTTGCTGCTGGTTCCTACTCTGGGACATCCAGCCCTGCCAGGCTGCAGCAGGTTCATATTCCCTCAGAGAGCTTCCCTCCGCCACTGCCATTGCTGTGGGACCAAGTTCTTCCTCTCTTGCCATGTCCTGCATGGGATGAAGACATGTTAGTATCTTCTGTCTCCCACAGTATGCTCTGGGAGAGAGCAACTTGGGGAGGAGGAGATGTTGCTCACCTTAGTGACAAGGGACTTGTCTTCGGGTGGATCATTCTGGATTACCTGCCCTTGTTCCCCTTCCCAGGCGTTGTGTGGTCTGTGGGGCTGGAGCCCCATCTGATGCTCATCCCCATGTCTTTGACCACATCCTTAGTGGGCCTTTCCCAGCAAGAACCTGGGGTGCAGAGCCATGGTGGGACACGTGGGCTGTGTCACGGAGCCCACCCCACCCCTCACTGGGGAGCTCGTGGTGCTGAGGGTGCACCTCTGACACCTGGGCTATAGCGAGTGCCTCCAGCCCTCCTTCCCCTCTGCACAGGGGCTCCCGGTCCTGTGCTGGCAGAGGGAGGACCTGCAGCAGGATGGAGGCTGGGACCAGTGCAGGGAAGCATCATTTCAGCACGTGCTTGTTGGGGATGGTGGCGTTTGTGCTTGCTGTGCTTCCTGCTCAGTCACTTCCTTCCACACTGCGAGGGGCCGGGAAGGCGTTTGAGTCAGTGCTGCTCTGTGGTGAGAAGAGGGCTGCACAAACCAAACCTGAACCACCTTCCCTCAGCACACACAGGCATGTCTGGGAGGACGAGAGAGATGAGCAAGCAGCTGCAGGCATGCGTGGGCTGGAGGTTTCTGCCCCGCTCCCTCCGAGTGCCTGATCCCTGCGGAGGCTGCCCTTCGCCCCAGGAATTCCCTGCGTGCTTCTGTCCTTGATAAGCACCTCACTTGCTCCAGGGCTCTCTCCATTGGGTGGATTTTAGGTATGCACTTTGTAATAACAGCTCTGTCTTATTTACTAACCCGCCGGTGCTCTGTGCAGTGAGAGGTGAGCACAGGGCATGGCACCTTCCTCCATTTGAGTTACTCCCTGGTAAACTACCGTGAAAACCCCTCTGCCAGTTCCTTCCCATTGCATTGGTCAAGCCCTGTGTCCTCTAAAGATAGGATTAGCCTTCAGTCCCACTGTGCATGTCCTGGATACAAAGACCTGGACGGTCATAGGGGTTTTTAAGGGCTGAAATAACCTGCTGGGAGCATAAGGATGTGAACAGAGGCAGGTTATGGCAGGGCATGCTAATGTTTGAGCTTTCAGCCTGCTCCTCTCCAAAGGGTAGGTGATTCCTTAAAAGGTTCCACCCTTGCTTATTTTAGGAAACTTGTCTGTCCTCCCTTTGCAGCCCCAAGGAACTGCTCTTGTCATGAGTTGGTGAGCTTTGGAGGGTTGTTAGATTCATGGAATATCCTGAGTTGGAAGGGACCCACAAGGATCAAGTTCGGCTCCTGGGTCTGCACAGGACACCCCCAAAATCTGTCAATGTTCAGTGTAGATATGTCCTGTGTCAGGCAATGAGCAGGCTGCCATCATCTCCAGATGCACACCCACACTGCTGTGCACTCCTGCCAAGAGAGGATCCCATGTTCCTTGTGGCTTATAAGTCCTCCCAGAGTCAATCCCTGTGTCTGCCTTGCTGTGGGGTTTGGAGAGAGCATCATCTCTCATGATGCAGTTTAGTGCTGTCGTGGCTGCTGCGGGTGATGAGCTGGTCACATTTCTGCCTAGTTTTAAACTGCAGGAAATTGAAATGAAAGGCGAGTCGATCCACAGTGAGTGCAGTAAGTGGAGTTTAATTGGGATGAATTACATGCCAAGTTTGCAGTAATCTCCGTCTCACATTGCTCAGAAGCATCATCTGCTTTGGAAACGTGACTCAGAAATGTTGTTATTTGATTCCCACGAGCATTTAAAGAAACTATTTTTCCAGGAAGCAAAGGTTTTTGGGTTTGAATTGGGTTTGGTTTTGTGTTTGGTTTTTTTTTTTTGCCTCCTTGCTGCTGTTGTTTTCTCTTTGTTCTCTGGCAATGTGAGTCCTTTCCCAGAATTTCCTCTGGGGAGGGAGGCTGTGAAATGCTCCCTTACCAGTGTCTCTTCAGCTCCTTCTCCTTGCTTGGCGTTTGCGCTCTGGGCATTAACAGCTGCCCCTTGCTGGGGATCCCTGTGAGGGAGACATGCAGCCAATTTTGGGGAACACAGAGGTAAATAGGGGGGTGATGGCTGGAGAAACTTCCTTGGGAAGCGGTAGGAAGGGGCTGTGCTTACACATGAGCAGCAAGGGAGATGTGCAAGGTGAGTGGGAAAATCTCCGTGCTGCTTTGGAAGGTTGAGGAGCAAGCTGGGGCTCCTGAAGACCAGTTTTATCTTTCATGGGAATTTCAAGCTATTTGCTGAACTCCCCTTTCGTTTTCCCTTTCTTACAGTGGATATTCGTGAAATCAAAGAGATTCGTCCAGGAAAAAACTCGCGCGATTTTGACCGGTACCAGGAGGATCCGTGTTTCCGACCAGACCAGTCTCACTGCTTCGTGGTCCTCTATGGCACAGAATTCCGGCTGAAGACCCTCAGCCTCCAAGGTAAAGCACTTGTGGCCCCAGGGTTGTGCCAGGACAGGGTTGGTCGGGCTCCTTGGCACCACCAGACCCAACAGCTTTAGTGCCTGGGGGCAGAGATAACCCATCCTTGGGAACTGAAGGAGGATGGAGCGTGATGTGCAGGGGCAAGAGGTCCAGCCAGCCATGTACATCCCATGGGAGGGGAGCAGGAGCTTGGCAGGGACTGGAGCTGGCCAGAGCATCTGCATGGCAGGGAGATGTTACTAGAAAGGGGATAAAGGAAGGAATAGGGAATATAGGGTGCTGAGGATATTCCCAAGAGGTGTTGGTGATCAGCCTCTGTGTCCCTTCCTCCCACTTCTCCTTTGCACTTTCCACAGCTACTTCTGAGGACGAGGTCAATATGTGGATCAAGGGGCTGAACTGGCTGGTGGCAGACACTCTGAGGGCACCCACCCCCCTGCAGATTGAAAGGTGAGGAAAGCTTGTCCTTGTCCTGCTCTTGTTTTCTTTTTTCCCTTTTCTGTCTGTTTTGACAGAGAAAGGTGAGCACGGTGACATCTCATTCCCTCTCTGAGCCACACTGACCTGACTCTTCTGCCTCTGCACTTGAGAGGCTTCATCCTGTTGATCCCAGAGTTTGATCTCACCTTTGTCAGGGAAAAGGAGCTTTACCGTGAAACTGATGTTTGGTGTGAGCAGCCTGTATTATCTGTAGCAGTTCAGTGCAGAGGCACATGGAACAGAACCCCTTTGGTTTTTGTCTTATCCGTGGACTCACTTTCAGGCAGAGACATTTTCAAAGGGGGGGCAGGTTGCCCGCACGGAAACAGGGTTGGTGCCTCTGGAAGGGAGCGGAGCCAGGTTCTCTGGTGGGAAGGAGGGCTGTGGGAATGGATGGTGTGGCGTTGAGCACCTTCCAGAGACAGCAGCAAACCACCCAGGCTGGTTGCTGGGGAGCTGTGGCTAAGTGTGTGCCTGTTTGTGCCTTCCTGCTCAGGTGGCTCCGGAAGCAGTTCTACTCGCTGGATCGCAACCGGGAAGACAGGTAAGGAGAGAGGAACTTGTAATCACCTTCATGGAAGGGTTTAAGCTGGAACAGTTTGACTTTGACTTAAAACCCCAGCCTTTGGTTGGATTTTTTGTTGGGTTCTTTTAGGCTTTTAATATTCATAGTCAAGGAACCTTAATCCAAGTCCTATTACTTCCCTGTCTGACTTTCACTGAATTAAAAAAGCATAAAAGAGCTGTCTTGTTTCCCTGACCTATTTCCCAGCCGTTTAGACTCAGTAACACCTTGAGAGCCCACAGCTGTGAAATGCCTTCCCCCCAGCTTCCCAAGGAAGCAGACATCAAAGAGCCAAGAGGCAGTTCGGGGCACCCCATGAGGACTGAACTGGGTTGGGCTTATTACCCTACAACCTGTTTGTTTTATTCTCCTTCTCTGAGGTCCATGAGGCCACGGATCATCCCACTGCTAGGCTGATGGACCACTGCTTGGGGGGTTCTTGGGTGAATGCTTAGTGATGTCCTAGCAGGTAAAATGTCATGCTTGAACCTGCCATGAGGAGATAAGGGAGGAGAATTGGGTCATGATTCATCAAGAGGAGATAAGGGAAGGGACATTTCCCTGTCAGGGAGGTGAGTTCCATGCCAGTTTTCCTGTCCACATGCTGGCTGCCAGCCTCCTCTTCCCGAGGTGCTGTTATTTGCCTCCTTTCATGCCTGGGATAGGCTTTTCCCCTGTGATGTTTACTGAGCACATTAACCTTTCAGCATTGATTTCCATGTTAATGTGCTCCCCTGGGGCAGGGAGATTCCTCCACTCCTGCTCTGGAGAGGGTAGTGCTGGAGACACCACTCACACGTAGCTCCTGCCCTGGGCTGTGGTGGAGCACGTGGGTCCCACCTGCCCTCTTTCCATGCCCTGGGCATCAGGCAGATCCCTGGGCTCTGGAGCATCCTCTGCTTTGTCCTTGCTGTGTCCATCCAGGACAGCCAGACAGCCCTGCTGCCAGGCTGCTAGGGGTTAAATCCAGCCTGTCCAGGAGCAGAGCAGGAGTGTGTTGCCGGGGGAAAATCCCACTGCACTGGACATTTTTGCCTTTGCAGTGATTTATCCTGTGGCGTGAGGAGAGCACCGCTGGGTGCACAGGGATTTAGCGGAGGAGGGATAAATCCTTGCAGAGGCAGAAAGGGAAGGAGAGGAGCTTTAATCTGTTGCAGCTGCTCTGCATATGCCACACACCTTTCCAACCCAGGCTGAGGTTGTATATGCAGTGCACTGTTTTTCAGTGGTGACAGGGCACAGTATTTCCTAATCCAGCTATGGAGAGCACTGGGGCAGGTGCAGGGGTGTCTGCATGGGGGGTTTGGAGGATGAGAGCAGGAAAAATGGAAGTACTCAGACCTCCTTCTCCTCTGTTTATGCAGTAAAACTGATGAAATGGCATCCCAACAGGACAAAAAGAGATTGCGTGTCCAGATCCGTCTGCCCGAGGCAGAGCTGACAGCCAGCCTGTTGCATCTCTCTTGTTTTTCAGAATATCATCTTTCTATTGGAATTTAGAATTAAGGCAGCAAAATCCAATATATTCCTTACCTGTCAACCATGGGGAGAGCTTTCAGTGCAAAATGGTTAATTAGGAGAGCTGCTGCTCCAGCCCAGGCAGCAAGAGGAGCAACACAGGGGAAATGCAGAAAGATTTGGGGTCTTCCCATATTACAAACATTCTACAAACATCCGTGTGTTTTCTGCAAGGTAAAGGCAGCAGTTATGGAACATACACGTCTCTCGGATTAAACCTTTGCCCTTATGAGGCATTTCAGCATTAAATTTAGTGTTGCTGAGCATTTTGCTTTTGCTTCTCAGCCTGGAAATGGGTTTTCAAAGGGAACACTGAGATGTGGGGGGAGGGTTTTTTGATTTTTGGGGGGGTTTTTTTGTTTGTTTACAAAACCCCACTTCTTTTGCAAACCATCCTTGATCCTTTCCAGAACAGGCAGGTTTTTGGCAGCTGAAGAAATCACTCCCAGCCCTCGTGTGCCCCGTGCCCCAGCCTCCTGTGCCGGAGCCCTTCCCTCTCTGCTCCGCCCTCCCGGCTGGGTGCCGGGACATCCCTTCCAGCACGCCAGCAGATGTTGACTGTTTTCACTGGCTGCTGGACCTTTGGGTATTTGTTTTTCCAAGGGAGGTTAGGTGGAAAGAGGAGGGTAACAGGATGCTGGGGTTTTTTTCCTAACTGCTGCCAAAGAGGCTGTTTCACCTCTGTCCAGGAGAGCTGCCCATGGCTGGGAGCAGTGTTACAGCACTGGGGGCTGGCAGGGGAATGTTTCCATCCCCTCTGAGAGGGCTGAATCGGTCCTTTGGCCTGTTTGTCATGAAACCTTAGAAAACTTCCGTAGAAAAAATTAGTTTGTTTATTTGGTTTTTACTTTCTAGTCTGAAAATACTACTGAGCTGTTTATCCAAGGTCTCCAGCACTTCAACATGATTAATAACACACGGTAAATAAAATCCTTCCGTACCCTGTCCTCCTTCTGAAGCTGAGAGGAAAACGTTGGTCACAGCTTTGACAGGGCTTGCTCTTGTCACATCAATGAGCAGTGCCTTGGTCCAGCATATGCTGTGAAGCAGCTCAGCATCACCAGAGCCTGAGTGCTGGCTCCAGCGGGTCTCCAACCCGATTCCTACTGCTGGTCCTGCTGTTCCAGCCCCTCCTGCTCTTTTTCCATGAGCTTTTTTGCAGTGCCAGGCTCTCACCGAGGAGGGATTGCTGTTGGATGGCCATGGGACTCTGGGTGTCCTGTCAGGGGTCCCATGTTACACACTGTGGTCCTTGACATGAGAGGGCATCTCTCACTGCACTCCTGGCTCAGTTCTCTGTCACCTGGTACCCCACAGCTGGGACCCCCTGCCCTTGGGATCACACAGCACCCTGCACATGGCCATGGATGCTGGGTTTGCTGGAAGGGGCAAGGGCAGGCTCCCCTCCCCAGGACACTCCCCCTGAGCCCCCGGGGTAACTTCACCTGCTGGGGCAGAGGGAGGTGCAGGGAGAGAGCAGAGCTGCTGCCTGTGCTGAGTGTGTGTTGCTGGCTGTGCAGCCTGTACAGCGGGGTCAGAAGGGGAGCCTGGGGCCATGTGTCAGCCTTTTTTTTTCTCTCTTTCCCTCCCTGTCCTGCCAGTGAGTGGCAGGGCACTGCCCGCTCCTCGGCCGGCCGGGTGCTGGCCGTGGGCACGCACGGGAGCCGGGCCAGGTCCTGCCCTGGCCGTGTGTGTGTCCTGGTCCCCAGCTCAGAGCCCAGGAACAAGGGCTCTCTGTGTCCCGCTGGCTGCTGGGCCCTCGGCTCTGCAGCGCCTGACACCAGCCGGTTTCTCCCTCTCCGTGGGGCTCCCTCCATCCCTCCTCCTTCCTGTGGCGTTGGAGATCACCCCATTTCCTGGGAAGAGTGTGAAAGAGATGTGGTTCACAGGGTGAAGGACGTCTCCTCTGGTACAGCCAGGGAAGCCCAAACCATAAGGATTTCCAGGGTCAGACCTGCCCTATGTTTTGCAGGATGGGGAAGCATCCTTTGGAATCCTGGGCTCCCACACGCTCCGTGGGGGGCAAAAGCAGCATCTGCAATTGCAGGGGTGGACTCCCAGGACTTACTTTTAAGGCAGAGGTTGCCAGAAAATGATTGCACACAGACCTCTCAGCTTCTTAAATCCTGCAGATGGAAGGCATCTACATTTTTTCTCGCTGCAGGGCCATTGCCCCATCTGGGGAACAGCTCCAGAGCAGGCAGGGGCAGCCTAGGGCTGTTTGCTGCCTGTCTCTGCCCGCCTGGGTGCAGGATCCTGCTCAGGGCTGGCACTGGAGCTCTCCCTGGTCCAGGAACTGGCACATTTGGTGTGAAGGGCCTCAGGGGGAGGACAGCCACGCTGGCTGCTCCATGCCAGCAGCATGTGTGGCTGGGAGAACACAGCTGGGCACGACGTGGCAGTGCTGTGCCTGTGGCTGTGCACTGGAAATGGCTCTTTTCCTCTTAGGATAAAATTAGCTGAATCCGAACCACTTACAGAGCCTGCCCTCCTCCAGCAGGCCAGGGAGTGGGTTTTGGAAGGGAATTGGTCACTCAGCATCCACGTTGGGGAGCAGATACTTGAAAAATGCTTCTTCCTGGTTGTTCTCCTAAAGCAGTGCTGCTGTGTGTCACCGTGGCTCGAGTGGGCTGAGGGTGCTGGGACTCACCCTGCAGGGTCAGGAGCTTGTAGGAGTGGTATTTGCTGTTTCCACTGTCATGGAGACATCTCTCTCTGCTTCCTTGTGTGCTCCCCACTGTTCTGCCTTTGGTCTCAACCTTGGCATCTTTCTGTGGTCGCACATCCATCCTTGTGTGTCACAGCCAGTGTCCCTTTGGGCATGGCTGCTCTGTTTGTGTGGTGTCCCAGCTCCAGGATGAGACCCCTCTGTCCCAGACCTCCTGAACACGTTTCTCCTCTTTCCCCTGCTGAACCAGGATCTCTGCCAAGGATCTGAAGAACATGCTGTCTCAGGTCAACTACCGGGTGCCCAACATGAGGTTCCTGCGGGAGAGACTCACGGTGAGTGTGTGACCCCTCAGCTCTGGGGACCCCCAGCAGCCTGTTACCCACCTTTGTGCAAACCCTGGTGGTGGTTTAACTCCCAGGGGATGTTTGCATATTGCAGAGCCTCCCAGCCTTTCCTGGGAGGGCCTCCACCCACGGTGGTGACTGAAGAGGTGCCAGCTCTCACTGGGTGCCGCACCCTGGCCCATTTGTGGCCAGCACCCTCTCCTTACCCCACCCTGCCTCCCACACTCCCCACATTGCTCCTGGCTCTGGTTGTGGGCTTGGTGCTGGGGGGGTAAAGCACAGGAGACCAGCTCCCAGGTCCTGCATCCTGAGTCTTGCAACCCACTGCCACGGAGTGATGCTCTGCCAGCATCACTGCAGGCCCAGGGGTGTAGGGTCATCTCACCATGACCAGCTCTTCCCACCAGTGTGGCCGAAGAGTGGTGTATCTGAAGGAGAGCACATGCTCTGGGTCATGCAGTTTTCAGACACTTCAGGTGTTCTTGGCAAACAGAAGGTTAAATTATCCTTTGGAAACCATTCAAGTAAGTGGTGGCGCTTTTCTCAGCGTGGTGATGCCTTTGTATGGCTGAGCCTGGGGAACTGTGGAACTCGTTTTAGGATGTGCCCATGTCCTGGGCACTGCAGAGTCCTACTGGCCCCAGCAGAGGTCATGGAATCAGAATTGTGAAGGTTGGAAAAGACCTCTAATACCGAGTCCAACCATTACTCAGCACTGCCAGGTCCACCACTAAACCATGTCCACAAGTACTGCATCCACATGCTTGTTGAACCCTTCAAGAGATGGTGACTCCACCATTGCCCTGAGCAGCCTGTTCCAATGCCTGACCACTATTTCCATAATTTTTTCATAATATCCAGTCTAAACCTGGCACGACTTGAGGCCATTGTGTGGGAGGCAAAGTCTGGACAGGTTTTGGCCTTTTCCTCCTCCTTTTTTCTGCATGAATCCTGGTGGAATGAGGCACTCCTCAGGCCATGTAGAGTTGCCTGTGGCTCTTGTAAAAACTCTTTTGTTGTTTTTTTTTGCCTCAGGATGTGGAGCAGAGGAACGGGGACATCACGTATGGGCAGTTTGCACAGCTCTACCGCAGCCTGATGTTCAGCGCCCAGAAAACGGTGAGAGCTGAATCCTCCAAGGGTGGAAAGGGGAAAGAAAGACCTTATTTGTTACTGGGCATTCCCTTTTAATTGTCTTTTTAACCCTGCTGCTGTTGGGGTGAGCTCTTGTCTCTGGGGAGTGAAGAAGTTACTGAGTGCAAACCTAATGTTTGTGCTCTTTCTTTTGCAGATGGATGTCCCATTCCTGGAAAGGTGGATAATTCTTTGTATTTGCTGGGGAAGGGGCTGGTTTTTTTTCCCCATATCATGCTTTGGTGCCTGCAGCAGTGTTTTGGGATGAGACATGCTGCACTCCTCCTGCCACCACACTGCCTGTGGATTTGTGCTCTGAACAAGCATCTTTGCTGTAGACACTTCAGCTCGGGGCAGTGAGGGCTCTTCCTCCCAGACATCCCCCTGAGATTCAGCTCAGGTCAGTTGGTTGATGTGAATTGATCACATCTGGAGCCATCTCCCAGGGGTTGTCCTCGTGGTGGCTGCAGAGCTCTGGTTCCCCAGGCAGTGCCTCTGGTGCCATCACTAGAGGCACACCTCAGCCGTGATAAAAAGAGTTTGAATTTAGACCCAGGAGCTGAAGAGTGACAGATTTATTAACTTGTTCAGGTAATTCTCAATGGTTTCCTTCCTTTTTTTCCTACAACCATAGAAAAGAGTTTGCAGGACCCTCAGCAGACCATCTGGCTCACCCCTTTGCCCAGGGCAGCCAGCACTGCCCAGTCCACTTTGGGGTCTTGTGATGTTAGTGCCCAGCATGGCCCTTGGCTGTCCATTGTGTCTTGGGGCAGTCATGGACCAGTCTTTTGAGATAATCAGCTACAAACCATTCCTCAATTCCCTGTGCCTTGCCTCCCTGAGTCCATGCTTCCATGTCTGTCCTGTCTGCAATCACCCCTAGACTGCCCTGCACCTATTCAGTTCTTTTCACTCGTGTACAGACCCTCAAATTTTTTTTTTTTTTTGTGCCTCTGATGACTTTTGCTGCCCTTTGCCAGAGTTTCATGTTGTTGTGCCCTTGGCAGTGTGAATCCTGGACTGTTCCTGGAGCAGTCCCTGATCTGAGATATGGATATATGATCTCAGTTGCTCCGTGTTTGCTGTCATGGTCTCCTTGACTCTCTGCCCATCCTGCTCTGCTGCTGCAGTCTGCTTGCTCGGGGCACATCTGGCTGCACGTGCCGTGGAGGTGGCAGATGGCATCTCACATGATGTGCTGTGTGAGTGACTGGAGCTTCTCTCTCTTTGCTTGTCAGGGGTGGAGAAAGATCTGAGCACTTCAGGGTGTCACTGCTGGAGCTGCAGAAGTTCTTGCTGGAGTACCAGAGGGTGAGCTCAACAAAGGCCATGGGGAGGGACCGTGGGGTATCAGCGTATCAGCACCGGTATCAGTGTGGATCCAGTGTTCCATGGGTAGCCTTGCTGTGCAGCTGGGGTGATTTGGTTCCGGGGTGCTCTGCCTGGCACGGCCTCAACCTGAGCACGTCCTTCCTGGAGCAGTTGGTGTTGCAGGGGGAGCACTGGGGAGGGCAAACCTGTCCTCAGCCAGGCACCCTGACCAGAAAAGGAACTGAGATCTGGGAGGAGCAGAGGTCCTGGGAGGAAGGAACTGGTCACTGGAGATTTACCCAGTCCCTGTGACCTCAGCTGGTTACTGAAGGTTTGGAGCAGCCAAAAAGTCCTGTCCATCCTGTGTGCTCGGGAGTTGTCAGCAGTTCCTGAGGAGCAGCTGATGGATTCAGTCGCTGACCTTTCCATTTCAAAGTGACTGTGGGTTGTTCAGCCAGCACAGCGTGCACAGACACGCTCACAGGCACAGGCAGTGTGTGGCTGCACAGAGCCCTTGGCTCTTGCTGGGCTCCCACCTCACTGCTGGTCTCATCCAGGAGGGCAGATGGGGGAGTGTGAGACCTCCTGCTCTGTGCTCCACCACTGCCTCTCTGCAGCCAGCAGGGAGTTACCCAGGGGGAGCTGTGGTGTTTCCATGGCTGATGAAAGAAACGCAGGGAGAGGGAGCCAAAGGAAGCTGGGTTGGCTTCTGCTGCTGAGGGAGGAGGGAGGGCAGATGTGTGTGAAGGAGCTGTCTGAGAGGAAAATGCACAGCACTGAGAAAATGAATCCCACAGAAGTAGGGCAGATTTGCTCACTGTGTGCTATCCAGCATTTGTGCTGACAGTTGAGTTCCTGGCAGAGATGGTCTTGCATCAAAAACCGCCTCCTTAATGGTTAAAGCTTCTCTCTGGATGAGCTGCACGTGGTTTTGAATAGTACTTTCTGAAATGGCTTCTTTTATGTCTCTCCCGGGGTTTGCAGGAGCTCTGGGCTGCAGATACCCTTCAGGTACAGGAATTCATGTTCAACTTTCTGAGAGACCCTTTGAGGGAGATTGATGAGCCTTATTTCACCCTGGATGAAGTAAGACACCTTGAACATGGTGTGTGTGGAGTGGGGTGACACAGGGAGTGACATCCCTGGTGCAAAGTGTGCTGTGGTGTGACAGCTCTGCTGTCTGTGCTGTGAGTGCTGGTGCTGGAAGGATCACAGCTCCTGTGAGCTGCCTGGCCCTGTGAAATGGACGTGGTGGGTTACTGTGTTACACAAGAGCTGGTTGACAAAGAGAGAGTCTTCTGGGCTCTTTTCTTGTGCTAAGTGTGCAGCTGGGAGTACTCATCATGCAGTTCATCTGGGGGAGGAGAGGGGCTGCATTTGGCTTAATGCTGCTTTGGAGCATGTCAGGATTTTTTCAAAGCAAGAAGAGCTGAAAACAAAATAATAAAAACAACTGGAGATGACAGTGTCACTGGCATTCTGGACCAAGCCAAGGTCCCTTGACCCACATGGCCTTAGTGAGCTACTGCCAGCCATGTGAGCTGTAAAAAATAAATGCAGAGCAACTCATTTGTCTGCAGTTGGGTCAAAGGATTTGGCACACAGATGTCTGGCACAGCTCAGAGGGCAGGTGGCCATGCCCAGGCTGTGGTTACTTTGGCTCAGGTAGCCTGGGTGCTGTGTGGGTGGCCCCTGGTCAGTCTGTGCCTCTGGCACAGGGTGGGAAATGTGTGTGAAGCTGAACCACAGCACCGGCCCCTCCACATCATTAACACCCTTCTGTTTCTTCCTGAGCAGTTTCTCACCTTCCTGTTTTCCAAAGAGAACAGCATCTGGAATTCACAACTGGACATGGTGTGTCTGGAGAACATGAACAACCCCCTCTCCCATTACTGGATCTCCTCCTCACACAACACGTAAGGACTAAGAGAGGGCTCTCTCCATCCAGCTGCTCCCAGCAGCCTTTTCCCATGCCAGGGGGAGATTCTCCTGGTTTTACCTGATCCCAGCAATGGGTCAAGTAGACTTCAAAGCAGTTGTCAGTACATTAGAGACCTTCTTCTTGGTGCCTCAGTTTTCCCTGTGTTGTTTAACCATAAATGTTTTGCTCAGACATTGTCCACAGCACACATCTGCACAGACCTTCAGGTGCCTTCACATCCTGAGCTGTCACTCTGGTAATTCCTCACCATTAGCAATGGCATCTTCCCTAGCCTCTCAGGACAAATGTGGTACAACCTGTTGGGCTGAATTTGACCATTTTCCTTCTCTGCTGCTGGAAGAATTTTGCAGGAATTGCTTTCTGTGCAGACAGGCTCTGTGTGTACTCCCTGTTCATGGGGTGCAGTGGCAGCCCCTTAGCCCACACATAAAGGACCAAGAGCCTAAGGCAGCTGAGCAGCCCTGAGAGCAGGCAGTGAGCTCCTGTCTGCCTGCAAGAGCTGGTCTAACCCTGCTCTTGGGCTCTTTGTGGCACCAATGCTGATACCTCTCTGCAAGGTTTATCTCAGGTGACAGCAGCAGGGCTGGGCTCAGAGCAGTGCTGGCAGCCCTTGCTGGTGGGACAGAGCCGAGCCCCTGCTCTGGGGAAGTGGCAGCTATGGGAATGCTGCTCTGCCCTTCCCTGCAGGGCAGAGGCAGGTCCAGGATGGCCCAGTGGTGTGGCTGTGCTGATGTGTTTGTGTCCCCTGGCAGGTACCTGACGGGGGATCAGTTCTCGAGCGAGTCCTCGCTGGAGGCGTACGCGCGCTGCCTGCGCATGGGCTGCCGCTGCATCGAGCGTGAGTGCTGCCCCTCCTCCTGCCTCCGTCCCTGGGACAGCTTGGGGTGGTCGGGAAAGGCTTTGCATGGAAGGCAGAGCTGCAGGTTGATGTGCCACTGGCAACATTAATTCCATGATGTGCAGAAAGGGCTGAGGTCGTTTGCTTTGCAGGACGTGCCTGAGCTTTTGGTCCCTGGGGAGGATCTGGCCTTTCACCTCCTGTGATGCCACCTAATCCATTTCCCAGCAGTGCTTAGTTCAGTCCATCTCATGTCTGTGTCCTGCCTGTATTGCAGCCTTTGGGCTGAGTTTCTCCCGTGGGTCTCTTTCAGTGGATTGCTGGGATGGTCCCGATGGCATGCCCGTCATCTACCACGGACACACCTTAACCACCAAGATCAAGTTCTCCGACGTCTTGGTCACTATCAAGGAGCATGCCTTTGTCACCTCCGAGTGAGTACAGCAGGACCTCAGCTGGCAGAGCAGAGAGAATGCAGAGCCAGGGTTGTAGTAAAGGGAAGCCCACCTTTATCCAGAGATCCAGCACAAGGCCTGAGATTTGGTGGGAAAAAAATCATCTCGTGTCCCCCAGCCAAAGGGAGATTTTCCTGGAAGAACTTGTGGGAGGGAGGGCTTTGGGTAAACCCAGGTAGTTTGCCAGTCCTTCTCCACCCTGTGGCCTGCCAGCAGTGGTGGGACACATTCCTGAAGGGTGGTTACACTGGGTGCTCAAGACAACACAGATTGCTGTTGATGAGAGCTGCTCCTGGAGGGCACAGAGACCAGGTTTTGAAACAGAGCTTAGAAGTCCTTGGTTCCATCCAGAGCTCGTGGTGGCTCTGATGACTGTTCTCCTTCTCCCAGTTTCCCTGTCATTCTGTCCATCGAGGACCACTGCAGCATTGCTCAGCAGAGGAACATGGCTCAGAATTTCAAGAAAGTCTTTGGGGACATGCTCTTGACCAAACCAGTCGATATTTCTGCTGATGGCCTTCCCTCTCCAAACCAGCTCAAGAGGAAGATTCTCATCAAGGTGAACCCCTGTCCCCAACAAGGCTCATAAGTGAAAGAATGAGGGCAGAATGGGGGGGAGGGTGTGGGACCTGCCTCTGGAAGGGAGTGGCTGTCAGTACAGGGTTGGAAGTGGAGAGCTGATGCTCAAACCAGCTAGAGACAGAGCTCTCTTGCTTCAGAGGAGCTGCTGGGTGCTGCCTTTCTGAAGAGTGTGAGGGATGTTGGTATTTCTGCTGCAGGAGTCATTTCTGGGAAGAAAGGGTGGGACTTTACTGCCATTCAATGATCTCTGTGGCATAGATCTTGATCCTTTTAGTATGGAGGAACCCATTGCAGCAGACCTGGAGTTTTGGGGCTGTTCACCAGAAAATGCAAACTGCTTTTTGGATACTTGTTCTCCTCAGGGTGCCTGACCTGCTCTCTTGTCCCACAGCACAAGAAGCTGGCAGAGGGCAGTGCTTATGAGGAGCTGCCCACATCCGTGATGTATTCAGAGAATGACATCAGCAACTCCATCAAGAATGGGATCCTCTACCTGGAAGACCCCATAAATCATGTATGTCTCTGCTGCTGTCACCCTGTCCCTGTTCTGGGGGCTCCATACATGGTGTAATGGCTCCATCGTGTGCTGTGTGTGCTGGAAGGAAGGGGTGTGGTGCAAATGACCAAAGAAGCTCTTGATGTCTCTGGTTTCTCAGGCATCCCTGAAGGCTGGGGGAGTTCTGTGCTGGCTCTCTCCTGTGCTCTTCCCTAGGCATCTCCTGTGGGCCCTTGCTAGAGGCAGAAGGCTGAGCTAGAGGGAGCTCTGGGCCAAGGTACTGCAGCCCGTGATCTGTGCTGCAGGAAGTTCTGGTGATGGCTGTGCTTCCAGCCCTGCCTCCTACCAAGTGCCTGCACTCCTGGCACACCTAAGCAAGCATTCTGCTTTGTAAAGCACTGATCACTCATTTACTGTGTGCATTTACTTAACACAGCCCACTTCTTCAGCAGCATTGCTTTGCTGAGGGTCTGTCATGCAAAGCCACCTGCTACCAAAACAGATTTTTTGGGAAAAGGGGAAAGTGCAACAGTAAATCCACATAACATCCCTGCAATCCTCACCTCTGATAGCCACTGTACTGAGTCCATGCAGAGTGGGGTTTTTTTGCATTGATTTGCTTTTGATTTGGTCATCACCTTTTGATACGTGCTGGGGTGTTTGCAGTGTGATCTGCAGTCACTTTGTATGTAAGACCTGTCACGTGCTGGGTTTTTGCTACTGATAAATCTGTGCTTCAGATCTGGGGGATGTCTTGGAAGCTCCTGTGACTCACTGGAATCAGTGTTGCTGGTGACTGTCCTTCACAAACCTGATCACCCCTCCCTGCTTGTGCTGGTCAGGGAGAGACAATCCCATGGATGGGTGGTGGGCCAGCTCAGTGCTTCCTCAGGGGTCTCTTTGCCAGAGTTTGTTTCTTTGCAGGAGTGGAACCCTCATTACTTTGTGCTGACCAGCAGCAAGATCTATTACTCTGGGGAGACGACCAGTGACCAAGGAAATGAGGACGAGGAAGAGCAGAAGGAGGTGAGGGCTCTCCTGTGTGACAGTGAGTTGTTCCCATAAGAAAAGGACCTGACTGCCCAAGGGGCTGAGCATTACCACTGCCAGCTGCCTTCAGGGGGAGATCCTGTGCTGGGAGCGATGGCAGCTGCTTCAGAAACTCCCTGGTCCTGGTTGGTAGACCCCTGAGCAGACTCCAGCACAACTCAGTAACCCAAGGTGGTGGGTTTTCCCCCTTCCAGGTGAGCAACAGCACTGAGCTTCACTCCACAGAGAAGTGGTTCCACGGGAAGCTGGGAGCGGGCCGTGACGGGCGGCACATCGCGGAGCGGCTGCTCACCGAGTACTGCATCGAGACGGGGGCCCCCGACGGCTCCTTCCTCGTCAGGGAGAGCGAGACCTTTGTTGGGGACTACACCCTCTCCTTCTGGTGAGGCCCTGGCTGCCCCGTACCGCTTGAGGGGTAGTTTCCTTTTGGTGCTGTGTTCAGTGGTGGGGTCCCGTTCCCTGGTGGTCTGTGAGCAGGTTTCTCCCCTTTTTCTGAGCCCCAGCACCACATCAGCTCCCTGTCCCAGTGCAGAAGGGTCAAGTCCTTTGGGATCCTTAGGCAATCACTCTCCTGTGGGGCAGGAATGCTGTCTCAGGCTGTAGCTGTGCCTGAGGCAGGTGCAGAATCTCTCTGTGGACAACCCTGGCTTATCCCCTCCCTCTTGTGCAGGCGCAACGGGAAGGTGCAGCACTGCCGGATCCACTCGCGGCAGGATGCCGGCAGCCCCAAGTTCTTCCTGACGGACAACCTGGTGTTCGACAGCCTCTACGACCTCATCACCCACTACCAGGGGGTGCCACTGAGGTGCAACGAGTTTGAGATGAGGCTGACAGAGCCGGTGCCACAGACCAATGCCCATGAGAGCAAAGAGTGAGTGTGTGTTTAGGGAGGGGGGGTTGTGTCCATTGGGTGGCTGGGACCCTGGGGGAAACCCTCCCAGATCTCTCCTCAGCCATTCCCCTCTTGCTGGGACTTTCTGGTCCTCCCTTTCTCCCCGTGGAGCTCTGTCACAGCAGCCGTGCTGGCCAGCTCTGTTGTGCATGGAGCTAATTGTTGGGGGGTCTCAGTGCAAAGCAGAGGTACTGGGCTTGGTTGGGATGCCCTCGCCCATGCCACGCATCACCGAAGGGCTCTGCCCCATTCCAGTGTCATGGATAGGATGTTCTCTGCTCCCTGCCCTCCTTTTGAGGATTCAGGCAGCCTTTATGGGGCTGAGGGGAAGCCGTGTTCCATGGCAGAGGTGTGGGATGAGCCGGATGTGTGGAGGCCTGTGCACAGTGACGTGTCTCTCCTGACAGGTGGTACCACGCCAACCTCACCCGGGCCCAGGCCGAGCACATGCTGATGCGGGTGCCCCGCGACGGAGCCTTCCTGGTGCGCAAGAGGAGCGAGCCCAGCTCCTATGCCATCTCCTTCAGGTGTGTCCCTGGGGAAGGGCAATGGGCGCAGGAGGTGTGGCCGGGATGCTGCAGTGGGTGGGAGAGCTGGACAGGGGCCATCAGCCAGACATGAGCCCTCCCAGAGCTCCTCTTGTTCCCAGGTGACCGTGGATAAGTCCTGGAGCCCCCTGAGAGCCCTTAGGGCCCTGCTCCTCCTCCCACCCTCCGATGGAAGATGACCTTGCTCAGCCATCAGCCCAGGGGCACCTTTTCCTTGGGCGTCTTTATTTTGGCAGAGACTTTCTCGTGCCGGGTGCCAAGTGGCTTCTCTCTTTCCTTCTTCCAGGGCAGAAGGGAAGATCAAGCACTGCCGGGTGCAGCAGGAGGGCCAGACTGTGCTGCTGGGCAACTCTGAGTTCGAGAGCCTGGTGGACTTGATCAGCTACTACGAGAAGCACCCGCTGTACCGCAAGATGAAGCTGCGGTACCCCATCAACGAGGAGACGCTGGAGAAGATCGGCACCGCGGTGAGCGTGGCAGCCACTGGGAGAGCCCAGCCACACAGTGATGGACAGGTCGTTTCTGAGCTGGTGCCTTGGTGTGTGAGCCATCCCTGTGCTCCACAGCCCTCACTTCTTGGGGCTTTGTGCCGCTTACTGGCACTGCCCCTCGGAGCCAGGCTGGCAGGGAGTGTGGGCTTGGGCTGCTGTTTGCCGTGTGCAGCATCATCTTCAGTCTTGTGCCTTCCCTGGGGCGCTCTCCCTCCCTGCCCAAGGCAGGGGACCTGTCACTGCTGTAACCACTGTCCCTGCTGTAACCACTGTCCCTTTGTTTCCACAGGAGCCGGACTACGGAGCCCTGTATGAGGGACGCCACCCCGGGTTCTATGTGGAAGCCAACCCCATGCCCACCTTCAAGGTATGCTATGACTGCTTGGGATGGGACAACCTGCAAGGCCTGAGGGTTAGCAACTGTCTCTACGTTTCATTTTCCAAGAGCTGGGTTATTTTGCACACTCATTTTTAGCCTATGAGGGGAGAAATGCTGGAGGTTGAACCTGCAGGTTCCCAGGCTGGGCTGCCTCTTATTCTGAGCTCTCCAAATTCAATCCATCAGTGGCTGTGGGGTAAAGGAAAGTGCTGGTGTGGGGCCATACCAGATTTGTGAGCTCTGCTTTGATGTAAATGGGGCCTTGACTTGTTCTGCAAGGTGTCAGAAGGGGCTGGCAGCAGGGCTGGATGCTGCCTGCACACAATGTGCCTCACAGCCCCCCCAACAAACACATCTGTGGTGGGAGGTGATCTCATCCTGTGGGCTCGTTGTCCATGTGTCCTTCCCCTGCCCAGCCTCATGGCACCCCTTCTCCTTGCAGTGTGCAGTGAAAGCCCTGTTTGACTACAAGGCCCAGCGGGAGGACGAGCTCACCTTCACCAAAAATGCCATCATCCAGAATGTGGAGAAACAGGAAGGAGGCTGGTGAGTGGATGCTGAGCCTCCCTTTTCCCTCAGGGATGTGGTCAAACCTTGCTGTCACCATCTATACAAAGGTGTGTCCTCTCCAGGGGTGGGTCTGTCTGGGCATTGCCCACAAGCTGCACAGTCCCAAAGTCTCAGGAACCCTAAAAGCAGATAATGGAGGAGCTGTCTGTCCCCCTGACCCCTACTCAGGATGCTCTGGGGTCCCATGGCAGGTGCTGATGCTGCCCCTTCCTTCCCTTCCAGGTGGAGAGGAGATTATGGTGGCAAGAAGCAGCTGTGGTTCCCTTCCAACTATGTGGAGGAAATCACCAGTCCCAGTAGCCTGGAGCCAGAGCGGGAGGTATGTCCATGAGTGGGGCAGGGAGGGCTGGTGCCCTTTGAGCTTGGCTGCTCTGCCCAGCACCATGTCCAGCACCATGCCCAGCACCATGCCCAGCACCATCCTGCCTATGCTTCCTTCCCAGCAGCAGCTGGATGAGAACAGCCCCCTGGGAGACCTGCTCGGAGGTGTTCTGGATGTGCCTTCGTGCCAGATCGGTGAGTGCCAGGGAGAGAGCATTACAAAGGCCCCTTGCAGCTTCTCAGCCCCCTGGGGATACATTCTGCATCCTCACCTATCCCTTCCTGGGCTCCAGTGACCAGAAATGGGACCTTCTTGTAGCTGAAGGGTCCTGGGTCAGCCCTGAGCCACTGCATCTGTCCTCTCCCTTCCTCCCTCTGCTCTGTGAAGGCCTTGGCTCAGCAGCTGCTGTGACCTTGCCCTGTGCCCCTGTCCCCACACAGCCATCCGCCCCGAGGGGAAGAACAACCGGCTCTTCGTGTTCTCCATCAGCATGTCCTCGGTGTCGCGCCTGTCCCTCGACGTGGCGGCCGACACGCACGAGGACCTGCTGGACTGGGTGAAGAAGATCCGGGAGGCAGCTCAGACAGCTGATGCACGGGTGAGCCTGCAGAGATGTCTCCCTACCAAGTGCTGGGTTTTCCAGGAGCTGAGGAGCAGGCAGAGGCTGGCAGGGGGGTGGTGAGGTGGCAGTGTGTGATGGATGGCAGAGCAGTGACAAAGATGACAAAGGCAGAGCAATCTTTGACAATATGGTGAGGGGTGGTGGCCGTGTGTTACGGCTTGAGAGGTCCAGGCTGGATATCTGGGAAGATCAGGCAACTGGGAGGGTGCTGCAGCCTTGGGAACTGGGGGATCTCCATCCGTGGAGGGTGGCAAGGCCACAGCTGCCCTGCCCTGCCCTGCTCCAGGCAGAACCCACCAAGGGCCCTTCCCATGGGGGTTTTGTGGTGTCCCCCAGTGCAGACCTGGCAAACCTGCTAGTGGTTCCCACAGCATGAGCAGGAGCAGCCACACCAAGCAGTGTGGGTCAGTTTATGAGCTGGGTTGCCCAACACCAACTGCTCCTACCTGGCCTGACACCTCTCTCCCCCTCTCTTGGCAGCTCTCCGAAGGGAAGATGATGGAGAGGAGGAAGAAAATTGCCCTGGAGCTTTCGGAGCTGGTGGTCTACTGCCGACCTGTGCCCTTTGATGAAGAGAGTGAGCATCTGCTGGGCTGGGGCCACCACAGGCACTCACCGTGGCATCACCCACCCTGTGCTGTGCCCTGAGGGGCTGCTTTGGCTAGATCTCAGCAGAGGCCAGGTGTCCAAGGTGTCCAAAGCACCAATTTGCTTTGGAGCTCTGGAAACATCCTTTTGAAGAGGGTGGAAGTTCTGTTCCCCATCCCTCTGCTGCTCATATCTGTCACCATCCAGAGCAGCTGCTGATGGAGTGGGGTTGGGGAGCATCGTGCCTGATCACTAAGAGCTCTGTCAATGCTTTCAGCCATTGGTGTTAGGCCCCTGGAAAACACTCCCCAGGTCAGAGTAGGGTCTGCACTGCCGTGGTGGCTGAGCCAGGGGTGGGAGGATGGTGTCGGGACAGAGCCAGTCGGGGTAGTTGAAATGTCTGAAAAGGGAATGTTCTTCTGGCTTACACAGTGCTGTCTCCTCCCAGAGATCGGCACAGAGAGGGCCTGTTACCGAGATATGTCCTCCTTCCCCGAGACCAAGGCGGAAAAGTACGTCAACAAGATCAAAGGCAAGAAGTTCCTGCAGTACAACCGCCTGCAGCTCTCCCGCATCTACCCCAAGGGCCAGCGCCTCGACTCCTCCAACTACGACCCCCTGCCCATGTGGATCTGTGGCAGCCAGCTGGTAGCACTCAACTTCCAGACCCCAGGTGAGGGCAGCAGGCAGGGGAGGTGGGTGGGTTCCTGGCGTGCCCTGTGTCTCCTCTGAGCCACCTACCTGCATCCCTGCTAACCTGCTCCTGGCAAATGGGAGGTCTGGGAGGGGCTCTGGGTCTAGGAGGGGCTCTGCAGGCAGCAAGACCCAGTGTTCATGTCCAGGCATGTGGTTGCTGCAGGAGAAATGTGCTTCTGAGGGCTGGATTGACCCAGGGAGCTGGGCTGAGCCTGAGTGTTGTGCCATGAGAGCAAGATGAGATGGAGAGGAGGCAGGGAGTTTCCCCAGGTCCCTAGTGACAAGGAGGGCAGGCAGGGAAGGTGCCAAAGGGGATGGTGCAGCCCCAGCTTTGGGACTCCAGCTGGTTGCAGGGTTAGACACCAGCTGGATGCATGGTCTGGGTCCAGCTGGCTGCTCCTCTTGCCTTTCCCCAACTTCCATTCCTGTTCCTGCCGTGCAGTCCAACCTTCCTCTTTCCCTGGCCCTTGCCAAGCCCTGCTGTGAGCCTGTTCAGCTCACCCACACACCAGCAAATGACCTGCCTCTTTTTTCCTGCTGGCTTTTTCATTCCTTTTGTGAGTTCAAGCATCTCACAGGGCGGTTTGGCAAACACTAGAGTCAGCACAAGGAAAGCTGAAGGGAGAGGGAGGAAAAGGAGGAGGTGACCCATGGAGCACTGGGTAGTTGGGCAGATCCTGCATAAGAAGATCACCTCATGTCCCCAGCACATGCACAGGGCAGTGAGGTCATGGAGCACAGGATGGGCCAGGTCCCCTTGCCAAGGGCTTCCTGTGAGGGACCAATAATCCAAGTGATCCAGCTTGTGAAAAAGGGCACAGGGTCTCATCCATCTCCTCCATCTCCTGCCTGTGCTCTCCAGACAAGCCCATGCAGATGAATCAGGCCTTGTTCATGTCCAGTGGCCAGTGTGGGTACGTCCTGCAGCCAACCAACATGCGAGATGACATCTTTGACCCCTTTGACAAGGGCACTCTGCGAGGCATCGAGCCACTCTCCATCTCCATTGAGGTCAGTACCTGCTCCCGCTGTGGGGAGGGATTCCATCCGGGTGGTTATACCAGATTTGGGCTGATAGAATGTATTTTCTGGGTTCCTGGCTCTGCCTGCAGCTGCTTGCTCCTCACTGAACCCCTCAGCCCTTCCCTAGAGCTGTCCCACAGCACAGGCTTGGAGAGCCCTCGCTGAAGAGGGAGACCCACGGGTGTTGCTGAGGGTACCTGGAAAGGACCATCCGGAGCATCCCTGGATGCTCCCCTGGGACTCCTCTGGCACAGGGCCCAGTGCCAGCAGGTGGCATCCATGAGCTGCTGAGGTGGCATCCCTGTCCCCAGAGCCTGGCCGGCTCCAGCAGGATAACACAGGAGCTGTGCCTGGTCCCCTCCTTGTCCCTCTGGGCTCAAGGTGTCCATGACCCCTTGGCTTGTGGCCCCTCAGGGGAAGATGCTCAAGGACAGAGCATCTTTTCACCCCGTTTTCTGTGTTGCACTGCTGGTGATGATAAGAGGAGGGGTGGCTGTGGGTGAGGGGTGCCAGAGGATGGACTGGGGGGGCCGGGTGAACCTTTTTCTTCCCGGGTGGTGGTTCTGAAGCTGGATCATTCCTGTTTCAGCTCAGGGAGCTGCACCACAGGGGCTCCACAGGGGTATTGGACAGCTTGCCAGGCAAAGCCCCTGGAGGGCTGTGCCAAAGCAGGTGGCTCTCATGTTTGGAGCAATGGTGTCCTGTACAGGCATCCATGGTGGTCCTGGAACCGAGCTGTGGGTCAACAGTCTCCTTTGCCAGTCCCTTCACCTCATGCAGACCTTGAGGAGGATGCAGTGGAGATCTTGCCTTTAGGTGCTCACAAGTTTCCTCTGAGGCCACCTGTTTCAGAGTGTCCCACCTAGGCCACAGCCCTTCCCTATGAGGAAACCCCATTGTGTCCTATCTGTGCCATTGATGCCATATCCACTGTCTCCCTAAAATCCCTGGCATGATTTCCCTTCACCACCTGTTTTCCCAGCTCTTCCTGCATCTCAGAATGCAGCTGCAATCACCAGGTGTCAAGAGTCATTGTACCATAGCCAGTCACTGTTGCCTTTAAGAGACAGGCTCAGCCTTTTGTCCTCTGGCAAAACTGCCCATGTCCCCACCAAAGCCAGCTTTCACGGATGAAGAAGCCGTCTCGAGCCCAGCATGACTCAAAGCACATGATCCAGCGTTGGCAGCATGTCCTTCCCCTGCAACAGCAGCGTGCCGACAGCACGCTGGAGCGACATATGGCCACCGGCAAGAGGGAGCTGCGCTGGCTTTCTCCTGTGAGGAAGCAGGTTGTCACTGGAGTTGGGCACAGACTGTGCTATGATCAGGAGGCAGAGCAGTGATGGAGAACAGCTCCTTTTCATCCTCACACTGAGGCAGGAGGGCCGAGAAGTTTCAGCAAAGAAGAGGGTGTCCAGCATAGCACTCCAGGCAGGGAACTGCGCTCGGCTTGGAGCCCAGTTCCAACTTGGCAGGCTGGGGGAGGGATGCTGTGGCCCAGGCCTGGCTGTACAGGCAGTAGGCAGGAACCTGGGGCAGTTCAGCTGCCTTTTTTTATGGCTTACAGGTCAAACTGGTGATTGGGAACACCATAGCAGCTTCCAGGGGTGGGAGCTGTTTCTCTCCGAGAGGCTGTGCTGGGCTGGCTGTCAGCGTTGCTCCTCTCTCCAATTAGCAGAGCCAGGGTGGCTTATTTGGAAAGATGTCTTGGTATGCAAAGACATTTTTTTTCCCTTTGGTCCTGTCTCTTACCAAGTGTCTCCTGCTCTCTGCCCAGGTCCTGGGGGCTCGGCACCTTCCCAAAAATGGAAGAGGAATCGTTTGTCCTTTTGTGGAGGTGGAGGTGTCCGGCGCCGAGTACGACAATGCCAAGCAGAAAACTGAGATCGTGGGTGAGTGGGTTAGTGAAGGGAAGGGAGAGGGATGCACCAGCACTCCTGATCCTGCTGTGGGCCATGGGGGCTGCAGAAAAGCCTGGCCCTGGGCTGGGAGCTGCCCTTGTGCTGCCCCCAAGCTCAGCATCAGCTGTGGGGGAAGGGGGCTCAGCAGGGGCTGCCCACTGACAGCCGTGTCTCGTGAGCAGCGGACAACGGCCTGAACCCCCTCTGGACCCCGAAGCAGTTCCACTTCCAGGTCAGCAACCCTGACTTTGCCTTCCTCCGCTTTGTGGTGTACGAGGAGGACATGTTCAGCGATGAGAACTTCCTGGCTCAGGCCACCTTCCTGGTGAAAGGCTTGAAGACAGGTAAAGCACTTGGGGAAGTGGGGAGGGTGGTCATGGGGGTCCTCACCAGTTCACATCATTGGCCAGGAAGATGCTGAGTTTCACAAGAGGATGTTGTCATGCCCCAGGCTGGCTCAGTCCATCCTATCCCCGTGACAGGTCACAGCCCCAGCGAGGTAAAGGAAGGCAGAAGCTGTTTACTAACAGCCCCTGGGGCTGACTGGGATGAGTTGGAGAGTCATGGAATCATAGAGTGGTTTGGGTTAGAAGGGACCCTAAAACACTATCTTGTTCCAATCCCCCTGCCATGGGCAGGGACACTTTCCACTGGACCAGGTTGCTCAGAGTCCCATCCAACCTGGCAGAAGCAAAGAAGGGTCTTCTGGGAGAAGGACACCCCCCCCGACACTGACGTGCCACAGTGACACCATTGCTGTCTCTGCCGTAGGTTTCCGAGCTGTTCCCCTGAAGAACAACTACAGTGAGAATTTGGAGCTGGCTTCCCTGCTGGTCAAGATAGACATTTTCCCTAGCAAGGTGAGGCTGGGGTCGCACACGGGAAGGTGACAGTGCCACAGGGCTGAGGAGCAGAAGCAGTGAGTGAGCCCTGCCTGGCCCTGCCCATGCTCCTGCTCCAGTCAGGACAAGGCTCAGCTGTGCCTGGCCTGAATTCCCAATGCTGCTCCATAGTGATGCACGGCGGGAGGGCAAGTGCTGGGCTTGCCTCCTGCAGCAGTTGGGGTGTTTCAAGCAGGGTCCTGCCTGGACTGCGTTTGACTTGCCTGGAAATCCCTTCAGCAAAAGCTGGAGGAGGCGGATTTGCTCCATCCCAGTGCCTGTCTGCTCTCCAGGGAAGTTACAGCTCTGTATCACGGAGCTGGCTGGCCTGGGGCTGTCTGTGTTGGCATAAGTGGAGGGCAGGGCTGCTTCAGAGACAGATGGTTCTTTTATTTCTTCATTTAAAATGATGCTGGTGGGAGCCAGCAGTGGTTGTTAGAGCAGTTTTGTATTGCAAACCCCAAGCCCCCGTGAGCCATGGACACGCTGCGTGGCAGCTGCACCAGGACTGCCCTTACTGCAGGATGTACACTTTGAAATCCCAACCCCTTGACTGCTGTGTTTTTTTCTTTCTGATCCGAGCAGGAGAATGGTGAAATAAACCTCTTCAATGCTTCAGCCCTACGGGAACGAGCAGGGGATGCCTCCAGTCAGCTGCTGTCAAGCAGAGGCAGAGAGGGGTCCTTCGAGTCGCGGTACCAGCAGCCTTTTGAGGATTTCCGGGTGTCACAGGAGCAGCTCGCTGACCACTTCGAGAGCCGGGAGCGAAGGTAATGGCAGTGCTCCTTCAGCTCCTCCCAGCAGACTCTGCTGCACAGAAACCCGAAATTTCAGCATGGAAGTTGTGCCAGTGCTTGGGGGAGTCGCTGCTTTGGGGTCTGTGGGAGTAGAGCGGGACAAGGAGCTGCCACCCCGCAGCTGGTGCCACCTTCCTCAGGCGTGGGAGATGGGGCTGAGCCCCTGCTCTCCCCCAGTGGGGTGACCTTAGACACGAGAGAATGCCCTTGGTGACCCCTGGGTGAGGCTGAGCTGTCCCCTCTCTGTGCCCCCCTGCAGGGTACTGCGGAGGACCCGGGTCAACGGGGACAACCGGCTGTAGCCCATCCCGGCGGGCGAAAGCACCTCCAGTGCTTGTGAATCTCACAGCACGCTGTGAACTGGTTTCTATGGAAACGGCACTGCTATGGCCTACTTTCAGGCAGCTTTTCCAGTTTCTCTGCTGAAGTGTGTTCAAGTGGAGAACTAAAAAAAAAAAAAAAAAATTGGAAAAAAAAAACCCCACTCCAAAACCAACCCCAACCACCCTCCAACCTTCACCACCAAGCCCTTAATGAAGCGTGTCGGTGTGGACAGGCTGCCAGCCGCTGAGGTGAGAGACCAAACTGCCTATAATCACAAGGAGAGACCCAAAAACCCCCATCCAGCCCTCTGTGTCGCTGCTCTGCCTGTATTCCAGAGCTCCTGTGCAGCTGCCAGAGGCCCTGTGCAGCCATCCTTTGCTGTACTGTTCCCAGCACTCCAGGCAGGGGGGGACTTTGGTGACCAAGGCAGCAATAGCTGTGTCCTGGCATTGGATCTACTACCTGTATAGGCACTGCCTAAGGGTCCAGTAGTGAAACTCTGTGTTTACGGGGCCGCTCTAGCTTTAAACGACAATAAAAGTGTCAGTATTATGTGTGTACTGGCTCAGGTGTCTGGTGGTCTGTGCCCTGCACAGGGGTGCAGCCGTTCCTGAGGGGAGCCTGCACTGTTCCCTCCTTCCTCCTGGATTTAGGGGGTTTGCAGCTGCTGAGGGGAAAAATAATAAGCAGCAGCCTCAGGTTTAATGTTTTCATTCGAAAGGGTAAAACAAGGTCGTGTGCTACCACTGGCCATGCAGTTCTGAGCCAGCCTGGGGACAAGCACCCAAGGATGAAGAAGAGCTCCTAGGACAGAGGTGTGTGAGCTCAGCATGTTGCTGGGTCACTCACTCAGGGCCTTACCCCATTGTGCTCTTAGAACAAAGGGGAAAGTTGTGATCAAGCATTCCCAGCCCTCTCCACATGGGGCAGCTCCTGCTGTGATGCCCTGGACGTAAGGGCATCACCACGGGCCTCCCCAGACCCCAGTGCAAGCACCAGTCAACTCACGCTTGTCTTTTACGCTCTTTATTTAGGAACAACCAAAAATGTCTGGTTTCATTTCAACAAACTGTACAAGCAAGCTCTTCCCCTCGCCCACCCTCACATCCACATATACACAAGGAAGGGAAACTTGCCATTCACTTCTCAGAAGTGGCATTGTTGCTACAGGGAGTTCTTGCCCTCAGAATAAGAGCAGGTAAAGTCCATAGCAGGTACAAGCTACCCTAGCCCTAATAATAGCTACAGCCCACAATCACAGGCAGCTTCACTTTTTTTTTCCCTCTTTAAAACCTTTACCAAAAGTAAAAACTATTTCCTGTTTCACACGATTGCCAAGGTGACCATTTAAAATTGTGGTCTTGAAAAAAAACACAGTAACAACCCCACTGGAACCCCCCACACCTCCCCAGTACAAAGACGGTTTACACAGCAGAGCCCTCGCTCTGCTCCCTCACTGCAAGGCCACCCTTATGAAAGGTCCCATTGCAGCTACAATTACATTTTCCTTTGGATAAATCCAAGCAAAAATTCCAGGTCATTCAGCACCAGCGTGATTTCTAAATAACAATAATTAAAAAAAAAAAAAAAAAGACCCCATTAGGCTGACTTTGTGGTCTGCTGAGAAACAAAGTGATCAACACGCTGTTCCCAAAGTCTCTCTTTTAGTGCAATGTTAGTATGTGCAAGGGGAATCATAGCCACGTACCCATAACACCACCACGAGCCAGATGGGGCAGAGAGAAAGTGCAATTTTAGCTAGAAGTTTTCTATGCCATGGATTCCTAGCCCAACCCTCACTAGCACCAGTAAGCAAGAGTCCTCCTAACACTGCCCTCCATCAGTGCAGGTAAAAGGGGGCTTTAATTGTGCCATCAAAATATGGCCAATGTCAGCAAACAGAGCACTTGGGCAATAACCAGAAAACCCAAAATTTAAAAAAAAAAATAAAAATTCACTGCTTAGGTAACAGAGCTCCCTTGGTCTGCCCTAAAGTTTGTGATGCCAATCCAGCACTCCTGGCAGGACCACTGCCAGTAAAACATAGAGCAGAAACTAAACCTCCCAATTTAAAAAAAGAAAAAAAGGGAGAGCCTGCAAGTGCCTCATCCCTCTCCATGTGAAGTGTTGCCTAATCTTCCCTGCTGTTTTGGGGATCAGCTGGGTCTTGACACCAGTGGTTGCAGGTGAGCTGAATCACATCAGGACCCTGATCAATTTGAAAAGAGCAAAGCCAAAGTTATCAGGGTAACTGGAGACAGAAGTTTACAAGTATTTGAAATACTGTCAACACTGTAATTTGTGCCTAAGTGCTGAAAATCATCTCTCTCTTCTGATTCCCAGTGATCCAGCTTCCAGTCAGGTTGTCTCTGTTACAACTCTAAGAGAGAGGGGCTGCAGGGAAGACAGAATACAACACTCCTCCATGTGATCAAACTGTTGCTTTTCAATTTAAAAAAAAAAATCAAAATCACAAAACCCTAAATGTAAAACTTGCCTTCTACAGTCTCCTTCTTCTCCTGAACAGTCAAGGGACACTTAGCAAAAATTAACCAAGCAGGTATCTTGCAGCTCCAGCGAGAGCATCCCCCAGCCAGGTAAAGGGTTTCAGCTGCTGCTTTTGCCGGTTGCTTCTCATGGTGACCAACACAAATCCTTGGCAGGGAGGGGACATGAAGGCACACAAAATACCTCCAAGCACCTGTGCCCATCCTCCCACCAGATGCAGGCCTGGTGTCCATCAGCGCTCACCTCTCAGGCAAGTGGAAATAGGAGCCTGCAGATTATGGTTGGTTTAGTGTCCTGCTTTAAAAAAATAAAAAAAAATAAAAAAAAAAAAGAATGATTTCCAGGATGCTAATTATGGACCTGAAAAATAAGGTACCCAAATGAAACACAGAGCCATGTCTAAGGCTGGCACAAATCAGGGTTTCGGGTTATTAAGCAATTGGATTGTGCCCTTAATCTAAGCAGTCTCAGAGACATAAGTAACAAGATTCACATGGATTAAAAATGATGGTTACTGCTGTGCCTGCCAAGCCCAAGCTCAGACAGAGCTGATGGAGGTGGAGAATATAATTTCCCTTCCTTACTGATGCTGGCTACATCACCTCGATCTTACACCCCTCCTTTCAAGTCAAGATAGTCATCTTTGATTAGATGATGATAAATATTCACACACTGTGTAGAACTGTAGTGACACTTCCTCTTAACACCACAAGAGCTGCTGCTGGGACTGTCAAGCCACCTCTCAATTTTTCCTTTCAGTTTTGGATGCAAACACATTTCCAATGTCCTGCACCAAAACCCGAGTCTGTCTGGAGATGGCACCTGCTTCTCCTTCTCAACAGAGAAACAGGGGACCACAGAGCTAAACCCTCAAAAATCTTCAGCTTATACTTTTATGGAGATTTCAAGTCAACTAAAAAATGCAGATAACAAGGAATGTAGGAGTAGAAAGGGAACTCGATCACTTTTTGACTTTTTTTTGTCTCTAAATCTCACCCTCCCCACGCAGTGGCGTTTGCCAGCCCCGTCGCCACGTCCAAGGGGAGTCTGCATGGAACCACTTTTTAAAATTCCTTTGACCCAAAAGAAAGAAAACTCCTGCTGTGCTTGTATGAATGCATGGAGACAAAGCTCAAAAACCTCAGCAGCTTCCAACCCTCAAGGCTGTTTTTTCTGTGTACACCGGGAAATTCTCCCTCTAGCTCACAAGATTTCTTTTCAATTTTTCTGGAAAACTGGCTGAATATAATCCAAGTGCAAAATATTTCAGCTAGTGCATGGAAACGTGGTTTGAAGGGACCAGTTCATACCATAGTCCTTAAGCATTTCTGTAGATGGAGTGGGGAATCACTCTTCCAATTAAGCCATAGACCTTTAAGTGTACACCAAAAATCCCACAGAAAATCACCTTGAATGGGCAAACTACACTTCCAACATATTTATATAGCAAGTAGTTAGTAAAAGTGTACATTTTTAATGTACATCTTAATGCAATAAAGAATCAATGGCATATCTGAACTGTATATATGTGTACTTAAATAAACCTGCATGTACATAGACACTACAGAGTAAATTGACCTACCTGTATTTGTTCTCTGAAGGTGGCACTGCACATACACCCCCTATCTCAGGCCACACGACTCACAGATCTGCTTTCCAGCTCTAGCCCCACCCAGATTCTCCCATCACCTGTGATATTTTAGGGTGTGCAGGATTGCACCCGTGAAGGTGAACCCCTGGGGCTCTGGCAGTGCAGCCACCCCCAAGGGGAGCAGTGGGGATGAGCCAACACGGAGGCAAGGTGGGATGGCTGCTGGTCACACCTCCAACCATGCCATGACCATCAGTAGTGCTTCTAAAGAGACATTTAGGGAGCCTGGTGCCACAGCAGGGTGCTCTGGGTCGGTGCCAGCCCTGCTCAGAGCACGGTGGGGATGGTCCATCTCACTGCTACGGGATGGGCACCGTGCGAGTGGGTGCATCCAAAACATCACCCCGGCTCGCTGGGGTGCAGGTCACCTCCATCTTGAAGCAGATGGTCACACTTGGCCATGGGGATCATCCCCTGTGTGCCAGGGAGCCCCATGAACTCAGGCACAGGCACCCAGCACATCCTGCTGGGCAAGGGGAAGCCCCTCTGCCAGAGCACTGAGCAGATACAGCCCCTTCCAGCAGCTGAGCAAGGCAGCCTCAAAGAGGGGACAAAGAAAGAATTGCAAAAGCAAGGGCAATTAAAGGTAGAAATCAGACACCATCTTTGGAAGAGGTTCTGAAAGAGCTTTTTTGTTTTTAAACCAGATTTTTTGTAAATCTCTGGATCCGATCCTTCAGGGTTTGCTACCCACCCTCCTAATAAATATCATTTACCACTAACAATAAAGTCTCCCACATTAAAAAGCTCTCACTAAATAAAAAACTTCTACTGAAAAAGCTTGGCTGAGTTGGCTTGGCAAAAATAAGGAGCTATGACTACTCGCCATAAATACATCAGCGGATAAACACCAAAACTATTTAAGTTAAAGGACAATGTTGGCTCCAAAAGAAACCAGCAATGAACCAGCCACGAATTAATTCAAACTAGAAATTTAAATAAAGTTTCTAACCACTCAAAGGCAGTGAAGTTCTGGAAGAGCCTTCCAAGAGCAAAAGTGAAGGCAAGACATGGAATGAATTTGGAGCTGGGATTTGATTAGTTTGTGACAGAATGGTCTGACACAGCATTTGGCTGGACTATCCAGCTCAAGAGTTTCCCTTCTAGGCCTTGTTTTCTATTAGCAAAGAATATTTAAAAAAAACAAACCTTCAAGCAGTTGCATCACACAGCAACCACCCAGGACAACACACATTAAAAATGTACAGGTACCAGGCAGCAGGCAGGTTAACTGGGAAATTTATTTTGCTATTTTGCCAGAAACATTGCACATGGCCTGGAAAAATGGAAAAAAAAAAAAAAAAGAAAAAAAAAGACTGGAACAAACACTTGAAGTCACCAGCAGTGCTCCAGGAGGATCTGCCATGTAGGGCTGCAAGAAGGAAACTTCCTGACTGCAGCAGAGCTGCTGCCTCACCATCCCTTGGAGACAAAAATGACTTGAACCACTCACAGCCACGCTGCGATTCCGTGTGTTTGTTCTCTGAAGAACAGCCTGTTCTCTCTGAACAATGAAAAGGATTCCAGGTCAGGATGCAAAAATTATTATGTGCTAGTTCTCAGTGATTAAAGAGAGACTTGGAGATTTAATAGCCTGCTACAGTCAGTCTCCAGGAACACAGGGGAAAGTGTTCTAGCCAGCAAGGGACAAAATGACATCAAACTCCTGGGCTGCCTGGGTCTGGGAACCTGCTATTTATCAGAACAAGGCTGACTCTAACCTCATCTGTAGGGATTAAGAATCTTGCTCAACTTAAATTCAAGACTGGCAGTTTTCTTCTCAGATCCCTCTCCTAACACACACACTTGTTTGCCCACAAAGCCCTTCACTGCCAGGACCAGAAGGGGCAGAGAGGATATATGCAGCCATGCCAACCTTTAGAGAACAAACACCTTAACGGACAGATGAAAAAAAAAAAAAAAGAAACAAGAAACAAGTACTATGCCATGATAGTCCATATCTAAGCAACGACCTTGTATACACAATGTCTGAGATTCGTTATGCTTGTATAGGCAGCTGTAGGCATCGGTATATGAATATGAAATCTGAAAGTCTGTCACTGGAAAGCAAACAGGAGCATCCTATTTCCTGGGTGCGAGCCGAGCCCCCGCCTCAGGCAGCCCTCGGCTGGGCCACGAGAGCTCGGCACCGAGGGCCCAGTCTGTGCACGTGCTGTCTCGTGTGCTGTGCCCAAAGGTCTCATTTATGGCAGTGCTTCATCACCACGTCCTGCTCCCCAGGTTTGGATCAGGCCGGCCCGTGGGTTGCTTAAAGATCACAAATTTCTTCTCGAGGGTAAGAGCGGATCCTCCAGGGCTGGTGGTTTCAGTTCACTCTGTTTCTGAAAAAGAACAGAGGTGTCAGATGCTCCAGCCCGCTGCAAGGGCCTGCGACCCAGGTGGGATGCTGGGTGGGGAGGAAGGGGGGCAGAAGTGCCTCAGGATGGGCAAAATTGGGAGCCTTGACAGAGTCAGCTGCAGAGAAGGACAGCCCCACTCTGATGGGGCAGGAAACACAAAATCCTGTGGAAGTGGAGCTGGCAGGGCTAAGGAGGGATGCAGCCTACAGCAGCCCAAAGCTGTGCACACCCTTGCCAAGCACCTCCTGCCTCTGTGCCATGAGGGGTGACGGGACCACCTCACTCTGGGTGGCATAAAGCCATGCCCAGAGGGTGCTTGCAGGGGCACCTTCCTGGCACAGGTACAAAAGCTGGCCCACCACCTGTCCCCAAACCCACAGCTTCCCAGAAAAGCACATGGGGTGGTGATGCACAGCCAGACCCAGCAGCTGCAGGAAGGACAGGGCCCTCCCAAACCCATAATCCACCTCTTCCAAATTAAAGGGAGAAGGGAAGCAATGAATTTTACCTGATTTTTACAAATTTTTTTCTAAGGCCTGCAGCCATGGCAAAGCCTCAAAGCAAGGCAGTGAGGCCAGAGAAGATCCCAACTGACCAGCAAGCAGCTGCATGTGTGGACCATGGTGGGATGGGGCCAGTGCTTGGCCATCCCCATCTGGTGAGAACCTTGCCAGGGAGGAAATGGCCCCCAGCTGCACTACCTAAGAGCCCACAGAGGGCTTGGAAAGCACCTCTCCTCCACACACACGCCTTCCAAAAGTGAGTCCTGGAGAACGGGTAGGGCCAGCAGCTGGGAGCACCAGCCCTCCACGTCCGTGCCAACAAGGATGCTCACACCTGAGGAGTTGGCAGCGGGAGAGGGAAGGGCAAGTACGAGTTCTGTCTGCTGCCCAAGCCCAGGTGGGGGTATGGAAGGAGCTAGTGGCATGGGACAAGTAGCCAGGCCCCTTCCTTCCCAAATACCTATCCCCTTCATAAATCCATGGGCCACTTTCCCACAGGGTAGGTAAAAGGACCGGACACTCCTGCTGTTTTACTTAGGCTTGAGATAAAGCCAGGATTTGGTTTCTGAGCGGTGTCAGCACCTAGCGACCGAGGCAGAAAAGGGGCAGACAGGCCGTGGCACTTATGTCACCCCACCTGGCCCTCCTCATCCTCCTTCCTTTCCCCCCTTCTTTCACAGGAGAGTTCCTCACCGCTTCCTCAGTTAAATCTCAAACACTGAACCCTTCCCTGAAGCCAAGTAGGAGAGGCCCAGTGCCCCACGGCCACCCCATTCCCCCACGGAGCCAGCCCTGCCAAGGCAGGGGCCTTACCCAGCCGCGTGGTGGGCGGCGGGCCGGGGGCGTCGGGGGTCCCTGCGCTGCCCTCCGGGCCGACCGGCTCCCAGGCCTCGCTGCTCTCCGACGCCTCCGCGCCGGCTTCACTCGGCCCTTTGCGGCTCCCCGCGGCCCTGCCGGCACAGGCCTCCTCCGAGCCAGAGCCCCTGCCTTCCTCCTCTGCCTTCATGGCAAACCACACCTTGAGCTGCTGGGCGCCGAGGTGGGAGCGCTCGCACAGGCCGGGCACGTCCTCCTCCCGCAGCCCCTTGTGCTTCTCGTAGTAGTCCTCCAGCACCTCCCTGCTGGCAGGGCTGACCTCCACCAGCCCCGGGGGAAAGACCCCCCGCCGGTAGTTCTCATACCACTTGAGCTGCCCGTTCTTGTAGCCATACCGGCTGTCCCCGAACCAGCGAATGACCTCGGCCCGCGGCAGGCCCGTCTGGGACACGATGGCGTCATACTCCTGGTTCGTGGGACGCTGGGTCTGCACGAACATTTGCTTCAGCAGATGCCGCTGCTGGGCCGTTTTTTTGAAGTTCAGTTTGGTTTTGGGAGGGGTGGGCGGCCGGCTGGAGCTGCCTTCCCCCTTCTCGTTTGCGCCGGTCCCCGGTACCTCGGTTTTGCCGTTGGACTCGGTCACTCGCAGGTTCTTCAGGTTGATTTTGATGGGACTCACCTTCCGCTCTGCCGAGTTCACGTTGTTGCCAGAGGCGTCGACTGAGCCGTTTTCACTCGAAGCCCTCTGCTCATCCGAGGAGTCCTCCCCTTCCCCGCCACCATTCTCCGCCTCCTCCTCTTCCTGCTGAGTCGCCTCTTCCACTTTCTTGTTTTCTTCCGCCACCTTCTTCTTCCTCCTCTCCGAGAACCAGCTGTCGATCTCCCTCCGTGTCATCTTCGTTTCCCCCCTCAGGCGGTTCACCTCTTCCTCTGCAGGAAGAGGATTTTGGGCAAAACTGCTCTCCAGGGCCTTCAGCTGCTCTGGTGCCCGCTCCTTGTATTTGGTTGGGGTGAAGTCAGGTGCCTGGTGCCACGACTGCCGTCGCGGCGGGTGCTGAGGGGCCGGCGTGGCCGCCGCCACCGCAGGGCTCAGCTCAGCTCCTCTGGGCGGGACATCAAAGGTGATTTCAGGCAGGGAATCAAGAGCACTGTCTCCAGGGAAGACAGCCCGGCCACCTCTCACGTTCCTGTAGTGGTACCTCCTGTCGCTGAACCATTTTCGGATCTCCTTGGTGGACAAGCCCGTGATCTTTGTCAGCCGCTCCACCTCAGCCTGACCGGGGAACTGGTTTCTGCAGAAGCTGCCTTTAAGGGCTGAGAGCTGCTCGTGGGACTTCTTGTTTTTGTAGACATTGGGATCCAGGAAGGTCTGTGAGGAGATGGCAGGGCAGGCGGTGAGCAGTGACTGGGCACTGTTGACCACCTTCACTCCTGAGGCACTGCTGGAGCTCACGGTGCTGTGCTGCGCCGCCGGCTGCGGCTTGGGGACAGAAGTCACTGCCAAGGTGAAGGAGGAGCTGGTGCCCTTCAACCCATTTGCCATGATGGGCTGCGTGACCAGCAGCCCCCCCGTCCCCTCTGGCTGCCCCACCACATGGCCTGGTAATGTTGCCTGGATAAGATGGGGGACACTCCCAGGATTTGCAACCAGCGGCGTGTTCAAAACTGTAATGGTGGGTTGTGGCACGGACTGAATAACAGTGTTGAACATCTTCTTCCTGGCATCTTCGATCTCCTCCGGTGACCAGCTGATGCCCTGCTTCAGCCTCTGCGCAGTGAACCAGATCTTCAGCTGCTCTTCTGGGTACTTGGTCACCACAGTCAAGTAGCAGAGCTCAGCTTTGGTGGGATAGGGAAACTTGTGGAAAGAGTTTTTCAGGAAGCTGTTGGAGTCCATGGCGGCATTGTATGTTGGAATGCTGCTCAGGGGAATCATCACCTTGGGAAGGGACTTGGATGTAGGCAGCTGCTGATGCAATGGGGGTTGCTGCTGCAGCGACACAAGTTGTGCAACCCCTGCCTGCAGAACGGGCACGTTTCCTATGATGGAGCCATTCACTATGTGGGATGACTTTGCTGAACTTGCAGTGGGTTGACTGACTGGCACGGACCCGTTTGGGAATGAATGCTCCCCATCCTTCACCTCTGACTCACCGCCCAACTGACTTGACACACTCTCTTTCAGCGTGTGGATTTTTTTGGCCTCGGGTTTACCTTTCATTATCTTCATGATGGGGGTTTTGGTAATGATGATTTCAGACTGGCCGTCTGCCCCTTCTTCGGGAACCTCTCCCGGGAGGTCGTGGCTGCCTGTGGCCTCACAGAGACTCTGCTCCACGGTGGTACGGCCGTCCTGCTTGGCCACCCTCCAGACAAAGCCCGTCTCGCCGCCGTGCGACTCCGCGTTGTGGTGCGAGAGCCCCTCGTGGCTGTTGGCCAGGAAGCCGCACGGCACACACGCGAACGCGGGGTCTTTGCCGAAGTCCGAGTGCTCAGAGTCCAAGTGCCCGAAGAACTGATGAACGTCCTGGGATCCAAAGTCGCAAGACTTGCAGACGTAAGTGTCGCTGTCAGCAGCACCGCGGTGCCCGTTGGACAAAGCTCCACTGCTGCTGTTACTGGCACCAGCATCGCTCGCTGGCCCTTCCACGGGAGCCTCTTGCTGTGGTCCTTCATGATCATCTTCCACAGCGTCCTGCTCGGTCTCCTGAAGCACCAGTGTTTTCACTGGTATCATGCAGGGAGTTGTGGATTTCCTTTTGCTAGCCATCACGATGATTGATCCAGATGATTATTTTTTTTCATTTAAATTAAATTCAAATTTAAAAAGAGCTATTGCAAGTGCTCTGCGGTCCAGATTCCAGCAGATTCATGATGTCAGAAGGAGCTGTTGTCAAATGTTGACAAATGTTCATATTTGCCACTGAACCTGAGGACAAGGAGAAGAAGAGGTTAGTTCCCCTGGCATTTGACAAAGCACAACTGTCCTGGTATTTAACTGTTTCCCTCAATAAATCATTTTGCAGCCTCTTTTGCTTGAAAAATTTAACTTGACCTTGGATTTACTGTATTTTCACACCTACAGCCCGTGCATTACCTGTTTAAAAACAAACATGCCTCTTTCACAGCCCGCATCAAATTCTCATTTGAGGAGGAAAACCGCTGAATTTTCCGCTCACCCTGCCTTGTCATGACCTATCTCTGGTGTTTTGTCAGGGAGAGCAGTGCCTGGGCTCCCTGTGTGCCTGGGGTCCCAGCTCAGCCCCACACAGGAGGTGATGCCAGGCAAGGGCACCTGGAAAAGCTGCCCATCAGAAGAACCTAATGAAAAATCCACACATTCCCAACAGAACACTTCAATTTCTTCAAAATCAGCATTTTCCACCCATCCCGTGGGGAAGTTTCTCGCCAGCTCAAAGCACTGTGCCCGTGCCAAGAGCCTCTGCCTGCAAGCACCAGAGCTCTGCTGCAGGGAGCGAGGGGGCTGCACACTGGAACACATAATTTTAGCTCTCCCTGCTCAGCAAGCCTGCAAAGCATTTGGGAGATTCCCTGCCCACCCCGTGCACACTTCATTACTGTTTCAACAGCATCTGTGAGTCTTCATCTGGAGCTGCAAGAGAAGGTAGAGGCTCCAAAACTCAAGGGCAGCATCACAATGTTCCTGGCTCCCAGCCTTCCCCTCCCACCACCTCTGCAGCTTTTGGCACTCACACCACTCAGTGCACTGGGGATATTCCCTAAGAAAGTGTAATTCCTTGTTAAGGCAAGCCCATCTTGCTGCGCTTGGGGTGACCAGAGATTTGATACATTTAAAAAACAAACAAAACCCCAAACACACAAACAAACAGAAAAGGAATAATATTTTCTCTTTTGTGTTTGTTTGGTCTTCTTTTTTCCCTGAAACTAACTAAAGCAGATCCCAAACTGCTCCAGCCTGTGGAAGGCCAGGGCTGGCCGGGGCATTAGCCATGACCTTACCCCTGGCCTGATGCAGCCTCTATGTGTGCACAGAGAATGCTCTGTGCCTGAGATCATGACCCAAGGGCAGTAAAGCTGCTGTAGCTGGCACCAGGAATCACTTGCCTGGTGACACCTCTCTGTCAACCTTTTCTACAGCAACTCCACTATTTTTTATTTCTCTTAAACAGAGGGATAAAACAGTATTTTTCCAGACTGCAAGGTCACTTGGAAGCACACGGACACACTGATTCATACTACAAAGACTCTGTGCCAGATTTTTCTGGGATTTACAGTAACAGAGCTTTATAAAAACACTCATAAAAACTTGAACTTAAAAAAAAAAAATTACTTACCATCCTAGGAGATGACTCACAGAGGTAACTCCTATCAGTTACACCAGTTGTGTACCAGTAGCTTTCTCAGATCAGATATTTGGAGCTGATCTCATGCACTGAGAAATGCAGATCAGGCAAATGACTTGGTGGTGCTTATGCAATACCTCCTGTGCTTAGTTTTGTCAGTAGTTTTTAGAACAGATGAATGAAAGGTCCTCATGGAAAAAAAAAAAAGAAAATCAAGCAGAGGAAGTACAATTTGACCTCCCCAACTTTACTGGATTTTTTTTTTTTTAAATTGTTCTGAAAGCTGGCATCATTTTCTCCAAATGGGAGAGCCTGGATGGTCAGCTCTGGCCTCAGCAACTCTCCAGCACCGTTTGAAAGACTGATGGGAAAACGCAACTTCCCGTCAATGTGGGCTGATCTGAGATTACAAAACAGTCCTGTAAATAGTGTTAGTCATCACTGAACTTGGCATCAGAAAAGACTGCTTGCTATGTTAAAGCTTTGTGAAGGGCTAGAAATTACAACTTTTTAAAAAATGTCTATAAATAAAACAGGTATTAAAGCTGTGAGCTGGATTTAGACAGCGAGGACTGCACGTCTCAATACCTGCTTTATGCTGCTCTCATCCCACCTTCCTGTGGTTAGTCCTTCCCTCTGCAGAGGGCCAGAAAGTTATCCATTAGCATTAGCAAGTGGAATACTTGGATGACTATGAATGGGCTGTGCTATTCAGAGGGGAACAGCATCCATTTGACACCAATCCTGAGATCCTCATTTTTGATGCTAAGTTAAATATTACACAGTCTAGCAGGGTGCAATGACCTTTCCAAGCCAAGTCAATTAAGGAAAAAACAATAAGACCAGCCTGAAAGCTGCAAAATACAGTTGAGAGAAGTTCCATGTCAGGAAAGCGATGGTAAAAGAGAATTCTTATTTTGTTTTATCCTGCAGTTTTGACACAGGGAGAGGCTGCTGGGCCCTCTGCAAGCTTTTTCCTTTCAAGCAAACTCCAGATAGAGATCCAGTTCCAGAGTCTCCATTACTGAGACAGCTCGAGTCCCAGACTGATCTTACCCAGTGTTTATGGAGTCACCAGATATCAAAAAAGATGATTTTTATCTGTCAGCAGAGTAAATTTGATACAGGGCACCAGCGATACACAAAGACCCCCATTGTGCCCCGTTAACAAAGTGCCTCTCCCGAGCACTCCACTGCTATTATTTTGAGTAAATGTGAACGGCCTGACCCACCTACAGAGAACCTAAAAGCTCTGCATTTCATTTACCAGCACATTTGCATCAAGCCCTGTGCTCCCTCCAACAACTTTCCTTAAAAATGCAATCAAAGCAGCCCCAGCCACCGCAGCTCTCCTGCGGGGCTCCAATATTAATGCCACCTGAGAACACAGATTGCAAATTTAGCTGGAAGTGAATCACAGTGGTAATTTACTGGAGAAAAAAAAAATTAATCAAGTGTACTGTTCGTCCATTTCATTTCCATGGAACAGTTGCATAACCACATGTTGGGAGTGTGTTTTATTCACTGCTCACCTTCTGGAATGCACTTAATACTTTAATACACTGCTAATACGTAACAGAATTGATAATTCACCTATTTCTTCACCATTAAAATAAGTGAGACTGTTTTAATGGACAGGGTAAATTAATGGGAGTAAAATTAATCAGTTGAAAAACATCTTTACAACTGATCTCAGTACATAAACCACCACTGCAGATGCCTCAGACTCATCTGCACAGCCATGAGTGAAGAACTCCATTTCCTATGTACTATTTTATGATTAACCAGAGCAATGAGCCATTAGCTGAATGGAAGAGCTACCTGATAGACAGGAAGACAGAGGGATTGTACTTAAATTCATGGTTCTTATTTCATTTATACCTGCTAATTTCATGGTGAGGTAGCAGAGTAAGCAGAGCAAATGAGCAGCACATCTAAACCTGTCACTGCTGTTGGAAATTTGAGGCAAGGTTGACTTAAAGCAGAGTCAAACCAATTCTCTGTGATGCTCACCGAGAAACTGATGCTGGAAGGAAAGGTGGACCAAAGGCTGTTTTGGCCACATGCAATTCAGAAAATCACACCAGAGGAGGAAGATGGAAGCTGTGAAATCCATCATCCCAATCCATGAGAACAACACAGCACTTCTGCCAGAGACAGTCCTAAACCTACAGCACTGGTATGATCAACCCCCCCCTGTAACGCTCCCCAAAAAACCCTCTTTCCTCCCAACACAGGAGCCCTCCCATCCTCATGGGCAGCTCCAGGTACACACCACCAACCCTCTGCAGAGCAGCTTTGCCTCCACTGAGGGAAACAATGCCCAGACTGGTCACAGTGAGCTTTGCAATTGCAGAAAATTTACTTCTGCAGAGATTAACAAAAGGAGGTTTCGAAATCTGCACTGCTGAGTATGAACTTTCAGCTTTTTCCAGCTTGGCTGGATATAACTGGTTTGGTTTTAAATGTTTCACTGAATTAACGAGTTAGGTTGTTAATGCAAAACATTCCTTCCTCGCAGTGCCAAGGTCCCTAGTTAGAAGATTAATTTTTGTGACCTTTTGCAAACCTCGCCTAGAAACAACAACCAGAAAACCCACCAGGCAGCATCACCAGCCAGGACACAGCAGATCCAGTCCCACCACCCGGGCACAGGGATGCCAGGACAGCTGCCCTCCTCTGCCCCCAGCCCAGGCAGCTCCTGTGTGCCCAGGCTGACAGCAGGGACAAGGCTCCATGCAGACACAGGAGATGGCTCTGTGCTCTGCAGGCTCTGGTGCTCTGCTGAAGAGTGAAAGCTCCGTTAAAATAAAATGAAATTAATGAAAAATCATATTTTTTAAAAAAATCAACACCAAAATAGAAGTAAAATAACAGTTTTCTCAACACTTTCAGTGCCTGCTAAGCAGGCAGACACGCTCCCCAGGTCAGAGACAAAGTTGATGTTTCTGTCTCATATGGAGCCAAGCACAATATTGGCACTTTAAATAAAAGCAGTTTGTTTTCAAGCTGAAACTCTGTAGGCCCCAGCTGATAGCATCATATGGGGGGGGGGGAAGACAAAAAAAAAAATCAAAGGAGGAAAAAAAAAGTTGATGTTTCTGAGTTTTTGTCTCTCCCCTTCAGGCTCTACTTCCAGCCAGGCCCAGAAGATGCAGGGCTGTCTTTGGGAATTCCACAGATGACTTCCCAACTCCCACTGTAATTAGCAAGACCATTAAATAAATTATTCCTGTGGCCAACACCAGCAACTGGATGCTCTCTGCAGCAACCAGACCAGAGGGCTGAGCTGCCTTCCCCTTCCCAGCAGCAAGCATCCCACTGTGTGTCACAGCAGGTCCCCAGCCTGGCAGACACCCAGTTTGCCCTGGGCAGCACTGGGTGCACTTACTGGGGAGGGAAGGAAAAACAGCTCCATGGTTGCCCTGCTGCCAGCCATGGTAGGCCTGGGACTCTTCCTCTTTGGCTGGGCATTAACATTCATCCTCCATTTGGAGTCTGTTCATGAGAAGTCATGTAGGAGCTTCACCAGTTTGATTAATTTATTGCCAAAACATGCCTGGTGGGGGCCCCATCCCCGTGATTCAGCACAGACAGACACAGAGGGAACAGAGTACCTCTCCACAGAAACTTCCAAGGTGTGGACGGGACCTCTCTTTTAGCTGGGCCAGCACAGCTCTCTGACAGAGAACAAAAGGCAAGATTTGGCAGGGCTGAGCTCCTCTGTTCCCAGCCTGTGGCTGTGCATCCCTGCTAGCTGGAGTCCAGCATCCTCCCTGAATATCTCTGCAAAGTCTGCAGCTGGGAGGAAGTCACAGGATGGGAACATCTCCAGCAGCCTAAAAATGCCAGCAGCAGAGCATCACCCCAGCTCCCAGCACACATCTCCAGCCCTCAGCCAGGGCTGGCACCTGGAGGTAGCATCTGTCACCCAGAGCCTGGTTCATAATCCAGACCGAATTCATGACACACTTAATTCTTTTGGGGTTTAACCCTATACAGGACTGAAAGTTCCCATCAATGAGACTTCCCCCTCCAGAACAGATCAGTACACCACACTACCCCTGCAGGCACTCAAAGCCCAGGTGATCTCAACACGAACCAGGAGAGCCACCAGCAATACAATGACCACAACCCCGAAGGGGCCACACAGCCAAGAAAAGCCTCGCCACATCTTATTATTTTGTGCTGCACAAATGTACAAACACACGCACAAATTTCAGCAGTTTTGAGCTTCAAGCAGCACCACAGTCAACATTTGTACTAAGGAACAATTTCTCTTTATACCAACTGGTCAGGGTGCTTTGTAGCCTAAGCCTGGCTTCGAAACCGCGGTACAGTCTAAATGCAGTGGAAGCCGGTTGACCGAACAATCGAATTCATTCTCCGTTCCTTGGCAGGCCTAGAGCAGAAAAGCGTCTTTTCCATTTAGGCCAGTTAAACAGAGCTATTCATTAAAATTTCACCCTTCTCCAAACTGCTGGACTTCTCCCTTTAAAATCTGCCTTTAAGAGAAGCCCTCTCTCCTCTGCCCCACAGTGCTCCTCAGCTCCCGTCTCAAGTTGTCACCCATTTTCAAGCTGTTCCCATTTCAGATTGCTCTCGTGCTCCTCTAAAAGCAGCACCTCACCTGTGTGTTGGTACCTGGGCAGAGGCTGCCTCAGCACTCGGGGACTAATGGCAGTTATCTCTGCCTTTTTTTTTTCCTAGACCAACACAAAACTGAGCAAGATGGAAGGTTAGAAAGGGCTGGTTGAAAGAGAACACGATTACAGTATAAAAATAGGTCACTGGGATAATATAACCTTTAGACTATTGGCAATGTGCCCCCCTTAGAGACAAGCCTGTGTGCTGTATTTCAGGAGAATGTGAGGAATAAAAAACAACCACCACGACACACATCCAAACAAAACCACTGATCAGCCCCTTGGAGCTTTGCGTGCTTCTGTTTGAACATCACTAACACTAATTCACTCCTTTTCCTCTGCCCTCATCCATTTGATTGAGCACAAAATAAACGTTATGTAATCACACCATTAACATCTTCCAAAAAAGTAATAATCTCTTTTGGCATAGAGGCTTCATTACAGATTTACTCCCGTTACACCACCTTAGCAGAGTTCACAGCCCCAGCATCCCAGGGACCCACCTCCATAGCTTCAATCCTCACATTTTATCCATGTTGCAAAACATTCCTGGCATTCCCCCAAAGGAAAAGGTCCAGCAGACAGATAATCACGTCTCGACAGAACCAGCTCCAAGGTTAGCACTACCAGCAGCTCACCACAAAGCATTAATGGAGCTTCAAGAACTCCCTCAGCTCATCCATATCCGGGTCTCCCATCACCTCACACTCAGCTAGGGAATGCCAGCAGGTCAGTTTGTGCCTGAGCAGAACAGTATGGTCATGCTTAAAACACACAGGAGGTCCCATTTCAGTCCCTTGTGCTTTCTCTAGGAGGTTCTCTCTTTGCTTGCATTGCTAGGGCTCTGTTTGCCACTTCAGTTTGATCACAGGCCTCTCAAACAGCCTCTCACAGGTCACCAATATCCTGCCACACCACCTTTGGACGTGCCACATGCTCTGCAATCCCCCCCTTAGAGCTTATGACCAAGCATCACCACTTAGGTAGGGCAAGACCAGCTTTGGCAGAAGCAGCCTTCAGGAATGTGAGTGAAAAGGGGAACGTTACACCTAAAATCTACTTCTTCGGGGGTTTATTATCTGAAATTGCTGAACTGGCTCCAAGCCAAAAATCTATTGGGGAGCTCAGAGTAATGAATAAGAACCAGAGGTAGCTCTTAGTCCATGTCAAATTTCTGACAAGGATACTCCAGGCTTTTAAATCAGCAGGGAACGCTTGGCCCAGTTGGTGAGGAGCTCGTGGGTGTGAGCACCCGATGGCACCAGAGCACCCGCCGTGCTCCCAGTGCTGCTGCAGCCTGCCCCGTCCCGAGGAGGCATTCTGGGGGAAGCCTCGGAGCCCACCCTTCTGCTCACAACCCCACCTCCAGGCTTGCACATCCAGCTCCCTACCTGGGAGCCATCACCCCAAATTCAGGAACTATACCTCTGAATGCCAGCACAACATTTACTGTTAAAAAAAACCCAGCGTCAGCTTTTAGACCAGCACCAAAACAATCCCGCTGCAGAGCCACTAACCCAAAAGCCTGCCACGCAGGTTTCTCACCGAGCATCCAAGTCCCTTGTGGAACGAAGAAACGCTTGCTGAAGCCAGGCTGGTCACCAGCTACCCGAGCGGCCACGTAAGGGACAGACCCACAGCAATTCCAGGGAAATAAAGAGTGTCCAGAGCTTTAAAACAAGATGTGGGTGGGAAGGACTAAACCAAGCTACTAAACAGTACCAGAGGCGCTTGGAACTGATCATCTGCAGCACAGTCTGACGACTAGGAGTGCTGCAGCCCCTTCCCAGCTGAGCATTTTTGGATTACTTCATCCCCCGTGCCCTTTTGCAATATGCAGCTTCGAGAGCTGCGTTACGTTCTGGCTCGGCATCAGCTCCCATTCCCCCACGTACAGTTGCTATAACCAAAAAGACAACTGCAAAATACTTGGTCTGAATGCAAAGAAACGGGGTTTGGCAGGTTGGGACCGTGGATTATTTTTTTCCATCCCCACGGATCCTGCTTCAGAGTCATCCTTTCAGACCTAGCGCGCAGCCGATGGCTTTTGCAGCTTATTGAGCCCGCTGGTTTATGGCAATGTTTTTCTGCTCACTGAACTGGCTCATTCTTTCAGCAGAACAAACTGTTCCACGTTGAGGCAGGAGTTGGCTGTGTTTTAACAAAGGATTTTTCCCTTCTGACAGTGTTTTGCAAAAGACCCAAAAAAAGGAGTTTGGAGCCAAGTTACAAAAGGTCAGGAGAGGCGAGTCAAGCACTGGGTGTAGTTCCTGTATGTCACAGCCAGACAAGGAAATGGGTGGGGAGAACAGAAATGGCATTTTGAGTTGCAATAATATGTATAAAGTGATATTAATGAGGAATGGGCTTTTGAATGAGGATGGCAAGTATGCAGGCACTATAATTTTTGCTTTACAAGAGCAGGCTTGTTAGGTAGGCTGAGGCCTCTGCAATCATTTATCCCTGTGAAGCGGGCATTTGAGAGAGTTCAAGTAGCACTAGTAGTGAGAAAAAGGCAGTCTTATTTGCTTCCCCCTCCCCAAGCTGATTTCAAGGAGCAACAGTACTCTCCTCTCCCGTCAGCCAAATGAATATTCAAAAGGCTTTTGCCAAGCCAGCTCCAGTCAATCACTGGAACAATGCTGCAGGAAAGAAACACTGGGCTGAGAGACCTGTTCGAGACAGGCACCTTGTGTCCCCTCTCTGGCTCTGCTCTAGCATCCCAACCATCTTCAATGTTTCAAGGTGCTCCTGCCGAGGTCTGCTGGTGCCACGGCTGCTCTGCCTGCTCCATCCCCTGCCACACTGCAGGACAGCACAGCTAGAGAGGAGCTGCTGGATGGAGGATGAGCACCCCAAGCCAGGGTGCTGAGAGGGGAAGGACCCCGGTACAGTGATCCCAGCAACACAGCCCTCCTGAGGGAGCTGATGATAGCTCTTCCCTCTCCTCTGCTACAGGTTGAGACCACAAATGTTTTTGGCATGGGATGGACAGGTTCTTGGTGAGGCCCCACTCCCTGGTCAGCAGCAGCAGCTGGTAAGGTCTGGGCCTTTCTGCTCTATGTACATGGACAAACCAAGATGGCCAACTCTGGCCTTGCAGATGTTGGAAGGAGGGAGCTAAGGGGATCTCTAATAGTTATCACTATGTCATGCCTAATACTCAAGCTTTTCCAGGCCTCAGAGGATCCCTGAATAGAAAGAAACCACCCACCACTGGAACACAGCCACGTTTGTGGCTGCAAGGGGCAGATGTTCAACCCCATACAACAATGAACACAACAGTTGAGGCTGTAAGTGAAGAATGCTGCATCCACTTAAAACTGAAGAGGGAAATTAGGGACACCATCTAATTCTAGAACTACCATTTGGTCCTGATGCTTACAGTCCACATACCTACTCTGCAAGAGTGGTACATGGTTTTCTTCCATTGCCTTAAATAGACAATGCCCTGGACTAAAGCGTTGAACCACAAGGACTTCAGAGGCATATGGTCAGACTGGCAAGTGTTCAGCTCCTTCAGCTGGAACACCAGTTTTCAAGAGTTCAGTTCCTTTTTAGTACCTACATAAGTGACAGACTTCCAGAAGTTCCAGCTGGACTGGACAGGACAGGCCCTGCCAGCATAGAGAAGGACAGACCATTAACAGAGCTCAGTATCCTACCAGCCAAACCCTTTGCTGAGATGTGCCTGAGGAGAAGCTGAGTTTGAGAAGTCCTCCTCACCCCAGCCAGCATGAGATTCCCCAGCAGTCAGCTGCCAGGAAGAGCATCATCCCTACCACCAAATCCTCCTCCACTGAACCCCAAGAACTCCCACAGGACAACCTTCTCCCTTTTCTCTGAAATGCTCACCGTGTCTTTTAGGATTGATAGTAAGACACAAATGGATCTGGGACTTGAGATCTCTGTGGGCAAGATCTGGGCATCCGGCTCACGCACCTGCCAGCCAGACACAATCCAGGTCATTTGCTCTCTGGTTTGGAAGCATATTTGTTCAAAACCATTTGACAAGACACTCTGGACAGCAAGCAGAGACACAGAACAAAGTTCAAGGGTTATTTGTGATATGAACCGTGCTAGAGTCAGGACTCCTCTCTTCCTCCAGCTGTTTAGTGACACTTGGTATGGATTTGTCCTTACTGGAGAGTCAATTATTTTTTAGTTGAGAACTCACCATCCTCTGTAGGTCAGCTGTGAGCTGAAAGCATCCCAGTTATTTACTGCTGGAAGCTAAAGGAATTTCCTTACTCTCAGAAGACAGACATTTAAAATTAGTTTCAAGTTCAGTTGTGATAAACAAATCACGTTCTCCTCCTTTCCCTCTCCTTTTTTTTTTTTTGTGGTTTGGTTTTTTTTTTTTTAAATCATGCCTGCTGGTCCACCCAGCTTTTTCCTCAGCTGCCCTCTGCAACTCCTCATTTAAAAATTCATTCACAAGGATGTAGGGGAACATAGACATCTGAGAAAAATCAGCAAAGCCACATCCCTGCTTTCGGAGCTTTCCCTTTGACACTCGATTCCCCAGGAATGCATTAAAAAAATTAACAAACCACCACATATTTGGGTTTTTTTCCCCCTTCCTATAAGAAGCAGAAGATTGGGAGTTGGGCTGTCACCTTCCTATTGCAGATGAGGGCTCAGGACCTCAGCTCTCTGCTGACAACCAGCCAGCAGAGCTTCTTGCTAACTGGAAGATGAGCCCAATCCACTCACCCTGCCCAGCAGCTGGGGATGGAAACAGTTCCCAGCAGACAGAGGAGGAAGACAGAAGGTGTTTTAAAGTGATATGACAGCCCAATTAAAGGGTTTGGGGTTTCAGACTGAGGTCTCCCACAAGCCTTAATTCCAAATATTGATGTCCTCATCAATTTGTGGATCATGAGGCCTCGACACAAGGAGATCCTTTCAAAAAATTCAGGCATGCTGGGAGAATTGCCCCCTTGCCATGTTTCAGCAAGTCTACCCATGAACTGCCAGCAATTACTAAGCCTCCACTCTGTATTCAAAGCTCTGCACAATGGAGTTTATTATTTTTAAGCCTTTCAGACATCAATGTAGCAAACTTAAAGAGAGCTATTTGGAAGATTAAGACACAACCACCACCATATTATTCAATTTAGCTCCAACACTGAACACTTATTTCTGTAAAGAGTCACAGCTAATACATTGCCAACTGCCAACAGAGACAAACACTTAAAACTGTAAGTCACATTGCAGCATGGTCTTATAAACCAAATCTAAGATATAAGAAGGAAATTACTATCATTATGCAAATTGCTGCCATTATGCCTGTTACTGCCAAGCCATATCAAACCTATCTTCAGGTCTTGCCCACAGGCTTCAAAAATACACCCGTAGAAATGACAACCCGAGGCAATCATCCAGCCAGGTGTGAAGCTACTACTACATCTTCAATAACCATATTAGATGAGTTTTCTAAATATTTTATATGTTCATACAAGAGCGAAGAGACTTGCTACCACCTCCCCACTCACTGCCTGCTCAGGGCAGTCCTGCAGCAGAGTTTACGAATAGCTGCTTTATTTGTTCAAATCCAGACCTGCAGACAGGTGACAAAGGGGAGTGATGGGAGAAAACAGAGAAAGGATTTGTGCCTCTTTTCTATCATTACATTGCTTACAGGAGAGCTGCCCACTGCATTTTGCCCTCTTGAAACCATCCCACCCCTCACAAAAAATTGCGTGACTTACACGGGACGGGGTGCGGGATGGGAACAACATCCTTCCGTGGAAAAAAGGGAATTAAATGAGTCAATTAAAAAAAATAAATCAGTTTGCCACATGAAAACTGTCATTTCATTAGAGCTGATTTAACCTGAAGCCTTTGGAGAAAATCTGTCAGGAATTTAAAATTTCCCAGCCCTTCAACTGAACATGGAAAAGTTCTCATTGCAAAGTATGCCATGAACAACAGAAATATATTCCTGGTTTACACCACTAAAGGCATCACAGCCTATGTTATAACCTCAGAGAGACAGAAATCAAGACTTCCTCCTCCTTTTTCAGAAAGAAATGAAGGGTGGTCTCATTACACCAGTCTAAAATGTTCATCATCATCATTAGGGTGAAGGGCACAGCAACATTATTAACTCTGTTTCGTAGAACTAAGAAAACAGCAGGATAAACTAAACTGCAGGAGTCAGCACAGGGGACTGTAAGGTAAAAATGACATTTATGCTGTGTCAGCAGGCAGCCTGCAAACACAGGAATGGGGAGGACAGACTGGTAATGGCATGATGGAGCCTTTCATTTCTAGGCCAGCAGTTCATTTCTTGCAGCCAGGTTAAGAGAACATGGTCCTCCAGGCACCTGCTTTCTTCCTTGGGCTGGGAGCAGACTTGGAAGCATCTTAATGAAACTGCACCAAGATGACAGTGTGTCGTGCTGGATAAAGCTCAGGACAGAGGGAACTCCCTCCCTACACCCACAGGCAAAGGCTGCAGGGAACGGATGCCTCCAGCGTCAGGAGCCGGGGGACACAGTACTCACAGCCTGCAGGATTCATCCCTCATCATGTCAGGAGCAGACAGGGCAGCTCTGCAGAGAAACAACTCACGGGCAGCACTCTTCAGATCAGTCACACGAGTCCCTGTGTGGAGCTGCTTCCAGAGTGACCGGGATCAGGCAGAGCAGGAAGCAGGAGGGTCTGCTAAGGGAACTCTCTGTGGATTCCTGCAGTAACACTGTACATGCCTCCCAGAGACAGCTGGGAAAGTGGTTTGCAGCACTGTTCAAAGCACTGGGGAGCTACACTGCCACTGGGTTTGGGGTTCTTCTACACTATACCCTTTCATATCAAAAGCAAGCAGCAATCGCAGGGGCAGCACCCAAAATTCAGGGCCAGCTGCTCCTATCCATACCCTTCATCCTCTCCCCACTTCTAAAATCGGGCATGAGGCTCATCACCACATGGCAGGTGCTGGTGAAGGAGATACCCTCACCTTCTAAATGACTCAAGCTGCCATCCTAGGCAAGATCCCACGGGACAGCAGCTCCTTGCTTGTGGGATATTCAGGTTACACTGAGCAGGGCGCCACTTGCTGTCCCCCCCGAGCACATCAGTATTCTGAAACCATTCACTAGGGTTCAGCTACATTAGGAAATTGCTGCCAGCCTCTTTCTCATTGGAATCTTCTCCTCATCCCAACTTGGGGGAAAATGCACAGCCTTAAATGTGTGTTGTCCCAGCATGAGAATCACACGAACCATGAAAGGGGAAAAGAAGGTGGTTAACAGCTTGAAGATACCACATCCTCTACACTGAGAATTCAATCTCTTCCCTTTTACCAATGTCAGGCCTGCTGTTCAAGATGGTTTTACTCCAGAAGGGTTCCCAGATAGAGGCAGAGTCTGAGGGAAGAGCCAACAGATCCACCTGCAGCCTGAGATTTACAATCCCTGATCCAGAAGCAGCCCCAGCCTGTTACCCTGCCTTGGAGAGCACATGCTGCCAAGTTGTCCAGCCTCACAGCATCCCACCCAGTAGATCAGCCAATAACTCAGGACACCTTGAAGAAGAAAGGGTTTTGGGCTTTGGTTTTTGGGAGGAGCAGAACAGAGATGAAAGCAAAGCTTCTGTCCAAAAGGGATGGATTTTTCCAGCTGCTGGGCCATGCCTCTTGCACAGGTGATAAAAAATTCATACAAAATATTAACACCGATGATGAAAGAGCTGGCCCCAATTTACACTCTCCTGCTTCTCAACAGCCTGCACAAGACAGTTAACCCAGCTAAGAGACCAGAGGGAAATACAGAGAAATCCTAAGGAAAGCTTCTCAGCACAAGGAGCAATCACCTTGCTAGTGCAGTTATGCTGGGAGTCCTGGGATCTCATGGCACATATCTTCTGGGCACCTGTAAAACCATTTAAATGGATCATCCTGTTCTGTTTTTCCCAGGAGAACAGAAAAAAGGCCCAGGAGATGGTCATGCTTTCTACTCCATCCATGTTCTTCACACACCAGCTACGGAAAAGGGTAGGGAGCACCTTCCCACTGACACAGCTCCTGGTTGGAAGGGAAATGCTGTCACCAGTGTGTCACAGAAAGGGAAATGAGGCACAGAACAATTTTAAATAACTCGCCCAAGGTCAAAGGAAGCTTAGAGCAAAGCAAGTAATTGAACTCAGAGCTTGTTCGTCCCCAGTCTAGTTCGTTATCAGAAATCACCCCTTAATGGGTCACCTTTAATCAGAAACCCTCCCATTTTGCACTGCCAAGAGATTACAATGAATTATACTGGCACAGGGAATCATTACGAGTTTCCCTTCCAGCCCAACATGTTCAAAGGGCTGTTTTGGAAATAAAATAAAACCTGTAGCATGCTCGGTGTGCTGGAACAGACAACCCCCCAGTGCTGCAGACAGCTGAACCACCAAAGTGCTCACAGGGTTCCAGATCAAGTTGGCAGATAAGAAGGTGTTTTTTCTCTGCAGTGAATCACTTTGTTTTGAAGGGTGGCCTCCAGTGAGTGAGGACTCACCATTTCACCTTGCATTTGTATCCTCATTCATAAATACCTCTGATGAAACAATATTGCAGCCTGAGCACTGAGCCAGACATTCAAAAGCCTCTCCTTGAACCTGATGGGGCCATCAGTGTGTGTTGCTACAAAACAACCAAAAGGACTTTACCCAGGCTTTCACAGGCCACGGGCACAGTTGTTTTCCCTTCCCAAAGAAAACCTGTCTAAGCATCTCTCAGCATTCCCCAGTCCATTCACAGAGGCCAGACACAGTCTTTGCTGGAACCTTCCATGCCCCAGGGCACCTTTGCCAGACAGGGATGGTTGGAGGCATCTTGGCAGCATCCAGCCTGGCTGCTCCTGGGAGTCTCCCTCCCCACATACCCCGATGCCTTCCAGGGGGACAGCTCACCTTGCCCAGAGGAACAGCAGAGCCCAGGCTGCAGAACCACTGCACATCCCAAACCCTGCTGACCTCCGGCACGGGGAGAAGAGGAACAGCAAACCCAAACCTCCTGACACAGGATGACCACCCAACAGACAATCAAACCACATCTGTGGATATCTGCAGCGCTCAGATCATTTTCAGCTGATGACAAATAGTGAAAGTGTTGGGCAATAGGTTTGGAAAGGGCCACGCAGAATGGAATTTGCCTTTCATGAAATACAATGCAGGGGGAGTCAAAACTGCTAGTGTGGGTCCAGCCAAGAAGTTCATACAGCATTTAGGCATCCAGTGGCCTCATCTTTCTGAGTACAAGCAATTTAATTTGTCACACTGATAGTGTATACATGTCCTGAGCAAACAGGTCAGTAAGGAAGAGGAGTAGCAAGGGAGGGATGAGGGAAAGGGATGCAAAGGCAATGAGAAAACTGCATCTGAGCAGCAAGCTGGGAACCTTCAGTTACACATACGGGCTGGGGAGACAGGAAAATGAGAGGTAAGAGAGGCTTCACAGCTCTGTGCTCAGGGCTATGGCCACCTGCCTGGGGAATGAGGAGCACTATTCAGTGCTAACCCCCAACCATCACCTTCCTAAGGAGCACCAACACCACAGGCTTAACAGGAAGAGAGAAGAAAAGAAAACAGAGAGAACCTCACCTCCACAAAGACTGTTACAGAAGAAAGACACCAAGCACTACATGGCTCAAGGGCAACTCTGCTTTGCAAACCCTTTCAGTGGGGAGTTCTTTGCTTTGTGCTCTGCTGCAGATTTGCAGGTGAATGTTTGCTCCTCAGAAAAATTTCTCTCTGGGTCTGGAAATTTAATCTATCTTTCCCCCATCTGCTCTTCGCTGGCAGAGCAGAGGCTCTGGGTGGAATGGTGATGGCAGCTGAATGAGTGGGATAGCCCTGTCCCAGCCCAGTCTGCTTTAAGACTACTCACCAGAAGACCTTCCTGCCACTCCACACCACCAGACCACAAACCCCAGCGAGGAGCACGTCTGATGCTGCAGCTGGGACCAGAGGTTTCATGCTGAGCACCCAGTCTTGTGAAAGCACCATGTTTCTCTCACCATGGGTCCTGTCTTTCCTGTCACCACCAGATCAGGATGAACCCCTCAGTCCTCTGCAAGAACCAGCTCAGCAGAAACACCTCCAGAGGGTTATTAGCAACAAGACCAAACTAGCAGCTGTGGGCCTCCAGATCTTTGGGCCCTAAACACAAGGCTGAAGAGGCATGACATCAACTATGTCAAAAATTTGCTTGCTTTGAAATCCTACTCCTGCTTATTTATGTTACAGGAGTACCCAGAGGCCTCAGCCAAGCCCTGCAGAGCTGGGGCTGGAGAAGTGCATTTGCACATGGAATGGCCGTAGAATCACAGAATGGGTTGGAATGGGCCTTAAAGATCATCTAGTCCAACCCCCCTGCCGTGGGCAGGGACATGTTCCACTAGCCCAGGTTGCACAAAGCCCTGTATCTCCCCGTGGAGCTCCTGCCCCGTGACCAGCCACAAGCAGCTCGCAGTTTTCAACAGAAATAACTCACAGCCAGGTTTGGAGGCGAGGAGGGGCAGCAGTGAGGTGGGCAGGCTACAGCAGAGATCCAGCACGAGGAATCAAGCCAGCAGTCAGGCATTTTGGACACCATTTGGACATCCTGGGGCTTCTCCAGTGCTCCCACGGCAGAGTTAAGATCTGCCTCCAGCAGCCAAAACACCCTGAGGAAAATGCTGCACACTGAGCTGTGCAAACCCCCACAAGGATGCAGAAAAGGTTGTTAACCTATTCAGACAGGTCTGAGATTGATTCGTAGGAAGGATGAAATCAAGAGGTAAAAATAACATTTCCAACACACCACTGACATACCGAGCCCTTAATCCAAGGGACTATTTACAGGCCAAGAGCATTCCTCACTGCTCTTACCTTCAGCTGCAAGGTCTGGGCCAGCAGCTGCTTTGGAGGAGGCTTGTCTGAAGGTAACAGGCAGCCCAGGGAACAGCCGAGCCTGAGAACTGGGATTTGCAGGAAGAGAAGATAAATAATTGAAGGGACAACTGAGCACAGCTCGCTACACCTCGCTCCACAATCCAAGAGCTGAAAGTGGAAAAGGCAAAACATTTTCTCCCCGAATTCGTTCAACTCCAATTTTGCTAATTCCAAGTCTTCTACTTGCTTTACCATGCACACAATTCACTTCCCAGATACACTGCTAGGAATAGGGTCTTGTAAATAAAGTTTACAAAATAGGAAGGTTAACACACAACATATTTTTCCCATTACTTCAATACATCCTGCGAGCTCTGCAAGCTTGGTAAAGAAAGAGTCTATTTAAAAATCCAGGGTGGGGAAGAATTAGCTCACCAAAACCATAAACAGATTTGCTTTGCACTTTCAGTCCAAGGGAAAAACAAGACAGGCCATGCGTGTATTGATGCACACAATAGCACAATCGTTTTAAAAACAAATGAATTGGGAGGGAGAGGACACCAGAGGAGGGTGGTGGTGGGGGAAGAGGAGTGGAGAGAAAAAGGCCAAGTCCTAGAGCAGAGATCCTCAGTTTGGTTCTCAAAGCTCCCTCAGAAGGTTTTGGAAAGCCACGTGGGCCAGCACAGGACCGTGAGGGGTGGCACACTTTGCTACAAGGCCACGATCCATATCTAGTGCCAGCCCTTCAGCAACCAACAACATGATTTTCTGCAGATGGAACACAAAGGAATCCTTCCCACTTACCAGGGACCTTCCACATGCATTATTACTGTCTTTCAGTGGCAGATACCAAGGGATATAAAATTTAATTCCCTCCTCTCTACTCTCCCTCCCAGGACACCCTGATTCTGTTTATGAAGGCAGAGTGAAGCTACAAAAGCTTCACCCTCACCCTCATGCTGAATTCTCCATCTGTAAGAGTCAGACAACCCAGAGAGCCACGGTGTTCATTTGCACAGTCACTGACACCAGGTACTGAGGACCCACCCAGATGCAATTAACTGAGGGAACTTCAAGGAGGACACCCCTCAGGGGGCTGAGGGTGCACGTGGATCCCACCACACCATGTGCTGCAGCAGGGTCCCTTAGTTTATTCCTACCAGTTGAACAGGCTGCATTTAGGCTGCAGAACTGGAAGTATGTCAGGAAAGCTGCAGCAAACAGCATCAGTCCAGTCACCGTATTCCCAACGCTGATTATTTAACAAAGTCTAGAAACAACCAGTCTCCAGATGTGGCACATCAGAAGCTGGGTAGAAATCACTCCAGGGTTTGAAAACCCCCATTTCCACAGGGACACTGTCATTTATCACACAGCCATGAATTGGGTGAACAAAGTCCCCGCCAGCCTGCTCACTAATGCTCAGCTTTAGAGCTTCGTTTCGTACAAATAAAATGGCTTGGCTCTGCTGTGAGACCCAATTTCTTCTTCAAAAGTCTGGAACAGCATAATGGAAAACTGGAGTGTTATTTCCAAGCACACTTCTTCCATCCACAGAAGCCAAGGGGAAAAAGCATCACTCTCCTGATCCCTCATCCACACCATGGGACAGGTGGACATTCAGTAGGTTATTCTTAGGGCTTCTGAGGGGTGGGGAAATAAAATAAATCAGTGACTAGCACTCAGATAGAGGAGCCCCAGCCAGGAGAAGAGTACAAACACAAAGGACATCTGAACCCTCTTCTGTCTAAGGAGCGATGTTCAGAAGCAAAAATAAAAATTGCCCCCTTCTCAGGGACACCTGGAAGCACAACCCAAGACCTGTTCCAGCATCAGAGCAGTGCCAGGCTCAAGGTATCAGGGCCAACCACTGCACAATCACTTCCTTCAGCCACTGGGTCCCGACAGCCCACACAGGAGAACCCTGGGATACACTGGAATAACCACATTTCTCTGTCCATGTTGCACAGGACAGAAAGGTGCACAGGACACAGGACACACGGAGCCCGTGGTGACCCACCTGCATGAGGGGCCACGTCCTCAGCCCGTCCTTCTCCAGCTCCTCCTCTGCGCTCACCCGCATCTTTAAAGTGCCTGCAGTCACTTCAGCTGTGCTGGGATTCAGGGCTGGAAGACAAGACATTAAACTAAGAATTACTGCTGCACCTCCACAGGAGAAGCCTAGCAAAGGCTAAAAGTAAAAATAAGACACTGATCATTTCAAGGTGTCTCCCAGCCCACGCCCCACTGTGCTCCCACAGTACATCCTCACTGCAGCACCCCAAACACCTATCTTTGATTATTTTTCCCTACTCCATAAGCAAAGACATATAGAAGTTAACCCTGTCTACTGAATTAATCACCAGGCACTCAAGCATGCTATTCTCAACCCAGTAAAAGTCACCCTCCTGCCAGCTGTGGTGTGCTGGAAACCAGTGACCACCGCTGTCCGTCTGTCAGCCACTGCTCACAGCTTTGGTCCTTTACAGGGCTGGAAACCTCAACTGGCCAGAACATATTTAGAGCAGCAATCACAGCACCCTGACTGTCACTGCCACATCCAGCAGCTATATATAACCTGCAGCTCTGCTCACAGCTGTGGCCTTCCTTTCTCCCCTTCGTTTTCCCCCACTGCCACCCAGTCCCTGTTCCCTCACCCCTGGAGAAGCAGCAGAGCCAGCCCCATGTATTTCATAATTTCTAAACTTTACTGTCTAAAGAGATAACCGGCCAAGTGGATTTCTGGGATTAAGTTCAGACCAGGGAAGAAAACAGCATACTGAAAAACAGTCACCCTGGAAAAAGGTAAGCCAGTGCTTGTAACAAGGATGAAAAATAGGAAAATTGTGTTGTGATTGCCCAAGTAAAGGAAATTTTATGCTTGTTTGCTGTTCCTGCCTGAGCATGGGCAGTGACAGGTTCTCCTCTCCCAGCACCATGTCCCAGACGTCCCTGCCCACAGCAGGGGGACTGCAACTAGATGATCTTTAAGGTCTCTTCCAACACAAACCATTCTGTGATTCTATGAAATGTCCCTGTGCTTCAGCCAGTGTGTGCTCCAGTCCCTGAAGTTCTCTGCCAGAGCCCAGTGACCCCCTTCTCAGGTTAGATCCTGCTGACCAGGCACTTTGCACACAACTGCTGAGCTCCTCAGACTAAAATAAATAAGTGGCATGGAGAGATTTCACCAAATTACCAGCACAGATGCATCACAACTCAGGGAGGTGCTCCCCAAACCCATCCAAAATCCTGCAGACCAGAAGTTTCCACTCTGGTTGTAATTGCACAGACCAAACCCAGGAGGACTTGTAAAGAAAAGAGAATAATAAAAAAAAAGGCAAAGGAATTGGATGGGGTAGAAGGACACAAAGGTTTTCCCTTGCTGAGCACTCAGGTGTCCCAATGCTCCCTGCTGCAGAGCCACACTTGGACAAAGCTTCTCCCAGACCTGCAGTGCTGGCTGCTCTATGTTATTTTCTATATATTATTTGCTGTATATTATTTTCCTAAATTAAGTCACAGCAAAAGCAAAGCGAGCCCAGAACTGGGGAAAAAAAATGAGCTCCAAGTCTGGCAAATCACAAGAGCTGAGAGAACAAGAAAAAATGCTTCAAATGCCTGCTAGATGCCACAGCTTTTTCTTTTTTCCTCGCTTTTCTTCTTTTTCCTCCCCTAAAATGAAGGGAAGGCTTATCCCTCACCAATTAGGTTTCAGCACACTTGGAAAGATCCCAGCATTGAATGCCGAGACCTTGACATAACAGGTGACAACCTTTGCTATGCCAGAAAAAGTTTAACATATAATAAGAAACAAATACTAGACTGCTGATGGAGTGGGTTTTTATTCCAGCAATTGGTGTAAATGTCCTGTATCAACTTGCACAATGCAATGACCTCCTAAATGGAGTGATAACACCATGGCCCCGCTGCTTATCTGCCATTCCTCCTTCTCTAACACTGCTGCTCCTCTCCCTCTGATATGGTAGGTTTAATATCCTTCACATGTTCCTTTAGGGATTCAACATATGCCTAAGACTTTAACAAACAAGATTTTGTGCTCCTTGGAATACCTAAATTAAAGAGTGACCTCGATCACAGCAGTCTGAGCAGCTTCGCGCTTCTAGAAATTAAAGGTGGCTTAAATAGAAACTTAAGCTGGAGGCAGAGAAAAATCTGAGTCTCCCAAAACCTTGTTCTGAAATATGGAGTAAAGCCCCTGCAAATTTGGCACCATGAGCCATGATTACCCTGGCAGCTCCTCCTTGAATTCCCTGGAACTGCTGCTTCAAGTAGAATAACACAGAGCTGGGGCGAGGGAGCAGGGATTGAGGTTTCCTCAGAGCAGCACATGCAGACAGCTCAGCTGCTTATCACTGAAACTGGAGCAGCAGCAAGGACAACCAAGGCATGCTTTTCTTCGCTGACTTCTTTCCGATATTAAAATCCCAGCATCTGCCAGCCAAGATTCACTCGGGTCCTTGTGTCTCAGTTATTCCCACTGTCTGACAGAGCCAGCGACCATCGCTACCACCCCACTGCTGCCCTCACGGCTCCCTCACGCTTACTGAGCAGCTCAAAACCTGCAGAGAGCCCCAGAATGGAGAATATCTTCCCCAAATACCAGACTCAACAGAGAATAAGTCATCTTGCTATATCTGAGGGTTTAACCCCATAACAACCAAACCAGCTGGGCCAGTGGGCTCGTGGAAAGGGAGGAACACCAGCCCCAGGCAGCACTGCTGTGCAGGATCCACTGAGGAGCCGAACATTTCAGAGTCAAATCCACTGCAAAGGCTCAAAAACACAGATTATTCTGTTTTCCTTTCACCTGGTAACCCCACCTCAGATTTTTTTTTTAACGGATCTTAGCTCTCTTTTGGGATTTATTTTTTTTTTATGTCACTGAAAAGAGAACTAGGTTGTCCCAGAACAAAGCCTCCTTGCTGAGCAAAGCCTGGTTCAGCCTGAGACCTGCACTAGAAGACATGGCAGCCTCTGAAACCTGGCCTGAGATTCCACACCCTGTTTGGGAATCAGTAGCACAGATCCACTCCCTGCTCTTGACTATAAAATGATTGTTCCCTACAGAGAAAAAAAAAAAAAAGGAAGTTGGCATTAAACTGGCATCTTTAATGACTCTTGGGAAGAAAACATGTGCAGAGGATACTGCAGAACATGGTTCTGACCTGCAAAAATGCACATGGAAGAAACTTCTCAGACATATTGAGACCTTCTGACACTGCCCAGCAAAGACTCTCCAGCCCTGCAGCCTCCACTGCCTGTGGGACACTGATTTTAAAAGGTTCCCATTACCAAAGTACAATTAAAGGACTAATAAGGGACATCCCCCTCTCTGTCTCTTCCAGCTCAAGTGAACCAGTGTCCAGGAAAAGCTGTGCCATCCAGACAGGCAAGTCATACAATTTAACATCCATAACATTCAATTTTAGAAGCAAAGAGCATAAAACATTTCTAGACAACATCTGCTTTCGTAGACAGGCATGCAAACTTACAGTATGTTTAGTCACTTCATCCTTTTCAAGTGCTTGAAAATTTAAGCCCCAGAACACAATTTCTCATCTCTTGCTTATTTTAGACTGAAAAGAACCCTCTCATCACTCCAGGGCAGCACTGAAGGGAGGGAGAGCAGGACAGCAGCGAGACAACTCCCACTGTGGGAGAATAAACAGCACCTTCCCTGTGCAAGAATGACCAACAAGAAATATTAAAAAGATATTTCCAAGCCATTTTAACTTCCAAGAACTGATGCTCAACAAGCTTTTCAGACTATCAAACTCTGTTGTTACTTTTAGGGAAAGTATTGCCCCAGTTTTGCCCAATATTTAATCTGAGCTTTTTTTCCCCTACAATTTTAGGACAATGACCTCTTGCTCTACCTACTGTGAATGCAGAAAGCAACCACGACCACCTTCCCTTTTAGGCACCTGAAGATGTATTTCCTGCCTCCCTCTTCTCCTGTCTAGAGCCAAACAGCTCGGGTTTGTTCCGACCAGGGGTTTCAAGCCCTCCAGTCAATCTCCTTACAACACTCTGGGTCTCCTCCAGCCAAACTCTTCTCCTCTCTCCTGCCAGATCCAGAAGAGCACACCTTCCCCCAGCCTTCTGCATTATGTTGCTCCTGATGCTGATGTTTATTTTCAGCTGAGTTTTATGTCCAGTCTCCAAGAATTTACAAGCAGATAGAGACACGGTCCAATCCACGTCTACAGTAATCATTTTTTCCACTGGAAAGAGAAGGAGTTATGGAATATTCTCATTAAGCTAAAAATTCCTATTGCAGAGTTTTAAAAATTTCAAATCCTGTTCAGGTTGGACTTTAAAAAACCACGTATATATGGCATGGAGCATTAAAGCTCAGCAAAGGACAGCCAGTTCCTCATCCAAGAAAAGGAAACAACAGATTCCCACTCCTCTCATTCTCACTTCACTGCCCAAAGGATGCTCCAAGGACCACGGGGGGACACAAATGGCTAAATTTTACTATCTATTATCTGAGAGCAGAAATCACCACTTTGTTCCATGTTTTATTCAAGGCCTGACAGGGCTCTGATCATCTGTGTGATTATCCAGCTCGCTGAAACAGAAGAGCACTGGCTTCCCTTTCATCCAAAAATCCCAAGCCTACAGCACGACGTGGGAAGCTGCGGCTCCGGCTCCGTTCCTGCACTGCCTGGAGGCTTTGGCATCTTTAGCTCCAGCTCCTGCTGTGAGCTGGGATATTCTGGGATGGGGAACTCTGTCAGTCCCCTGGGATCTGCTTTCCATGCCGAATAACATATTTAAACAGTCAATACATTCAATAACACAGCTGAACAGTTCCTCTGCCCTTACCTCCAGCCTCTCCCAGCTGCAATTACTGGTCCCATTCACACACAGTTTGTGGAAGTAAGGAGATAATAAAAGCAAAAATAAGTTTTTTCCAAAAAAAAATTCCCTTTGACAGGCAGCCCTGCCATTAACTCAGGGATAAAAAAAGCCTGGGAGCCAGCAGTGACAATGCTATTATAATACAAATTATTAATATGAGAGACCTCATTGCTCTCAGCTTCCACATGCAGCTTGGCAAAAGCCAAAGGTTCTTATTTTTTTTGGGTTCACGGACCTTGCAAACTCCACAGTTAGCAAAGAAAAAAACCACACTGACAGTCTTTACACTGTCCACAATGTCTTTTTAAGGTGATTTGTCATTTAAGCTGTCAGCTTGAAATCTAATCATTTAAAAAAATGAATATAATATTATGTATTACACTCACAGGCTGTAACCACTGCCAAATCCCTCTGACAGTTTTTACAGGATTATAATCACATTCCTCTTTAAATGTTTCATTCTCTTGCTTCTGTGCCAAAGAGATGGGAAGGAGAGTAAATGGCCACTTAAGAACAACGTATGACAATCCAAACCAAAGCTGGAAATGGAGCAGAGCACTGCTTTCCTCCTCCCTGGGGGGGGGAGATGCTCACCAAGAGCATCCTTAGGTGGAACACAGCACCCAAAACACTTTCAGACACCAATATCATTTTAAAGCGAGTTTTTCCGTGAAAAATCCTTTTTTTTCCAAGGAAAATCATTTAGTATTGTGAGGCAAATGTGTGGGAGGACAAGCTTTATGCCATTGAGAAACACCAGGCTCTTGCAGAGACCAGACACAGCTCAAGTCAACAGTGCCACAAAGGGAAGGTCAGTGGGATCCAGAGCAGAAAGAAGAGCTGAGCACACCAGAGCCCCATCCCAGAGGCTGCACATCCTCCCTTACTACATTTGTTGCTCAGAAACCTTCTTGCCTTGTTTTTTCTCCTTAAACCCTCCTTCTGTTGAGGTGGAACAGATGAACAGGCCCAGTTGGCTCTTCCCAGTTTGCTCCCCACACTACAGACGAGCCCAGTCTGAGCAAAGTGCCAGCTGGGTCCTGATTCCAGCTCCTGCAGGGACCTGGCTGGGGCTCAGCCCGGGGAGAGTTACACAAAACAAGGATTTCAGCATTTCTTAGCAGAACCTACATGTCTTTCTTTTTTTCCCCCAAAAAAAGTGCCTGGAGCACAACTGTGCTTGTTTGTACAAAGAGGACAAACAAAATTGTCTAGAAATGGAAGCGAAACCTTATTCATCCAAATTAATGGGCAAATTTTACAACACAAACACATGAAAAATGTTGGGCTTGTTTTCTGTTGGGTTTTTTTGGTTTTTTCTTTTTTTTCCCTGCAAGGCCCCCTTTTCTTTTTTTTTTTTTGTAGGAGTGTTCCTTTACAAAAGCATTCTTCTGAAAGCTTCTCCCGTGAAGCTCCCCTCCAACAGCTACTGTTACAAATCTGTGATAAAAGATGTATTCAGCAGGGTTTGGCACACAAATAGCGCCCAAACGGGCACTGCCAAAGCCTCGCAATTTTAGCACGAGCTCCAAAATACTTGGAGACAGAAAAGATGCTCTTGCTGGGAGCATCAGTTTAGGAGAAGCTTCGGCTCTTAGGGTCGTGAGAACCTCAGATTTGATCAGGATAGAAAGAAAAAAGAAAAAGATAAGTGTCTAGACACAATTCTGGAGTAAAACTCTCAAGCTGGAGGGCAACACGATCCAGATTTTCAAGGACTGATGGTCAAGCAGATGGAACCTTGGATGGATTATCACATGATTTGATCCAGCCTCAGGATTTTAGTGTCTCACTGGTGACTTGTGAATATTTTTGGGGGAAACCACGCTGTGAACTTCAGCCCTGGAAGCACCATCAGAACAAATGCTTTGCAAAGGGGGAGAGCAGCTGTCCCCAGGGCCACTGCTCTCTTCAGCCAGGGCTGCACCACACGGGTGGGAGCAGAGCCGTGGAGATCCTGCACTGCTGCAAACACGGGCTTCGGAGCTCAGCTGAGCAGGGACACTTTGCTTCCTACACAGGGTATGTGACTGTGATTCAGCCACTGTAATCCTGTCAGAAAACCCCAGAAGGTCTTGCTCTGCTCTCCCTCACCCCCCACATCTCCCTGTCCTTGCCTCCACAATCTCTGACTATCCCTTAGCACATGCCAGACCTCTCCAAGAGTTTCTGCACCAGCAGAAAGCTGTTCAAGGTTATCCCTTAGTATCAGATCAGCTGTCTCACAAACCTCCAACTTGAGCTTACAAGGGGAATATAAATGGAAATCAAACCCCATGGTGACTCAAGGAGGGAAGCCCATCAAAGATCCCTCAAAGCCCAAGGGACACACAGGCCCAGATGGAGGAGGACAAGCCCCAGTGACACAGGCTGGTGGCTTTGCTGTTCTGTGGAAGTGGGGTTGGGCCCACAACACATGGGTAACACCTACAGGGGTCCTTTGCAGGACATACACACACACACCCCCAACACAGGCACAGCTCTTCTGTCCTGCTGCTCCTCCCTCCCTGCCAGAAACAACCCAGACCCGGCATCCACGACACGGGGGAAAAGAAACATCTCAGCAATGAATACATTTCAGCTGGAATCTCCTGGGAGACGGTATTAAAATGAAGGAGGGAAGAAATAAATAAATGAAGGAGAAAAGAGCCAACTTACCAGTGTCTGCCATGCCAGCTTCTAAAACCGTAAGTCAAGCCCTGAAACCCACGGCACTGGCTGCCAGTCTGGGACACTGGGAAACAACCAGGCTAATGCATCTCCCTGCCACGCTCTGCCCATTTTCCAGATGGAAAAGATGCCCATTTTCCAGCTTTTCTCCATAACCACAAAGCTCTGGAGGGTTTTTTTTTTCTTTAAAGAGCCGAAGTTTTCACAGAAGTCCCTGGTTCTGAGTGCTGGGCTTTAACCAGGACATAGCAATGGGCTGCAGGGGCTGACCACCAGCTGAACCCTTTTCCAACCAGCTCAGTTGGGGTCTGGATTTGGGAATGCACACTGATGCATTCAGGAACTACTCCCCAAAATGCAGAGTTTAACCCCAAAATTGTATCATGCAGCAGCAAGCACAACTCTATAACATGCCATAAATACATCACACTGTCCACACTCACCGGGTCCAGCTCTAAATCTGGTCACCCATCAGACACAGAAAATATAAATATTCTCCCTGATTTCAGTGCAATATTCCCAAGTTGATCTGGAGAACCTACAGAGTCACTAAGCTATAATTAGAGGTTTATTATAAAAGGTGTTTGGGATGCCTGTCAGCACTGAAGGACACTGTGTATTTAAGGTACCCTTAACACAGGCAGTGGCAGCAGGCCATTTTTTGGGCTTTCATAAAAAAAAAAAAGCCAACTTGTTTACTCATCCCAAATGACTTTTCTCAGTCTCTGCTTTGTGTATTTCCAGTCTCTAACTTGATTAATGGTATTTTAAAAAGGCTAAAAGAAAAAGCCATCAGTGAGGTGGTTTAAAATATACATTTTTATCCATAGCTCATAACATGATTATCAGCTAAATCTTGCTTTTCCCTAAAACAAAAATAAAAATACCAGGTGCAGAACATGCATATTCACTCACTGGTTATTGTAGGATTGTTGACATTAGCTTTTATTTTTAGAAAAACATCAAGTGTGGAGGGGAAATGAAACAATGCAATACTTCTTTGGGACTGTCTCTAACATCAGGAAAATAGGCAAAGAAAATCCCAGAGTGACCTGCTTGCTGTGACCCTTCCCACAGCACACCGGGCTGGAATTGATAAAATAACAAATACTGTTTCAAAGCACTTGGGTTGGCCTGGTTTTTAAAATTCTTTTAAAATTCTTTTAAAATAACATATGATAATAATATCATACGGCACCATATCCGGAGCCTTGGGGAGGGAGGGGACCTGAGTGCCACACACCAGGGATGCTCTCTGGGACCTGCTCTCCCTCCTGGTTGTCACACCACAGGTGGCTCTGGACAGCAGCCATTCCCCAGTCTGGAAGCAGGGAGCACACTGGATCACTGGCTCCCTCCCACTTCACATCAGTGACAAGCTTGCTCCATAAATGCACTGGGATTTCCCACCCCTGCAGCACAATGGGGTACACTCAGACCCAACACTTGTAGGGCCAGGGGTTCAGCACACCACCCCTGGGCTTCTAAACAAAATATTTTTTAAGCCTACAAGCACCAAACTGTATCACAACTTAGCAAATGTTCCTAAAATTGAGTTTAAACTGGAACAAAAAAACATCTCTAAAGTGATGCTCTGGCCCAACACCTGGCAGCAGCACCACCTGTGCTATGCTGCTGGAAAATAAGTCCTGAGGGTGAGGTGGCCACAGCCAGGAGGGGAAAAACATCATTAGGAGATAAAATCATCTCTGCTAATCCTGAATGTGAATTCAGGTGTGTAATTACACAATCTGCCAGGTACAGCTCTGCAGAGGTGACCTTTCCTGGTGCTGTCTGGATGTGACACCATGGAGGCACCAAGGCTGAGAGAGGATTTCTCCCTCCTCCAAACATCACCCACCTTCGGCGCAGAGCCAGCCTAAAAAAGCAGCAGAGCAAGGCAGGGCAAAGCAGGGCTGCAGATCCCTGTGCCAAGAGGGTGCCCAGCTCCTGGATGCTCTGAAATCACCCCTTCCCAAACGCCAAATTCCATTCCTCCCTCCAAAGCACAACAACAAAATATTTGGGAGCTGGATAGATGTGCAGTAAACATATTTCACTGTTAACGGTCTCCAGCGGACTTGTTTTTGCATCCTGCAGCAAAGCACCACTGCGAGGGAATGTTTTCCTCTTCCAGTAGACTATTTACTGTCACACACCTACATAAAATTACAGATATTTGACTTACAATTCTATTTCTCTCCCCAAAAAAAGCAGGTGAAATAGAGCTTCTTGGCTGCAAAATTAGCAGTACTTTGTCGCTGCAATTCAGTTTCAAAAACCTCCCTCAGCTCTTTTTTTCTAATCACATGCAGAACAGCTACACTGCACATACCATTTTTCGCTACATTGAGCTTGAGGAAAATTTAAGACTTCCTCCCCACCCTGTCTTCTTTTTAATGGGAGATGTGATTATTGAAATTAATTCGGAAAACAGTCAGCATTCACCAATCAGCTCAGCAGTTTGGGTTTTCTTCATCTGCTGGTTACATGCTAATTATTGTACTGGTGGGATTATTTCCCATTCACATTTGGAATTTACAACACAGTAGGGAATTGATTCAATTAGAAGAAAAATACCAAAAAAAGGAAGAAGAAATCAATGACATTTTATATTCAACATATTTTTTTTTTCAATTTTCCTCCCAGTCTCACGCCTACAATGCCCTGACAAACTCAGCCCCAGCAGAGCAGACACACAGGGCAGCGCTTCCCAGCATTAAGGGGCAGAGCAGCAATGAAATCCCCAGAGCAGATATTTTGGGAAGGCGTTCAACCCTTCCACGTTCATCAACACCTCTGTCGCTCCTCCCCATCCTCTGCTGCCTCACGCCAACCCCATCCATTTTCCAGTCGGCCAACAATTGCAATTAAGAAGGAAAACCACCCCACGTGTGGGAAACGAGGCCCCATTTCCAAGGCCAAGGCTCCAGCGACGCAGAAACGCTCGTGCTGAGGTAGGGAGGATGTTCCCTGCCCCATCAGCAGCTCTGCTGGACTGGGGTGGCTTCATCCTCACCCCAGGAGAGTGCCAGGGACAGAGCAACTCCACCAGTCCACAACTCCACCAGCAAGGACCACTTTATCCTGTCACCACGTCTACCAGCTACGTGTTGGTCCCTGATGGAGGCCCTTTTGTGGAGAGATACAGGGCAAAGAGATCCCTAATTTTGCTAAGTGTAGCTCAAATACTACTTATCTCCTCATTTCACCTGGAAAAGCACATATACCAGTGTTGTCAGCAGCAGGGCTTTGAGCACACAAGGAATGTCATGTTTGCCTTGCAGTGCTGTTTATTTGTGGTTACCCCACCCTCTCTGCTCCAACCATTCAGTTGAAAACTACAATAAAAAACAAAAAGCCAAAAGAACAAACAAACAAACAAAACCTATCCTAGGTGCCAGAGATCAAAGCAGAAGCAGGAAGGCTTTACAATTCCTTTAAACACCCCAGTCTCCTTCTCCCCACACGCTGCTGGGCACCCTCAAGCTGCTCTGAACCTTCACAGAAGGTGACAAGAAAAGTGTCCTGCAATGCCAAAGGGAACCAATACCAACCCAGAAAACACACAGGTGACCTCAGAACAGAAAATAAGATCGAAAAACCACAACTAACAAAGGAAGAGAAGGATGCCAGCAAAATTAGGAGAGCATGGAGTAGCCAAGAGAACCTGGGGAAAGAGGAGCAGGTAGACACAGTGACTATTCACAGGAGAGGGGTTTTGCACAACTAACCTCCAGTACACCGACTCCAAAGATGCCTCCTCCAAAGCACCTTCATTTCTAGTACTCCAGTAAGCACTCCCAGGAGTCCCAGGGCCAAATTTCCAGCCTCCAGAAATCATGCTGGCACATGGCAGAGCACACACAGCTCAGCACCGTGAATCTGGGCTGGGAGAGCAGGACAACACCACACGACCCACACAGACACGAACACCGGAGGGAAAAATCCTCAAAGCAAAGGACCTGCAAACCTGCAGTTACATCACCCTCGGTCTCTTGTCTTTCCTGCCTGTAAAGCAACATGGAAACACCAGACACTGGAGCAGGGAGTGCTGGCTGCCATTTCAAACATCTGCTGCACTTCCCAGTGCATGCGGGGCCGGGGGAGCAGAGCCCAACAGGTGGATTACGGTCTAAATGAAATATTCACATTCATCTGCTTGCTCCCAGCCCAGACCTCAACATGCTGCCCCCTGCTAGCATAGCTGAGGGGTTCTGTGCCCGGATTTTTGGTTTTAAGTTAGCTCTGCCTCTATATAACAGAGATGCTCCCCTTGACTTAAATATTTTCTGACATGGAAATGATTCCTAGCAAAGAAAGAGCAAACAGGATACATTTCAGAAGAGGAGTCTGCTTTTACATCCTGCTTAACAAAACAAAGCACAACACACACCAGGCTCCAACAACCTCCAGCGCAGGCGTTGAGGTGACCTCTCTCCAAGGACCCCCCCCACAGCCAGGAACAATTAAGAGTAAGAGCCAATTAACCTTAATGCAAAGAGCAAACACACCTGTCTTACCAGGGCTGTGGAAAATGACATCACATCCAACCCACCAAAGTCTCCAAAGCCACCACGCTTGAGGTGCTGGTTGGGAGGTGACTGGAGCCTGAAGGCACAGTGCAGGCTCCAAGAAAAAGCCCAGTGCTTTCTATTATTGGAAGCTGGAATGGTCCTTGTGCTCCTGGTGCCACCAGGAAAGTCTCCAGCCATTGCAGCCTTTCCTAAGCACAGTCACAAGGAGCCAGCAATACAGTTGGATCCTTAAGGCAGAGACCCAAGACTTCAGTTCATTAAATATGCTACACATCAAAGAGCATCCAAGATAACCCCATCTCAAACATCCTCTTCCACAAAGCAGTACTCCAAGTACCCCAGTACACTACAGCCCTTGCTACTCCTGCGCTGAGATCTGGAGATGAAAAGCTACAGGATCAAGTACCCAAGACCTCAAGTCTAATTTTGGTCCTCTTAAACTAAACGCTTCATTTTTACAATTTTAAGAGCAGGCAAGAAGTTTCAATCCCTCTTTGAAGACAGATACTGACTGATCCCTGATTATTTGTGGAAGACATGAGGAGTTCCAGCAGCCAGCAGAGCACAAGCTTTTGGCAGCAACTGCACTCTCCATCTGTGGGACAACCCAACCATTGGACTTATTTTCCAGAAGGACACCAGCAACACCATGGCTGAGGCTTTAGGACAGGAAAGTGAGACACCAGTATGACCATTTTGGGGAGATCTGCTGTATTCTGGGAGCTTTGTTTTTAAATTCGTTGAGGCAGCTGACCCATCACTGACCTGAAACTCCTCCACAGAACTAAAAAAAAAATCCCCCTCAGATTTCTGATAAGCACGTGGATATAAAGAAAAAAAGTGCCATAACTTCCAATTTACAGCACTGCAATTGCAGAGCACGAGCCCATAGGAGATGCACAGGTTTGCAGATGGAAAGAGAGACGTACAGGACTGATTACATACAATTATTAATGTGAGCCTCTACACCCCTGGAAAAAAGCACTGAATGTGCTTAAGAAGAAACAAAGCGGGGGAAAAATAAAATGACTAGCCATTCAAGTATTTGTGCAACATTGGCATGACACCTTAGGCAAATAAATATTTGCTTGACCTATTTCCAAGAGAGAAGTTTTTCATAAGTTCCATGAAAACCTCTTTATTTCTTGAGGCATGAGAGCAGAGCGTGCGCGACCATCCCGCACGCCAAGCCAGGCTCCAGGAGCAACCAGCTCCCTTCTTACCCTTCCCACAGGAGCAAAGTGATGCCCTTTACACCAGTGGGACAAAATCAGCCTGAAAACAACATCAAGATATTCAATCTGGAGAAGAAGAGATAAAAGACACCAACACAAATGGCAAAGAGCAACCTCCCCTCCCCGGAAGCCCCTTTCAGCTGATCCATCTGCCTCTTGCCCAGTTCATTTTTGAGTGCTCACAGTTCAAACCTGTCCCTCCCAGGCTCTTTATTAAGAAGCCAAACACCAGCCACCCTACTCCTGACATGGCCCTCTCAAGCACCTCAGTATTAAAAAAAAACCCCAATCAACCCAAAAGCTCTTCCCCTTCCCCCAAGTAGCCCAGCAGCAAGGCAGCCCCATCACCCAAACTGAATTTTCTGAGCATTACTGGGCAGGAGTGCTTGGGTGGACCTACAGTGGAATCTTTTGCAATTTCAACACCATGTTATTTTATTTCATTTTTTTTTTCCCCAAGCAAGTGCTAAAACACATGAGGGGCCTGGCTGGAGCAGCAAGGGCAGTGCTCGCCTGCAGCAGGAGGAACGTTACAGAAGCCACGACTGCAACTGGACACACAGTTTAGAAGGCTCATTCTCCAATTTTTCTACTTCTGATTAAAAAAAAAAGTAGGAATAAGGAGTGGAGAGCACGCAGATAAAAGGGATTTCAGTTACATGTCCCATTATTGTGCCTGTAGAACAAAAAGAGGGCACCCTCACACTGTGTCCCTCTGAATGAGGACAGGAAAGAGACACCATGAAGCATTTGAAGGGCACGAGAACATCTTCCATGTGGAGATGAGCCATGGCTGCAATGGCTGTGACTGCCTCTGGTGACAACCCAACCACCTCAGCTCTGCTCTTGTGCCACGTGTCATCACCAGCTCCTCTGGCTCCATCAGTCCTCCTCCAACCTTCTCAGTCACTTCACACAAATTCACTCCACTCGCATTTTAAGCGTTGTTATTTAGAACATTTGTCCAGGGGAAAAAAAGAGAAGAAAAAAAACAAACAAAGAAGGGGAGAAGTACAAGACTTTTTTTTCCCTTTATAATTAGAAACATCACCCCTCTCCTACTCAACAAAGCCAAAAAGCCATCACAGCTGCCAGAAGGAGAGAGGCTGCCGACCTTTACCACAAACACCATCAGGCACCAGCAAGCAGGATCATCTCCAAATTAGCCTCCATAGCAGAATTAGGCTCTTTCCACCTGAAAGAGGTGTCTAAGTTACAAACATAATCATCCTGGGCTCTTATGTAGTTACTGCAAAGAGAGAGGCAACTCAGTGTGATTCTGAGTCTATACAGGGCAAATCATCCTTAGGATGGGCAGGGTAGGGGGAACCTGGACCTGGCTTTGCCTTCCTGCTCTCCCAACCAAATCCCTCTATTCCAGGGTCACACCAGCTCCCTGTAAAAACAAGGGCAACAATAATTTACATTAACCATGAGCAAACCAAGGACCTCTCCATGGGGTGAATCTCCCTTGTGCTTTTTTTACATGCAAATCTGGTGGAAAAGACAGAAAGGAATAATAATACCAGGGGATGGGAAGGAAGGGACCTGCTGTGGCAAAGTGGGCAGCAAGGAGTCAACCCATGGAGGTTTGCTTGCACAAGCTGGGGGCAGGATGGGGGGAGACTTCTGCTCCCATCTTCTGCCTTTTGTTTGCACAGATTTCCACAGACTCTCAATTATTTGTCTCCACTCCCAACAGTTTTCTGGGAGAGCTGACAACCTGACTGCATTCGGCAGGGAGTGGGCAGCTCAGTCCCTGGAGGGGATGGATGTGAGCGGGTCTTCCAGGGCTCATTGCTGCCCAGACACTGCCCCACATTTGGGAATAGCCAGCAATGCCCCTGTGCAACAACCTAGCATGGAGCAGTGGGATCCTCGTGCCTGGAAACCTGGAGGAGGTCCTGTGGGACCAAGACACTGCCATGCCCTGCAGACGATGCTGCCTCCAAACCCGTCCCACGGCACAGACAGACACAGGCCCACGTCCCCAGGCTGGACTGCAAACCCAAGTTGTAGATAATTCCAGGAGCTATTAGAGGAGCTGCTTTCACATAGAAACACCATAGTAACCAAGGCAGATGATAAAGCCTGCATACACAAGGGGACCATGTTTTTGGAGGGGAGGAAGAAGAGGTTTAAACAGAAGGAAAACCCTGCGGAATGAGGGGACACACTTGTATAAAGGAGAAACCTGAGCCACACTGCTGTTTAAATCTCCCCACACTGACAACCCTGGCTCTCACTGACAGCTCTGCTCACCTGCTCCAGGCTGCCCTGCTCTGGGCTGTCAGCATTGTCTCCATCCATCCTTGCACCTCCTTGACAAAAGCCAGCGGCCCCCACGGGGCTGGTTCCACTTGGCTTTGCAACAAGCATTTTATTGAGAGGGATGTGCTCCCATGAGTGACTTTGGGGCTTCGAGTTACCACAGCTTTCCTACAGTAGCAAGAACTGCGGAGGCTGAGCCCTGTCAGAAAAACCTATGCTAAACCCCAATCCATCTATAATGTAATTAACACCAGCTACAGATTAAGCTGCATCTGAAGCAAAACGCCATTCAACGCCTCCTCTTTCCTACCCCCAAAGATGGGTCAGGACTCCAGAACTGTGTGGGCATCCCTGTGCTGCGAGTTACCGGGATGAACTAAGAGGGAACAATAAACAGACTGAAACAGTCTGCTCCCTCCTCTCAGCTACGCATCCCGAGTTGTAAAATACATCAAGGTCACAGACCCAACCTAGTTAATAGCAGTTATCATAAAATTGCTGTTTTCATCTATGGTAAATAAAATGCTTCTGAGCGTCAGGGGTTTTCCCCTCCTTCTCATCTCTTAAAGAGAGATTAGTTTAGAATAAGCTGTTCCAGATAACGAAGTAAAACTTCTGGCTTCCTATCCATGAAGAAATGTTCCTCAGGACACTGCAATCCCTTTTTGGGGACTGCAGCCAGAGTAGGTGGTCAGGGAGCAGGGAAACCCTCCCTGTGCAACTAGAGCCACTCTACGGCACTGGGCAGAGGGAAAACCCATGGATGGGCAGAGCTCTTGCCCTTAGCGGGGCAGAAATGGGAAAACACAAGCTTGAATGTGAGTTTTTCCAGGTATGTCACATGGCCTAACTAGACTCATCACCTACCTCTCCCCCAAAAGTTTCCCATCTCGTAATCAGAATAGCAGAGAACTCCTTGGAAAAACCTTATTGCTTGAGACTTGAGGGCACAGACTAAGCATGCCCTGAGCAGGAAGACGAGGTTACTTCTCACACAGGCCAGCTGGACAAGCAAATGTGACACCCGAGGGGCACACACCCACTCTCCACCTTGGATCCACATCCCATCCAAAGGGACAGCCTCTCCAAATCCGTCGCTTGGAGTGGAGAGGCCTCGGTCTGCGGGCTCCTGGCCACCCGCCCGCCCGGCTGGCACGGTGGGAGCCCCAGCTGGGAGCTGGCACGGCCCAGCCAGGACTTCACCCCGGCAGCCCAAGGGGGTGAGGTTTAAACCCTGCCAGGCAGGCAAGGAAAGCAGCGACCGGGCAATCTGGGGTTTAGCCCCAGCTGCACCAGGGATTCCCTGAGCGGCCCCGGGCACCCCACTCAGCAGCCACGCGGTTTTCCTACCTGTGCGAAGAGGGAGATGTGCCCGCTCCCATCCCCGTCTGTCCCAAGGCCAGGCACGTTAAACCCGGCATCGCTGCAACACCTGGAGCCACATAAACCCCCACCGTGACCAACCCTCCCACCCCGCAACTGCAACGCGAGTGGGCTCTGCTGCCACGCCGTCCCCGGAGCGAGCAGCCAGCGAGGGCTGGGAAAAAAACACTTTTCCTCCTCTAAAATCCCAGACTAAAGCAAAAGCAGCCCAGAGCACCCCGCGGGGAGAAGGGGTGCCGAGCCGCCCCACGCAGCCGGGCGGGTCCCGCAGAGCTCCCGCGGCGGCGGGACGGGATTTTAATCGCATTTATTCCAATTTCGGTGGCTGGGGAGCCCGCGGCAGGGC
>NW_020884893.1:11713747-11757575 GCF_003945725.1 Corapipo altera | reverse complement strand
TCGGGATCGGGATCGGGACCGGGATCGGGATCGGGATCGGGATCGGGATCGGCACCGGGATCGGGACCGGGATCGGGATCGGGATCGGGATCGGCACCGGGGGAGCTCAGGGAACTGAACCGGCCCGGCTGGGGGCTCTCCTTCCCTGTGGAGCTGGAGAAGGACGATGAGTGCGGTCCGTCCGTGCTGTCCATCAGCGCTGTCCACAACAGCCCGGGCAGGGCAGCCCTTCCTTCCCGCTGGAGCGGCAGGGATGGTCCCCTTCCCAGTCCCAGCCTGGGCAGGAGGGTCTGTCCCACCCGCGGAAGGACAGGGCTGGGGGCTCAGGGGTCCGGCCACGGGGGGAGCGGCTCTGGCCCCCCGGGCTGGGGAGGTGCCCAGGGTGCCCCAACCGGAGCCCAGACCGGCACCCCCGGGGCTTTGGCAGCATCACTCACAGCCTGCTGCGAGAGCGAACCCAGCACCCACTATTTTTTTAAATAAAGCGTGGCTTGGAAAAATCTTGTCCTGAAATCAGACACCGGCTTTTGGACAAAAGATAAAAGATTTTCCAGCTGCCTAAATGTGCACGTCATCCCACTTTTCCTGGATTCAGGGCTGATGGTCAGACTCTGCTCACAGTTACAGTGATGTAAATACGATGTCACTTATCTAAAGCTGTTGACTTTTTAGTGCGAGTCCCAGCTGGATTGTCAGCAGTTGGGACAAAAAAGCTGAGGGCTCAGTTCAGAGCCTTCATTTTTCAGGACCGTTTTGTGCTTGGGGCTCTCAGCTCTCCCAGTTTGAGAGTGTGGCTGGATTTCTCTGCAAGCCCTGGCTCTTGGAGCCACATGACTGTATGGGAATCGCAGCTTTCTGATTTTTCTTTTTAAGTGAGCTTGAACCCTTTGTGTTTACAAAAGAAATGTGAACTTCCAACAGGTCAGAAACTAGGAGCCAAATCAGCAGAGCATGTTTTTAAACCAGAACGGGTGGTTTCAACCAGTCCTGCGGCCGTAATCCAGCTTTTTCAATGCATTTGATTGGTGACTGAGGATGGCATTTCCTTCTCTTAGGCAAAATGGCTTTCCCACCCACTCCATCACATGCCAGGCCAGTCTGACTTGATCTTTCTGGGAATGGGAAAGAAAAAAAAAACCAACAACCAAACAAAAAACAACACCACTGTTTTCCTGTTGTATTCCTGGCTCCAGGGCTGTCATGTGGAACAGCTGGACTTCCAGGAGTTTCCCCCACCTCTGAGGGAGTAGGACACCTGAGCCATGCTCCCCATGGCTTTCACAGGATGGGAATTTCACCCCATCCAGCTGTGCTGACTTGGTGTTTCTGCCTCTGCTCTCATCCTGTTTTGCTGAATCACCCCTTTCACAAGCCTCTGGAGCTCTTTGTTGATCCAGGGAAGGAAGCCCCAGCCTGGCCAGCTGAGGGTCAGGAAGCTCTGCCAGCCTTCCCAGAGATCCCTTTGCTCTTCAAAGGCTGTTTCTCCCTGCTGGGAGACGTGGCCCTGATAACAGGAAAGCCCTTTCACATCCCAAGCTCTGGCAGGGATTCCCTGGAGGGTCACAGCAGAGGGATGTCAGTGAGGGATGACAGCCCTGCCAGCAGCAGGAAGCTGCTTCAGGGAGCTGCTTGGCACAGGGACCTTGGAGCTGATGGGTTGATTGACTGCTGTCAACAACATCTGCGTGTTGTGGAGTTCCCAAAAGGAGGAAGAAACCTCTCCCCACTGGAGCAGCTCCTGTGGGAGGAGGCAGAGGATGCACAGAGAAATTGGGGTGCTCAGGGTTACAAGCCCAGGGAGTGATGGAACTGCAGGGCTCATCTTCCAAAAAGGAGTAAGGGGGAGTAAGAGGGAGTATGAAAAGCAGCTGGCAGGAACCAAGGATAATTTTATGGTTTTGCAAAAAATTACCATGGCAATTAAAAGTGCTTTAAGCTTTTGGAGGAGAAAGAAGGAAAGAAGAGGGAAGTAAAAGGCCCTGGGACCGGATTGCAGAGTAGGATGGAGAGAGGAACAGCCATCACCCAGCACAGCCATGGCACAGCTGGGGATCTGCTGCAGGGGCATGGGGGACGAGCAAAGATCGGTGTGTCGGGAGCCAGGTGTAAGGGCTGGTGGGAAAAAAACAGCTGGACAAGGAGCCTTGGAGGTAAGTGATGGGGAAGGTACTCTGCAGAGTTCCTGAATGCCAGGAGCTCATTCCTGTGTCCAGAGGGTGGTGGCTTGGAGCCACAGCAAGGCTGAGCCGCCCATATGCTCCTGCTGGCTTTGCTTTCCCTCTCCACGCTTACCTGGTGATGCACTCAGCTGGCTGAGGAAGAAATGGTGTCCTGTGCTGAAATGTCCTCTACAGCATTTTTGACTAGTTACCAGGCATCTGCAGCCGGGATCTGCCCTTGCTTTTGTGTCCCAGCCCTGGGGTTTGTGTTACAGCCCCAGGGTGTTCAGGGTGTAACCCATTGCCCTGGGTGAGACCCACTGTGGTGGCATCACCAAGCACTAGTCTAAGGACAAAGTGCCTGAGGTGTCACATCCCAAGGTGTCTTGATGGAGGTTCCAGCAGGCTCCTTCCCCACTAGGCACGAGTGCCTGGTGACCTGGCCACGAGCTGCAGGGTTTGGTGGCCGTGCCAGCCCACCCTCCTCAGGGACCACAGCCGTGCCTGGCCACCCACAATAGCTGCTTTCAGTCCAATTTCACTGAGGGGCAGAGCTCTCAGAAACACTAAGCTGCTGGAAAACAGGCTTCCTTCCTCAGCTGATTTGTCAGCCTTCGGGAAAGTTCCTATGTTGGGCCTGGGACCTCATGTCCAGGCTGTTCTTGGTGCTGGATGGGCACAGGGGGGGTCTCCATTCCTCCCACTGCCATCAGCCTTACCAGTATGGCACAGCTGAGGAAACTGAGGCACAGGGAGGTAACAGAGTTTGCCTGGGAATGAACTGTGGCATTTCTGCAGATCAGCCCATCGGCTGGGACCAATGAGGGTGGTTTGGACCCTTCTTCTTAGGGACTAAAGAGGTCCTCAGCAGCCACCCTCCAGCTTTGGTGCTTCCCTGCTCTCATGGAGCAAGGTCAGCTCCACAACTGATGGGTGGGAGAGCCCTGACACACACCAGCAAAAGGCCCTTCATCCCGAAAGTGCCATCAGGTCTTATGCAGACCAGGAGCTGCCACCACACAATCCCCATCGCTCCAAAACCCAGCAGAGAGGGGGCCGGAGAATCACCCGCACAGGGGTTGGGTGGCCACAGGGCAGAGTCCACACCAGCCACACCCCTGTCGCAGAGTCACAGTGTGGTGGGAGTCACCACACATTTGGGGGGGCATAAAAAACCCCACCAACCTCAGTTTCTCACTTGAGTCCACTTGGCCATTCCTGCATCGCTTCCCGACTGCATCGCTTCCCCACTGAGATCCAGGGAGCCTCAGTGGGGCTTCAAGCTGCTGCTTTCCTTTCAGTGCGCTCTCCTTTCCCACCCCACTGGAGATGACACAGGGCAGAGGAGCCCTCCCTTTATGCCCCGTTAGGAGGTGGCCGTGTCCTGCGGGACGGGGGGCTGGAGCAGGGGGTCTCCATGGGCAGCTGTGCCCGGGGCTGCCGGAGCACACGCGCCTGTTGAAGGACACCCCGGTACCCGCTGCCTGCCCGATCCCGCTCCGCGCTCCCAGCAGCCCTCATGGGCTCGGCGGGAGGGACGCCCCGGGGCCTGCGGTAGTTCGGGAGACGGGCCCTCCCCTGGCTCAGGTGAGAGGAAGGAAGCGGCGGGGAGAGCAGGGCCGAAGGTGGGTGCTGCCGGCAGGGAGCGGCCCCGGGGTTCGGCCCGGCCCGGGCCGAGGGGGTGCCGAGGCTCAGCGGCTGCCCGGGTAACGGGGAAGGTCCCGGCTGGATGGATGGCAGTGTGGATGTGGGCAGGGTGGCCCAGGAGCAGAGCAGGCTGGTGTCAGCAAAATACCCGGCTTGTTTTGGGAGGCTGTTCAGCGATGGAGGTGGAGCTGAGCTCTGTTGCCTCCGCGGGACAGGACTGACCCCTCCGCAAGGGCTGCGTGCTGGAGGGCTGCGGTCCTGCTGGTCTGGGGGCTGAGGGCTCGAGATGCCCCATTCCTCTAGGGGGTTATTTATTGAATGTGACTTGAAAACCCTTTCTCTTGCTCTTGTCCAACTCTTAATCTCTCTCCAGAGTAAAACTTGCCTTCCACCTCCCTAACGGGCCTGCTCCATCCGTGGGGGGGCTGAGGCCTGCAGGGGAGAAGCCTCTTCTCTCCATCCCCTGCCTTCCTCCAGCCGTCCTGGGGGAGGCCCACAGGGAGTCAAGCTCGGTGAAACCTGTACCAGAGCCATACTGAGTGGTCCCCAGCAAGGAGATGCCTGGGAAGGGGGCAGCTGCCCACTGAGGCCTGGGGGGACAGCAGCTCCGCACAGGGGATGTGGCTCTGGCACATTTTGCTGCTGAGCTCTCGCACCCTGTGTTCACCATGATGGTGATGCTCAGTGTGGGGCTGTTTCTGGGGCCAATTTCCAAGTCCCCACCCCAAATCCTATGGGCCATGCAGGTTTACCTGCCCAGGATTTTCTCTGTGTACTTTTTAGGTCTGTGTCAGTGTATATCCCAGCGGGGAGGCCATCAGCACTGCCCTGGGAGCACTGGGGTGAGCCAGATTTTCCTCCTCCAAAAATCCCCCCCGTGCAGCGAGGAGCTCTCTCCTGTTTGCTGCCAGGCCCTGCAGCACAACAGGGAAGGCAGCTGGAGGGCTGCCAGCCCCGGCAGCAATGCCTGGGAAAGCTGGGCTCAGCAGGTTAGTGGTGGCCCTGTGACCCTGGCTCCACTCACAGCAGAGCTGATGGAGGCACCGAAGCTTCGGGAGCTGGCTAGCACTTCCCTACCATCATCCCCCGGGGAGGATCTGGGCTTTGGGCATATTCCCAGCTGTCAGGGAGAGGTGGGGGACGGAGCATGGAGCAGGAACCGCATCTGCCCACACAGACGGCCTTCCAGGAGGGATGTCTAGGAGCAGGACAGGGCTGAGCTTGTGTGAAACAGATCGGAGAGGCTGGGTACCTGCTGGGGCAGAGGGCTCATCGGGTGGCACATGCTTGTCCTCATCCCTTTGGGTAAGGAAGCAACTCTCCCCAGCTGCCCTGGGTTGAGTGTGCACTGCGGGCTGTGCTGAGAGCCCCTGGGGACACGCACCATGTTGGCTGTGCTGCCAACACAAGAGCTTTCCTTTAGTTCATCCATGGTCATCCTGTGCCCTCCTGCTCTGCCTGGGACAAGGTGGGCTGCAGAGCTGGCTGCTGGGGAAGCTGGGCTCAGCCTCCATGGTTTCCAGTCCCTGGTGTGACGTGCTGACACCACAACCACTGTCCTGCTGATGCTGAGTGCTGAGCAAATGGAGCAAGGAGCTCCTCTGGCCCCAGGCCTGGGAACGAGACCCAGCACCCCAACATAGATCTGTGATCCAGGAATTTCATCGTGTTGACCAGAGGCAGCTACCAGTGGTGGAACTGGGCAGGAAGAGGCACTGCATGAGAGCATGTGTGCCACCTTGTGTGGCTGGAGGCATGGCTGTGCCGTGAGCCCAGCATGGACCATTTGGATCTCCAGCTTTACAGCCAGGCCTCCAGCATGGTGGAGAGGAGTTGTCTCCACTCAGGGAGTGAACAGCTGGAGGATGTGAGTGGGCAAGGGGATGAGCAGGAAGCAGGCAAGGCTTTCCTTCCACGTGTTCTTGCTAATGAAAACCAGGAGCTGTACAACCTCAGAGTGTAGCCTTGTGGCAGAGCTGTCCGGGTGTCGTCCGGGCAGCATGGCCCCTTTGCTGAGATTCCCTGAAAAGATGGATGGTGGTGGCAGGGGCCAAGATGTGGAGACTGGGGAGTTCTGGCTTGAACAAGGGCCGTGTCTGGCCAATTCCACAATGCCTTCCTTTCTGAGTGGGAAATGTTAGGTTTGGACTTTGTTCAAAGGCAGTGTGTGGTGTATGCAGCAGCTTGAACTTCCCACCTCTCTGCCTTGAGTTGTTTGGGAATTTTTAAGGACAGTGCAGGGCAGGACGTCTCCTGCCAATCAAATTCTTGTTTGAGGGGGATGTTGACAGCTTGATTGCACAGTGTTGCTGTGAGCTGTATGTGCCCTTCCAAGGGACAGATGTGATGGCGCATCCCAATGGCAAAGGCATCTCTTCTCCAAGCTGGATGCTCTGCTCTAGCTTCTGTCCTGTTTTCTGGTGCTCACAGAGGCCCTGGCTGAAGGCCCTGGCCCTTCAGGTGTTTGCCTTAGTTTCCCTAGAGGCTTACCTGTGCCCATGATGGGGCTGTGTTTGCAGCCATGACATGACTCTCACTGAGTAAATGTTTACTGCTGGAGTTCTCTTCCCCTCCCTGAGTGTATTGCTGTCTCTCCCTTGCAGTCTCAGACCATGAACTACATGGGGCACCTGGCTGAGTCCGTCTTTGTCACGGTGAAGGAGCTGTACCAGGACCTGAACCCTGCCACCCTGACAGGCTGCATCGATGTGGTGGTGGTGAGGCAGCCCGATAACTCCTTCAAGTGCTCCCCATTCCACGTGCGCTTCGGGAAACTGGGAGTGCTGCGCTCCAGGGAGAAGGTGGTAAGTGGTTCCTTTCCGTGGGGCTGTGCTTCCTCTCTGGTGTCTCCAGACCCAGTATCTTCTATAACCCTTGGGTTGTGGAAAAACTTTGTTTGAGGGGAATGGGAGCCCTGCTGAGAGGAGTGCTTGCCAAGATTTTGAGGTGATGCCCCTTAATGGAACCCATCCTCTTCTAGGAATGACTATGCTTCCCAGGAAATCTGGAAGTGGTCCCTTGCCTCAAAGGCTGCGTGGCTGTCAGCCCTACAAGCAACTCCAACCTAGCCCCTCCCTGGGGAAGTGCCCCTGCACTCCAGCGGATGAGTGGGTTTGGATGGACAAGCTGCTTCTGCCTCTTGTTAGGTTGACATTGAAATCAACGGGGAGCCTGTGGATCTGCACATGAAGCTGGGAGACAATGGAGAGGCCTTCTTTGTCCAGGAGTCAGAGGAGAATGAGGTTGGTGATGCAGAGGTGCTGCAGGTCTGTGTTCTGCTGTGTGGAAGTGCAGAGTTGAGGTGGAATGACCAGGTTTGGAATGCTGCTCTTCCAGAGTGACTCCATTGTCCCTTCTGATGTTTTCTGTGTCTGGAAAGGTTCCTATTCAAAGGACCTTTCAACCAGTGTGGAGGACCTAGGCAGTGGAGCACCCTGAGGGAGTACTAGACCACATATCTGCATCCCAGACTGATCTCCATCAGTGGGCATGGCAGATATCTTGGAACTTGGCCTTTTGGGGGATCTTATAACAGGGATGAGAATGAGACAGATGCTGTGGCAGGCTGCCCACTCCATTGGGAAGTGGGATGAGACTAGTTGTGGCTTCCAGAAATCTTGGCAGCTCTTCTCCCAGCCTGACTCGTGGTCACTGCTAGCTTGGGCTGGGTTTGGGAGCAGGAGAGGGCTGACTCCCATTGGCAGCCTTTATTATTCTGGTCTCGTGGTGCCATCTCCTGCCTGTCTCTCCTTGCCCATGTTAGAGATGTCTTTAGCCTGTGGCTGGGTCGCCCTTCTTTTATTTACAAGTTTTATGGACAAACCCTTTCCTTTTAGGCCAGGCCACAAAACAGCCCTTGAGCTGCAGGCTCAATGGCGTTGGTTGTGCTGGTGGAGTATGTTCCATAGGCAGGAGCAAGGAGCTTCCAGGCTGGAAAGGAGCATGCTGGAGGGAGCTGATGGGCTCTTCCCCATCCCTGTTGCAGGACAGCATCCCCTTCTGCCTCTGCACGTCCCCCATCCCCACGGAGCAGAGCCTGAAGGATTCTGTCCAGCCATCTCACGGGCAGGAGGCCACCAGCGCTGAAGTGACCCAGCGCAAGAGGAGGCGACGCAGGAGAAAGGCCAAGAGGAAGGAGGTGTTGGACTCAGAGTCTGAAAGCTCTGATGAGACCAAAGGCGAGATGCCTATGGAGGAGCTGTGCAAGCTGCCAGCCCCAGGGTGAGCTGCTTGGTCTGGGCAGGGTGGGTCAAGCCCATGGGTTCTCTTGGTGAAGCCCAGCAGTATTGGAACAGGAGGAAAGTGTTTCCAAGGGGAGCCCAGCCTGTTCCGGAGTAGGAAGCCAGTGGGAATGGTGAAACTGTATTGCCAGCTTTCTGGAGAGGTGCCTGAGAGTAGCACAACTGACCCTTTTCCTCCTTTGCAGTGGTGCAGGGTGTTCATCTTTCACTGGTGCCCTCGAAGAAGAAACCCTGTTGTTGCAGTCCCCAGAGATGCACCCGCACTCCGACGGGGAGCTGGCCCCTGCGGACAGGTAATGGACAGAGCCAAGGTGTTCTGCTCAGCTCTGGTGAAAGCAGGGGACAGGCCTCATGGCTAGTACAGGAAAAGGACTTGAAGGTATCAGGAGAGGAGGGTTTTCCTGGCCTGATATGGTGTGACTGGAGGAAAGTTCAGAGGCCATGAGGGACACTTGTGGTCACGGTCACAGATGTGAGAAACCTGCATGCCCAGGGCTCTCTGCTCCTGAGCTGCTCTGGACAGCTGCTGGCATAGCACTTTGCTTCCTTGGGCCTCAGCTTCCATAGGCCCTGATCCTTTGTGAGTGACAGTCTTATGGAGCAGAACTGACTTTATGGGAAACCAGCCTTACAGGGTTCTTGGTCCTAAATATCCCTGTGCTGATAGGAGAGCATGGGGCTGTGGTATTGGTACGGTCCCATATCACTTTCTCTTCTTGCAGCTTCATGCTGAGCCATCTATCTTCTCCCAAAAGTGATTCTGAACTGGAGATCAGATCACAAGACAGTTTTTCTCCAGGGGCTGAATCCCACATACAGTGGACCTGGGGAATGCTCCCTCAGGTGAGTCCCTGCAGAAAGCAGAGGAGTCTGTGGCCAGGCAGCCTTCGGGGAGTTGTCCCCCTCTGCCTCATGCTCTGGGCAACTTCCCATCCTCAAACCTGTTCTTCTGCTTTCCTTAAGGTGAATAAATTGGAACAAGTTGAACCAGCCAAGCCCTCGAAGACCATTGCTACTGCAAGAACCTCCATCTCTGCAGCATTGGTCCCAGTGGATGAAGCAACCCCTCTTGCTGCTACCTCTGAAAGTCTGGAAGGGAATCCAAGTCCAGCAGGACCTCAGGACATACCCTGTTCCTCGGCTGTATCTGTTATTGAGACAACACTTGTACCCCAGGATGGGAACAGCATCCCCAGTGCTGGGGGGGCAGAAAGGTTGTTGGGGGCCTCCTCAGTCCCACAAGAGAACCAGGAGGAAGATGGGAGTGTTGTGCCAGAGGTTCAGATGGTTGTGGAGCCCTTTGAAGGAACCACTGCTCGAAGGCGGGCAGGCTCAGAGTGCCCTGAGCACCAGCGGGAGAGGCAGAAGAGCCAAGGTGAGAGGGTGGCTGGTGCAGCTGGAAGTGGTGTTTGAGCCTGCAGGTGCCTGTCTCGGATGAGGGCCTGGGTTATTCATTCACTGTAACTCTCTCATGACTGCCCTGGGCATTGCAGGTGTGCTGTTTGCTTTGCTTTGCCCTCTGTGTGTGCAACCAGCTCTTTTGCTTTGAAGACTCATCTCTCAAGTTTCCAGCTTTCAGCGACCACCCAGCTCCCAGGAAGGCTTTCTTGCCTTATGTTCCCTGAAGTCCATCCCTGTGCTTGCTTAGAAGATTTCTCAGCAATACAGGCAATACCTTAACTTGAAGTGTCTGGCACCACCTGGCCTGACTTGTGTCTTTATCCTGAATACACTAAGTCAAGGGGAAAATCTCAGGGAAGCATTTATGTTCCTCCCCTTTACGGTGTATTTAAGGATTATGCCAGTGCAGGTGTCTTAAGGTACTTCTGTTGCTATTGATTTAAGGCAGCTTTTGCAGTAGGAAAATGGCTGCCCTGTTTGTGTGATACCTGGATATGATGGAGGAAAACACTGTTACTCTCTTGATAGATGTTGGGATGGTTGGAAAGGTGATTCAGCTAAGCTCTCTCTCTCCTGTCTGTGCATTGAGGATCCATCAAAAGAAGTCCTCACTTGGGTCCCAGTGACATTTATCTGGAAGACCTCTCCAACCTGGATGAGCAGGAGGTGGCCCTCTGTTTCCCCAGGAGGTATGAGTTGCCCCAGCTGGCCAAGCTCAGACCTTCTTGAGCAATTCCCTTGGCACAAAGGATGGAGGTGTGTTTAAAACTATTGTCTGATGTCACTACCAGCAAAAGAAGAAGCACAGAGCAGAGTATGAGGCCTGTGACAGACCCCAGCAACCCTGTGTGTGTCCAGTTGCCACCCAGCTTGCCTGCTGACACCCCCCCAGACTGTGACCCCGTGCCCGCGGTCGCCCTGTCGCTGTGCGGGGGCCTGAGGGGCAGCAAGCAGATCTCTCACGGTAGGTGAGAGGGGAGGGGGAACCTGCAGCCCCAAAATCCATTATACCCACTGGTGGCATGACATAGCCTCTATCCCACCAGAGAAGTTCCTGGAGCACATGGTTTCCTACCAGCAGTTTGTTGAGAATCCAAGGCTTGTCAATGACCCGAACCTGGTGATACTCATCAACAACAAGTGAGTGGCCTGCTCTTCCTGCTGCTTCATCCCACGATGGCCAGTGTGGTCCCTTTGCCCCTACAGAAACCCTCCTGTAGCAGTGTGACTCTGTCCCAGAGCATGATTGTACTGCAGTAGTTGTGGGAGGGGAGCTGGCTGTGCTGCAGGTTGGTGATCTGTAAAGAGCTCTCCCTCCAGGAGTGGTGATGTGCCCACCCCTCTTGGTTTTCCAGGTATTACAACTGGGCAGTGGCTGCTCCCATGGTCCTTTCCATGCAGGCTTTCCAAAGGAGCATTCCTGAGGTCAGTGTTATGACACATTTTCTGGCCATGATTTTCAGCAGGGCCTGAGAATCCTGGGCTGAGCCTCTATGGGCTGAGAACTGACTTTATCCCATGTTCTGCCATGTTCACAGAGCATCATTGATGACCTGGTGAAGGAGAAGATGCCCAAGAAAGGCAGAAGGTGGTGGTTCTGGAGGAGGAAAGAATTCCCAGCAGAGGAGGTGTGTTTGTGGCAACCATGTCCCCAGGGCACAGGCATCATTCTGCTGACTGGCAGAGGTGGGGGTAGGGGAGCAGCAGGGTCCTGGGGATGGCCTGGGGCTGAATATGAGGACATCCAGGACCTGACAAGGTGACTTCTGAAGGTTGCTCCTGTCCCCTTGGGTCTGTTAATACCTGAGCAGCAGAACAACACCTGGTGATGCAGTAACATGGACCTTGTAATCCATCCTGCCACGTGCCCCTCGTGCCAGGTCCCGAGGTACCACGTGTGCTTGCTGGTCTCCCTGCCCCACCACAGCACCAGGCTGTGCTTCCTCTGCCATGGGCAGTGTCCGCGTGGAGGCAGGGGGAGCATTGCTGCCTCTCTTCTGGCATCACTGCTCCAAGTGGAAGAAAAGCAAAGCAGCCCCTGTTCCTGCTCTTGGCTCTGTGTAAGCACTGCTCAGCAATAACAGAAACATCTCTGTTATCAACACTGTTCAGCACAAATCCAGAACACAGCCCCGAACCAGCCACTGTTAAGAAAATTAACTCTGCCCCAGCCAAAACCAGCACACCCTTCTCTGCCTGCAGAATCAGCCAAAGCCAGGGAAAGCCAACGAGGGGATGCTGCAGCCTGACTCTGCTCAGCAGAGGTGAGTGCCTCCCTCCCAGGTCACCTTCAGAAGTCTGCATGCTCCTTATCTCTTCTCCTAAGTGACCAGTTATTCCCAAATTTATCTAATATAAGGGGGCAAAAAGCTCTGTTAAGACTCCAGCCGATCCCAGTCCAGCCAAGCTCTTCCCTTCTTTGTGTAGGCAGGAGGAAGAAGGCTCATCCAGTGATTATGAGACCCTGCACTCTGGGCACATGTTGGCAATAGAGGCCCCTGCTCAGAAACCTCTGCCAACCTACAAGAAATCCCTGCGGCTCTCCTCCGAACAGATCGTATGTATTTACTCCTCTGCCTTCACTGCCTGTGTGTGTGTAGGGGTGAGACAACCTTAAACAGAGATTTCTCTACTCCTGACCTCCAAGTATCTTGCCCTGGTTGGCCGCCCTGTACAGGCTTGGGGTCCCTGAGCTGGCTGGGTGGCAGTCTGGCCTCTGGCAAGCCTTGGTCTGGTGTGAATTGGTGCTGCTGTAACACTTTTGCTGCCTCTCTGCCACAGGAAAGGTTGAATCTGCAGGATGGCCCCAACGAGGTGGCATTCAGTGTGACAACTCAGTACCAGGGCACGTGTCGCTGCGAGGCCACCATCTACCTGTGGAACTGGGATGACAAGGTGGTGATCTCGGACATCGACGGCACCATCACCAAGTAAGAGGCCACCCCAAAATCCATGTTTTCCCCTGTTACGGGAAAGTGTCCTTTAAGGGCTTGCATAGGCAGGCAGGAGAGACCACAAACCCCACGGTGCTGGGGATGGATACTCACCAGGTTGGATCACACTAACCTGGTGTCCTTTCCTTCTAGGTCGGATGCTCTGGGGCACATCTTGCCTCATCTGGGTAAAGACTGGACTCATCATGGGATTGTTAAACTCTTCCACAAAATCCACCTGTAGGTATTGGATCAACTGAGGCCGAGGGGAAGTGGGAAACTGATGGAGTGAGAGCCAGGGCTCACTGATGCTGGCCAGAATGGCCTCCTTACCTGCTGTCAGTGATGACTGCTTGCTGCCTACATGGTGCTGGGGGGTGAAAGCAGGGGGCCCCCTGGGAGCAGATGCTGGCATTGCCTTCCCTGGCAGGAGTGTGTCTGTGGAAGCTTTGCTGGGGAGGTGTAGCTGAGCAGTGGTGGTGAGACCACTCAAGGTGACACCTGGGAGTGTGTGGCACGGGCGTCCCCAGCACTGCCAGCCCCGGGTCGGTGCCAGTGCCCCTCTGGGTGCCCAGTGATTGCTTCCCAGAGTCCAGGGAATGAGACCCCTGAAGGGTGACACTAGCAGTGGGTCCATGCAGAGCCTCCAGTTCAGTCCCTGGCCCCTGTGGCCACTGAGAGGCACTGTGGGCCCGTGGATGGCTCATCCCGGCCCTGGGAGGGACACGCTCCCGGGGCTGCAGGGACACGACTGGCGTTTCGGCTGCCTCCAGCCACCCTGGTACCCCCTCGACTGAGCTGCCCTGCCCTGGAGGCCTGTGAGGGCTGGGTACAGCCCCCCTAATGCCCAGGCAGCCCGGTGGGATGGAGGTGCTGCCTGGGGGTCCTGTCTGGGTGCGTGGGTGCTGAGCAGCGGTGGGTGCTGTGCAGCAGTGGGTGCTGTGCAGCTGGGTGGCTGTGGCTGCTGGGGAGAGCCTGGAGGGTGGTGCAGGGACCCCCAGTGTGAGGCAGGTGGGGACTGGGCTTAGCCCAGGTCTCTGGGTAAGGCATTTGCATTGTTTGTGGAACCACCTTGCTTGCTGAAGGGGTGAACAGCTTTGGGCTTAGGCTGGGTACTGTCCCCCTTGAAGCAGGAGAATGCCCTGCCCTGGACATGGCTCAGAGGGGCTCCCTGTGCTCTCTCTAGGAATGGCTACAAGTTCCTCTACTGCTCGGCCAGGGCGATAGGCATGGCCCACGTCACCAAAGGCTACCTCAAATGGGTCAATGACCAAGGCTGTGCCCTCCCCAGGGGCCCCATCCTGCTCGCCCCCAGCAGCCTCTTCTCTGCCTTCCACAGGTACTGTGTCCTCTCCTGCACCTCCCACGTCCCTGGGGGCAGCACCCCTTTCCCCAGCTCAGTGCTGAGGGATGTCCCAGCCTCAGACTGCTCTGCCCTCCTTGGCACACGATACCTTTTGTATGAGGCAGCAGGAATGCTGCCTGCCCTCCCTAGAGCTTTGTGGTGCAACTCCTGATGCACAAAACCTCTCTTGCCTTCCAAATCACTTCCCTTAGCCCCGAACAGCCTGGCTGCTCTCACTCCTGGCCAGCTGATGCCACTCTGACCATGGGTCTTGTGCTGCAGGGAGGTGATTGAGAAGAAGCCAGAGGTGTTCAAGATCGCCTGCCTGAGCGACATCCAAAACCTATTTGCCCCAAAATGTCCCTTCCACGCGGCCTTTGGGAACAGGAGCAATGTGAGCGGCTCTCCTGGGGCAGAGGGAGGGCTCGGGGAGGGGTGGTGGTGCCTTCCTGCAGCTCTCATGCCATGCTGGCCTTCCTTGGGCAGGACGTCTACGCGTACAAGCAAGTGGGGCTGCCAGAGAGCCGCATATTCACGGTCAACCCCAGGGGAGAGCTGATGCAGGAGCTCACCAAGAACCACAAGTCAACGTAAGCGATGTGCTTATTCCTCAGCATCCTTGGATAACTTCACTGTAACCCAGAGGAGCATCTTGGGGTGTAGAAAAGCAAACAAATGCCCAATGGCCCCAGTGCAACCTCTTTCTTACCCCCACAGGTACGAGCGGCTGTCGGAGCTGGTGGAGCTCATCTTCCCTCCCCTGGAACAGAGGGGGAGAGCTGGTCTGGCGTGCCCAGAGTACAGCCACTTTTCCTACTGGAGACCTGTGCTGCCTGATGTTGACTGGGATGCCTTCTTCTAACCCCATTCCCTGTGGAGGCCTGACCCAGGGCTCTCCTGTGTGTCCTTTGCCAGGACTGAATGCTCCAGCTGCACCTCTTCCCCCGTTCGCTGCTCAGGCATTTTGCACTTGTAATAGAGGCCATGACACCCCTTTTCAGGTGGCTAAAGGGAGTAAAAGGGAGCTCTGACTCTACAAAACCTCCAGTTGCTAAACTAAAACTATTGTAAGCTGGGTCCCTTCTAATGTTTGTAACCTCTCTAAAGCCTGGCTCTTTTTTAGAGGTGGTGGTTGGTCACTATTTTATTTATTGATGAGCCTCTGGCACAGCTATTGCTACCTCCAGTATGATCAGAGTTCCCAGACAGTCCAGCTACCTGCAGTTTGGTAGCTGGTGGAGTGAAACTGCCCACCAAATCATTAAGGTGGATGGAAGATCTTGGGTATTTGAGTGTTTTTGACTAATAGCAATAATAAGTAATGCCTCCAGTCTGGCATCTGCCTTGTCCTTCCCTGACTGCTGTGTGTGAGTGTAAATAATCTCCGAGTTTGCCATTTCTGGAAGCCACACAAGTCATTTTGATTTTGGAAACCTCAGTGAGAAATACTTTATTTTTTTCCTTTCCAGTACAAACACTTCTTCAGCTTTTAAAATCTGAACAAATGTAAAATGTTTTAAAAACAATAGAACACAGCCTTTTGACGGTATCAGTTATCAACTGCCTTGGAAAGCTGCCCATGCAAGGACAACCCCATGGGCACCATTTCCTCCTTCTGCAAGCAATTAAAAAAAAATGCCCAGTTTTGTACAAAGTTCCTTTCACTTTTTAAACATGAATAGTTGAGAACTGAAATATAAACTGTCCATAGCTTCAAGTGACTAGTCAGGAATAGTCCAAACATAGCACCATTTTCTGGAAGGTCAGACTTCTTCCTTGTCCTAGTTTTATTAAGGCCAATCCTGGCTCCCTCTGTGCTCGGGAAGCTGTTCCTGCTCAGCCACTCTAACCCAGCCCTGGCTGGGGAAGGGGGAGCCTGGCCCTTGGCTTTTTTTCTCTTTGGTTGCTGCAGCCCTTTTTTTCCCTGGTGTGAGGGTATGGGAAGGGAGCTCTGGCAGGATGCTTGTGTGGGGTGAGGGCTCCCCTGAGTACTGAGGATTGACTTAAGACTCCTTCCTTGGGCTGAGGAAAAATATAGGTTTTGTTGTGTAAGAGCAGGTTTTGCAGGATGCCGTTCAGCAGCCGAGGGTTGTTCTTCAGCCATAGAAGTGTCTCAGCAGCTGCAGCATAGCTCCAAATCAGCAAAGCCCAGAGCAGCAAGAGTGGATTCTGGTGCTGTGAGCACCTGGTGGGACTGGGTGAGTGGTGGGGGGCCAGGTCCCTTCTCCACAGCTGATAGCCCATGCTCCTCTGGCAGGAGAATGAGCTTATTACTGCACCAGGGGAACACGATGTGGCCAACTGGACTCAGGGATCCCTGTGGTCCTCCCCAGCCTGGAATGATGCTCCAGAGAGCTCACACAGTTTTTCTGGAGGAGAAAAGGTGCCCTGATGCATCTCTACTGGGAGCTGCTGCTGCTTTGTGCTGGTCAGGGAGGATCAGGGAGGGAATTTTGGTGGAAAAGAACAGGGGCAGTCTGGTGAGGGTGACAGGCACTGGGTGGGAGCTGAAGGCTGGATGGTCTGGAAGAGTCCAGGAGCTGAAACGCTGAGCTGATAGAAAAATATGTTCCTCTGCTATAAAGTGCCAGAGCTGCTTGGATGGAGGCTCTTTAATTTCCTCCTCATCCTAGTCATGAAGACCCTGTTGCTGGTTGGTGGAGGGTGCCCGTGGGGGGCTCCCGGGGAGAGGCAGGTTCTGTGTGCGACAGGTCCGTAGGGCAAGGCTGGGGCTGCTCAGGAACATGGACAACCCTTTCCAGCCTGCCTGCTTGTGGGAAACCAGAGTCAAACTGGGTAAGTAAGTCACTTGGGATTTTGATTCCCAGGCTGAGCTGAGGAGAGGTCTCCAGAGGTCTTCTCACAGGTGCAGGTCCCAGGGCTAGTGGGCTAGAGGAATGTGAGGGGGAGGCTCCTGTTCCCACACTGCTGCACTCACACCCTGGAGCAGCTGGAATTCTCCTGCCCCTGGACGAGATGAGGGAAACCACGTTCACAGTTTAAGTAGTAAAACAGGAGAGAACCAGAGCTAGAGGACAGGACTGGTCTCTGCAGAGACCTACGGACACGTTCCCTTGGGGAAGACGCGTTTTCCATAACCCATTAAGTCAGTCCCAGGTGTAACCAGAGAGCCCAGCAAAGTGGGATTGCAAAGCACAGCAGCCCTGGGGACCGTGGGGCTCTCCCCAAACACTGCTGCTGCAGGTTTTAGCTGCTCAGTGTGGCTCTTTGGAATATGGCAAGGGACATGGGGCAGCAGGGGGAAACTCTGCAATCAGATGAGCACCATGACAGTGGATTCTTCAAAAATATACACACACATATACCATATGTATATATATGCATATGTGTGTTTTCCTAACACATACCCTCATCTGCTCCACAAGGCATGTGCATCTGCATGGAGGAGGGAGCAGTATAAATGGATTTACCATACACAAGGAGAGCTGCTGTCTCGGAGAGGGGAAGCCAGTTCCCCGAGGGGACGTGTGAATACGTGTGTTCTTTGAAATTTGCAATTCCTGTGGTGAGTTTTGTTCCCCGTAAGGAGCCCTGGCTTTGCTCAGTCCCTGGATTGAGATGCAGGTGGTCTTTAGGTCAGAGAAACTCTTCCTCAACTGATAACTACAGGGTTGTATTCTTCCAGAAATTATAAATCCACAAAAAATAAAATTAAAAATCAATGTTCCCACTTCCAGCTTCCTCCTGAATTGTTCTTCTGGGGTCATCAGCCCAGGAGCCAAAGCAGCACCCCCAGGCAGGAGGCAGTGACACTGCTGCACCAGGGTCAGGACAGCTGCCGAGCAGGAGGGGAGTACTGGCACAGCAGAGTTATGGAAAAGTGGGGCCAACAAGATGGAGGGGAAAAAAAAAGAAAAAGTAGCAGCTTTTCATTTAAAAAATTATCCCACGAACTGTTGTCACATTGGAGCGAGTCTGTGTGATATAAGTTAATCCTGTCCTTCATGGGGGGGGAAGGAAGACACACATGGCAGTGTGGCTAATGCTGCCTCCCCTCCACCTTCTCTTCCAAGTGCCCGACCTGTTCTGCCAGCTCGGAGACCTTGGCTTGGCAGTCCAGCAGGTTGTCCTTCAGTCCTGTTATTTCCTGAGAGTGGGCAGCCAGTGTCCCGTTCATGTGGTCCATGTAGTCCCACAGACTGCCCGTGTGTTTCTCCAGTTCCCTCCTGATGTCGTCCAGGCTCCCTGTGAGGACACCCAGCCTGCCGCAGGCTCTCTCCACCCGGGCCACCCGCTCGTCGAAGTGAGAGATCTCCTGCTGCAGGTCGTGGGCCACGTTCTTGCAGGAGCTCAGGTCACTGACAATCCTGGCTTTGAGTCGCTCCAGGTCTCCCTTGAGGTTCAGGACACGCCGGTTGCTGAAGAAGAGCTGGGAGCCTTGGTCGTTGACTTTCTCCTGGATGGAGTGCACCTCATCCTCGATCCTCCGCTCGTGCTCATCCAGCGAGGAGTTGACATGTGTCACGGTATCCGAGTACTGGGAGACAGAGTCCTTGAGCCCTGTCAGAGACTTGCTCACAGTGTTCAGGTTGATCTTTAGCAAGGTGATCTCCCCTTGCAAAGCCCCCGACGCTTCCTCCTCGATTCGCCGCTGGATCTCCAGGATGGTGGCGTTCAGCTTGCGCAGGAGGTCGTAGTTGCTGTCCATCCGCAGGAGCAGGTCCTGGTTCTTGTTCTGGCAGTCTTCGATCTCCGTCCGGAAGGTCTCCACGTCTTTGGAGGCGGAGGTGCAGCCCAGGGAACAAGTGCTCTCCAGCGTGACAAGGCGATTCTGGAGCACCTCCAGTGTCTCGTCTGTCCGTTTCCTCATGCTGGCGAGCTCGCCCTCCAGCACAGGCACCACTGCTCCGTCCATTCCCGTGGGAGAACTGACATTGTTCAGCTCCCCCACAATGGTCATGAACCTGTCCTCCAGGGTCTGTATTTTGTCCTCAAAGGCAGTCCTCATGCCATCCACCTCTGCCACCACTGTGCCTCTCATGCTGTCCTCTATCCCAGAGCAGCAGCTCCCCGTTTCCCTCTCTGTAGCATTGAGCCTGGCTTCCAGGTCCTCAAAGCGCCCTTCAAAGAGGTTCCCTAGGGTGACAGTGGAGATTTCTCCATCCAGCCGTGAGTGCAAGTTCTTCTGGGACTCGGAGATGCTGTGAAGGCCTTTCTCAAGGATGTTCATGCGATCAGTGAGGTAGTCCAGGTTGCTGCAGCAGCTTTCCACCACGGTCAGCCCTTGGATCTGGGTCTCCAGCTGGGAGATCTCTTTCTTGATCTCCAGCTCCTTCCCATCCAGCGTCTGCTGCAGCCGCAGGTTGGCAGCTTTCTCCTCCTCGCACTGCTGCCGCACCTCTTGGATCCGGAAGTCGCACGTGGTCTGGATCTTCCCCAGCTTCTTCTCGAAGCCGTCGAGCAGCTCCCCGCGCAGAGTGCTCAGCCTCGTGTCCACGTACTCCTCCAGCAGGTCGATGGAGGTGAGGGGCGAGGGCCGGGCAGCCTCCAGCAGGTGCTTGATGTGCCCGTCGTGGTCCAGGACCATGCCCCGGACCTCGTGCAGCAGATCTGCCTTGGTTTTCAGCACGTCGCTCACCTCGGTCACTTTGGTCAGGATCTCCCCCACGGGAGGGTACGTGGCGATGTCGGCTTTGTCCGCCACGTCCACCAGCCCGTCGGGAATGATGCCGAAGCCGACTGTGGAGTCAGGCGTGCCCGGGCTGTTCATCAGGGAGCCGATCATCTTGGTGGTGTCCTCCTGGATGGCCAGGCGCAGGCGGTCCCCCAGCCCGCTCACCATGGTGTGCAGGCTGTCGTAGGACTGGGAGAGGCGCCTCACCTCCTCCTCCAGCCGATCCAGGCGGTCCCCAAAGAGGCCCGGCAGCTTCCTGCCTGCAGGGGAAAGAAACAGAGAGGGCACAGTCAGGACCAGTGTTCCTTTAACTCCCCTCCTTGGCTGTCTTCCTCTTATTGCCATTTCAGCAAAATCTCAGCCCACCCACCCTCTCCATGTCTCCTTAAGCTGATCAGGAAACTCTCTTTCCTCTTGAGATCCAGCCCTCTGCTCCCAAGTTAAACAGCAGGTGATGAGAATAGCCCAGGGGAGCTTTGTCTTGAGACACCCTCAATCAACCCCAAAATTAATAGAAAAATGCTCTAAAGCAATGAGGAAAGGCAATTTTGAAGCTGCATGTTTTGAAGGAGACAGGATTAAAAAAGCAAGTGGTCCTCAAAGGAATCAAATCTTAGATCTCTGATCAGAAAGCACATCACTCACTGAATTTTTGCCAAATTCATGCCCTGTGCTGGAACAGAAAGACCCAGGATGGTTGAGTGTGTGCTGGTGGTGTGGTGGCCTATAGATGCGAGGCAGGAGTGAGATCTCACCATACTGATTCTTCTTTGGTCCTGGAAACAGGTCAGGATGGCTTTTTGGATAGGGAGGAAGTCTGGGCATTGGAAACATATTTTGCCCAGGAGGCATTTTCGGGCTGGGGTGCTGGGGCAGCAGGCCGGGCTGGTCGGTGGGGCTGTCGTGGCACCCTTCTCCCATGAAGCCTGGGCAGCACCTCCAGGACAGCTCCGTCACTGTCTTGTATCCAATCTTGTATCTGGGTCTGAAGAACGTGCGGTACCTTTCCAGGAGAGGGGGGGAGAGAGAGGACAGTTCAGAGAACAACCTCGACATCAAGCAGTAAAGCAGAGCAGGGTCCTGAGTCCTGTTGGGTGTGGGGGATCTGTGCACAGGGGAAAGCCTGGCTGAGACCCTTGTGCTGCACCCGCAGACCATGGCCCACCTCCTCCAGGAGCTCTTACTGCACCACAGCTCAGTACAGCATTACAGTGGGGTTTTGTTGGAGTGTTTCTGACCTGGGACACCTGGTGTTAGTCAAGAACAGCAGCTGTAAGTGTATTGCTGCAGTCCCTGGCCCAGCTGGTGATCACTCTGACTGATGCCACACCGTTTGGCAACCTTTGGCCCAGGAGACCACAAGGTGAAATGATGGAAGAGATTTCAAAACCCCTGCAAACTCAGATCATTTCCAAGAGGGAAGCGGACAGCTTGTGGAAGTGTTTTGCACTTTGAACTGACCTGCAGAATTTCCTAGTAATTGTGTCCTGAAGCCTCTGTGAGCATTGAAATACCTTTGGAAAGGTGTTTTCTCTATGTGTGGAGGACAATTTGCTGGGAAGCCTAAAGGGGCTTGGGCTGGCCCTGGGCCAATGCTTTGGGGTGTGCACAGAGGGATGGCTCCTTACACTGCCTCCTGCCCCAGCTGGGATGCCCTGGGAAGTTTCTCCATCGCCAATTTGGACACTAAAACATCTCTGCCCCCATAAGTGCGAGCCCATCTCCTTGCCCAGTGGGACACCAACATCCTCCCTCTCTGCTCTTGCTCTGCAGGGGGTCCCATCAGCCCATCTGGAGGACTCAGCTGCTCCCTGCTCCTCCGTGGCAATTTGCTGTGAGGTGACACGGATGAGACAGGACTCCCCAGCCCCTGTGTCTCCCCACCAGCCCAGCTGAGCCATGCAGGGCTGAAGATGGCACGTTTCTCACCCCCTCTGAACATCAGTGCTTCGAACCTGCCTTTTGGAAATTTCCAATCTGAATTTAAGCAGGGCCTGAAAACCCTGAAGTTTGCTGTTTTGCAACAACACACACAATCAGGCCCTTGTTCTTCTCCAGCACGTCCAGCAGACAGTCTTGGAGGAGGCGGCAGCACAGAGGGGCTGCAGCAGGCACTCACAGCTATCCATGGCTCACACAGGGTGGATTCCCTGGCATCCATAGCCCTGCCTGAATCCTCAGTGTCCTGGCCCAGGCTGCAGCCTCTGGCAGTGCTGCTTCCACACAACTCCCAGTGCAATACAGCCACCTCCGTATGAACCGCAGGGCAGGGGATAAAGGAAACCCAAATCCTCTGGTCTTTGATTCACTTCAAGATTTCTCAATATGAATTTCCCAAAGGCATGGGACAGCTTCAAAACAAGCTCCTCTTCTTGGTATTCCTTTTCACAGTTGCTGCTGAGTTTCTACAGTCTTTCCTTGTCTTGTAGTGTGTGGAAACCTGCCTGGATGTGCCCCAGGAGACTGCTGCTCCCAGCCACTGTCAGGGGGTGAAGCGAGGAGGAGGATGGCATCCAGAAGGCAGGGCAGCTTCTCTGTGACATGCCAGACTCTGCAGAGGAGCTCAGAGAGCTCCAAACCCTCCAAACCTTTCTCCCCCTGTTCTGAGCAGCAGCAAGGGGAAGTGCTATTTGCAGCTGCACAAACATTAGCTGATGGCCCCAGCACGTGGAAAAACCATGTTTCCCTCTGGTCTATGGATGCAGCATCTGAGGCTGTGCAGAAAGTCGTGATGGAAAGAACAAGTCAGCAAGTGGGTCCAACTGCCCATCTCTGCTGGCAGAGGCTCCATGCAGAGCCTGTGGCACCACTGGCACATGGAGAGGCCCAGCTGGCTGCCACAGGAGGGGTACCAGGCTCCAACAAAGCCCCTCTCATCCCGGTTTTCCTTCATGCTCAGCTCTGCTCCACTCCTCGGGCCTGGGGAGGATGCAGGAGATCAGCATTTCCACACAGAGCAGCATCCCCGGCCGGGGCTGAGGGTGACAAAGCACAAAGCCCAGGTGTTCACACTGCTCCAGCAGCAGCTCTGGTGGTGGCACAGTAGAGTGTTTCCCTCCAGCACTGACAAGGTGGCAGAGAGTTCTGTAAATATTTTCCTAGGGCAGGAAGCACTGAGCCATCCCCAGCCACAGGCTCTGTTCCCTCCTCCTCTCACTCGGATTCTCAGTGAGCTGCCATCACTCTGCCAAACTGCAGGTCTGTGACAAAATGCTTCCCTGCACATGTGCACAGGCATCTCCCCACTTCCCATGAATTCCTGATTTATTTCTGAATCATAGAATCATAGAATATCCTAAGTTGGAAGGGACCTACAAAGATCATCGTTTCAACTCCTGCACAGGACACCTCCAAAAATCACACCATGTGCCTGAGAGCATTGTCCAAACACTTCTTGAACTCTGTCAGGCTTGGTGCTGTGACCACTTCCCTGGGGAGCCTGTTCCAGTGCCCAATCACCCTCTGAGTGAAAACTTTTTCCTAATTTCTGACCTAAACCTCCCCTGACACATCTAAGGAGGGATGAATCCTATCTTGCCTCCTCCCAGCACCACTGCCCTGCCATTGACTGCCTTGTCCAGGAAAAGCCTTTCAGCCCGTTTCACTACCCTGTGGAAAGCAGCGTTTTATGGTCGGAAAGGTGGCACAGGAGCCTCAGGAGCTGACGCTGGGGGAAGAAGGGAGCCGTGCCCAGTGCCCCCCATACTCACAGCACTTTCCCCGGGCACTTGGGTCCCCAGCTGCACTTGTGGTACTCGGCCTTGACGTAGCTCTCGGCCCCGTCCTGCAGCGTGCACGTCACGTTGCGCTGCACCACGTAGGCACAGTAGCTCCTGGGGGGAAGCACAGCGAGACACTGTCACCTCCTGCCTGGCAGAAGTGGCACCCCAGCTCTCCCTCCCAGTCCCCAGGCAGGTCTGGCACTGCTGGTGAGGTTCAGGTGGCAAGACCTGGAGGGACCCCCCTGTTTTGGGGGGGGGCATCACCACCACGCTGCAGGAGCATGGTTGCTGTCACAGCCACACTGTCATCAGTGCTCGTGGTGTCACCAGAGCTGGGCATAGATGGACTGGGTGGTGAGACAGCCTGGGATGACAAGCAGAACCCCATCAGCAGCAGCAGTAGTTATGGGAGCAGCATCCCAGAAATAGCTCCAGCAGCACCTGGCAGGGGTTGTCTGTCCTGCTGCAGCTCCTGGAGTGCTGCCAGGGCAGGGACCAACTGAAAAGCAGCTCAGAAGTACCCGCAGGCAGGGGGTTCTGTTGCAGGTGTGATGCTACAGTCGGCAGAGAGGAGATGCAGACTGGCCACTGCAGGGCTGCAACATCATGGGTCCCTCTACCATGGAGGCAGGGACATGGACCAGATCCATGATGGATCAGGCTGGAAACCTCTTCAGACCTCTAGGACAGTTAGTACAAGGAGTAGAGACTCCTCCCCCCTGCCATGGTGTCCACAGTGGGGTGCCACAGGTACCAGTCAGCTCCAGCATAGGATCTCTCCTGAGCCAAGCAGCAAATCCATGAGTTTAGGATAAGCTGGGTGGGAGGAAGGCTGCACGGGAAGGATGCAGGAGAACTGGTGGGACAGATGGAGGCCAAGGCTGTTCCAGCTGAAGGCAGGGCTGCTGGCAGGAGCAGATGGACTTGGTCCATGGGGACAGAGACAGCAGGGATGTGTGGTGAGGCAGGGATTAAGGACAGGGGGACGTGGCAGACGGTAGAGCGGGAGGAGAGGAGGGCACAGACACTGAGTGTGGGGCAGAGCTGAGGGGCAGGGTCAGTGGGATGGAGCAGATGGGGCAGCGTGAGCTGCAGCTGCAGGAGGTGCTCAGTGAGGCGGCAGGACGTGGCTCTGTGTGAGCTGGGGGCTTGGTATGGATGGGCAGGGAGTGTACTTTGTCTTCACTGTTTGCCATCACTGCTTGTCCCTCCTTCACTGATCTGTCCCCACTCAGGGTGAGCCAGAGGCCTGCTGCTCTGTCCCCTGTCCTCTGTCCCCTGGGGTGGGGAGGGCTGTGCACACCCAGCCCTGGGCACACACACACACACACTCAGGCACACACACTCCCTCACACTGGAGACACCACAGTCCTTCTCCCCGAACCCTTGTGCTCCAACCTGACTGTCCCAGTCCCTTCCCTCACCTCCACCTGCCAGAGGTCTCAGCATCATCTGGACCATCATCATGACAAGCCCACGAGAGCTGGGCTGAGGCCCTGCAGCTCATTTCTGTGCTCAGCCCCGAGGCTGCTCTCCACAGGCCATGTGATGGGGATGCCAGGGGACTCAGACTGCATCCACCCTGTGGCCAGGCAGCCTAGAGTCACAGGAACCCCAGTTCACACAGGAGGAGCTGTCTCCCAGTGCCCCCATCCCCAGGCCCTGAGCAGGTTCCTCCGTCTCCAACAGCCCACATGGAGCAGGAGCTCCCTCTGTGAAGCAGCAAGGTGTGAGCAGGCTCATCCTCCCTCCAGCACCCTGTCTCTGTCTCTGCTCCCTCTCAGCAGGGATGCCCTGATCCCACATGCCCAGCACATCCCCCTTGCTCCCCCAAGAGCAGCACCAGCACATCTATCCCAGCCTGCCCAGACCTCAGAGGCTGCCAGAGCAAGAGCAGGGACCTGTGCTGCTCCCCACTCCTCTACAAGTGAGTCATTCATGCACACACAGGGCCACAGGAGAGCCAAGGCCAGCCACTTCTCTCAGCTGGAGGGAAGGGAGATCATGTGTGCATGTTCATGTGGAAATTTAGGATCACAGTCTATCTATGAATCCAGGACCTGCTTACAAACACACTGCCAACTGTCTCTAAGTTAGCTCGTAGCCAAAGCAGGCAGATCTACCACCCACTACTAATAAAGAGTGCCCACCTCCAACTTCTTGGGTTAGTGTGGTTCTGGCTCACTCTCCCTCTCAGAACCCCGTTCCCCTCTCACACACCTGTGGCAAGCAGTTTTACAGCTCCAGCCTGATGTTTTTAGAGTGAGCAGCTGGAAAATGTTACGGGTTTTTGAAAGCTCCCACTGGCACTGCCAGTATTGTTTGTCTGGAGTGTTACTTTATTCATTTCAGCTTGTTCCTAACACCACATCCTCCCCCTTTCAAAGGAGCCCGGCAGAAACCACTCTTAGCAAACAAGCAGAGAGGGAAGCGACACCCCCTCCCCGCCCCCAGTGTAACAGCTTTTCTGCAATTGAATGGAAAAAGTCTATAGTATGTGTAAAGCCCACATTCCTCACTGCCTGAGCTTTCCAGGTTTCTTGAAAACATATTTAAACTTTAGTATGCATCTGTTTTACAAGCAAATGGGCAAATTCCCTCCAAACCAACATGTGTTTTCACACGTCTCTCTGTGCACTGCCACCCTTCCCTCCCGCACATCACCCCCCCGCGCCCATGTCACGCAGAACAGGTACATGCACCTACCCCAAAACCGCACACGGGGATCCCCATCCCCATCTCCCCCAGCGCCGTCCCACACGGGACCTCAGCATGCACGTCCCCACCGCATGCAGCCCGCTCCCTCTCTCTAAACAGAGCTCCCGGACCCTCCTCTAGGTGGAGGGGGCACCGAGGCACACGGACACCGCTGCCCTGCCGCCAGCCCCTGCTCAGCACCCGGCAGATGGTGTGGGGCAAGGGATGCCCGCGGCTGGTACCCAGGGACCCCCGCCCAGCCAGGGATGCCCGCTGGCGAGCCCTGGGAGATGGTACCCATGGTTGGTGCCGGGGGTTGGTGCCCACCGTGGGTGCCCGCGGCAGCCGGTCCCCGAGGATGCTGCTCGCAGAGCCCAGACGCGTGGCCGGGCCCTGGTGGCCGCGGTCTGTGCCCGGTAAGGGATGCCCGAGGGAGACCCGGGCCGGCGGCTCCCGGTGCCCGCCGGATGGTTGCGCTACCGCGGCTGGGGGGTCGCGCAGGGAGTCGCTTACTTGTGCTTGCCCACGGGCTTGCCGGGGCCGAGCTGCGGGCTGGAGCCGGCCGTGTAGAGGCTGTACCTGCCGCCGTAGGGCAGGGGGGCGGCGGGGGGGTAGAAGGAGCCCTTGGCGTCGGCGAGGGCCAGCAGCGTCCCCAGGGAGAGGCAGGCGAGCAGCGCTCCGCGGCGGCGCAGCGCCCGCGCCCGCCGCATGGTCCCGGCCCGGCGGCGGAGCGGGATGGGATGGGACGGGACGGGATGAGGTGGGACGGGACGGTCGCGATCCCCGTCGGAACGGCGCTGAGGAGGGGACTGGAGGGCCTCTCGCTGCGCCCTGCCTGTCCCCCGCCTTGCCTGTCCCTGTCCCTATCCCTATCCCTATCCCTATCCCTGTCCCTGTCCCTGTCCCTGTCCCCGTCCCTGTCCCCGTCCCTGTCCTGCCCGGCGGCACACGCCGCTCCGCCGCCCGCCCGTCCCCTTTTGTACGGCGGCGGCGGGGGCGGTCCGCGCTCCTCCTCCCGCCCTCCCACAGCCGTCGACCCCGGCCCCGCGGGCGGGGAGACAAAGCGAAGCCCCCCGACCCCCCTCTCCCCCCGTCCATCCCCCGCCAGCGGTGCTGCAGCCCCCGGAGCAGAGCGGGCGGAGCGCTGCCGACCCCCGCGGGGGCTGGAAGGGGCTCGCACCCCCTCCCGGCCCCCTCCCCGCCCCTTCTCCCGCTGCCCACCTCCCCAAGCGTACCGGGCGTTTGCCCCCTCGGGGTAGCAGGTGCAGCGGGGTCCGGAGCCCCCTGGATCCTGGTCCTCCCCTAGTCCGCAGCCCTGCTCGGCTTCATCCCAGAGCGCAGGCGAGAGAAAGGATGGAGGGACCTCATCTGTGGTGCTGGAGACTGGCAGATGTCAATTATTTGTGGCACCAGCCTGGTGCATCCAGCATCACACAGCGAACCCAGCACCGAGGTTCTGCGGGATGGAGAAGAGGCAGACGGTGCTGTTTTGGAGCCCTCCCCAGTAGATTCTGGTTTTGGATCCAGGTTGCAGGAGAGAAGGGGGATTCCCTTGCCTTTCCTTACAGATCCCCGGATCTCCCACAGCCAAGCTCGCTTCCTCCTGTGTAGCTCTGGGAGGCAGTTTTGTGTCTCCTTCTCCTCCTGTGCTGCAGACACCCCTGCTGACCTGCCCCCGATGCCCCCACCCACAGGTGACCCACCACAGAGGGTGCTGAGCACCACGACAGCATTCCCTGGGCTCTGCACCACTGACCACAACAGGAGCCTTTGCTGTTGGTCAAGAGGGAAAAGGGCCCCACCTAGGGCACTGGGCATTTTGGGAGGGGGTAACATCCCTAGTGCTGCCCAGTGGAGGTTGTCTTGAAGCTCTGCAGCGCTGAGGCCATGCCAGGGAGCAGGAGATTTTGCCGTATAGGCAGAGACTGAGCTGAGCATCCCACTGTCCCAGGGACACCCTCGGCATCTCACCAAGACCTCACCAGGGGTTTGATGAACTCTTGTCCTGGTTGGCAGAGACCAGCCCCAAGCTAGGGAAGCATCACAACAAGGAGTGCCATGCTTCTCTGAAACTCTTGGAGGAAAACAAGAAATGGCTGAGAAAGGGTGGCTGGGTGGAATCTGAAATGAAGGAATGAAACCTGCTGTTGGGGGAAGGAGGCATCAAGGCTTGGGCTGACACTGAGACAGAGATGATAAGATAGTGAGACAAATGGCCTTTTTCAGTTAAAAGGAGCCTTTGGCTCAGTCTGAGGTGAGTACAGAAATATTATCAGGAGAAGAAAAATCCAGCAGAGAGCCGTGCCGGGGGAGGAAGGCTGGAGAGACCAAGTGGAAAACCAAGAGGAAGCCTGAGCAATGAAGCAGTGCATCCTCTTGGTTCAAGCTGCTGCAGGGTGTTGCTGAGCCGCCGTGTGCCTGTCAGGCTGCACCCCAGAGGTGCTGAGGGGTGGTTTGTACGTGGTACATTTGGCAGCACATGAAGCAACTCTCATCCAGCTGGTGCATTGAATTGTTCCACTCCACTGGGATGCTGCAGGAGGGATGGTCCATAAGCAACTCCACAAAAACAAACAAAAGCTGACCGAGCCTGCCTGGTTTAGCACTGGATGCCAAAGTGGAGAATGAACCCGGAGCACAGCCTTAATTTTTTTCCCCTGTGCGCAGGGAGTGAGAGCCAGTTCTAATAACAGCAAGCTGCACGTGTGTGTCTGAGGCCTCTGCAAAAAAACATCTGGTGTTGCACAGTTTCAGAAAGAGCCCTTGGCCCTGGCCTTTGGGCCTGTGCTGTGCTGGACGGGCAGGACAGGGCAGAGCTAAGGGTACTCTCACTAGCCTGGCTGTGAAAGGGAAGGCAGTGGGAGCTGCTGCACTTGGGGGGGGGGGGGGGTTGTGTCTGCCTCTGCCTGTCTCTGCTGTCCAACCCCATGTTTGAAGCACTGGATCACTTTCTGCCAGATTTCAGAGCGAGGCAGGATCCTCAGAGAGACTAAATCCCATTTTGTTGTTCTATTGTCTAATTGTTTATGAAAAAAGACATCTGAGTAGGCAAGAGAGTGCCAAACTTAGGTCCCAACTGAGGAAATGGATTCATCATCAACTCTTTTATAAGACATCAAAGGATCCACTCAGGAGAGAACCATTATGAGCGCCCCAAACCACGGGAAAAACTCTCATGTGCCTTATTAGCCATGAGCTAATCCAACCATGAGACACAGAGATGCAGGGAAGTGGGACTGGTTAAGTTGCACTTCTCAGGGAGCAGCTCAGGTTGGACTCTTTGATGCTCAGCTGTGCTGCTGCCCATCCCCACCACAACGTGAGCCCTGGCTGGGCACAGGAGGGTGCCCGTGAGGATCCTGGCACAGCATCCTGGCTTTGGAGAGGTGTTCATGGGGGCAGGAAACAGGAGACCTTTCCTAGCAGGGCATCCTCCCACCATGGGCATATCCTTGGGTTGGCAGAGAAGATGCCAAGCCCATCTCCCAGAGCTACAAAGCACATGCTGAGCACTGAGCTCCCCAGCAGAATGGCAGGGCTTTGCCACACTGACCTGCTGCCAAAAGGCTCTTCAGACCTGCTCACCAGTCAGGAAGCACCAAACCTTGGTGTTTCCCAGAGGAAAGGTCTGTTTTCCCTTCTGGCCTTGGCTGGAGAGCGAGGGGGATCAGATCAGAGCTGCTGCTGCTGATCAGATCTGGATGCTGGGCAAACCCAAGACCCTGCTCACAGGGGTGCCTGACCTGGAGGGCTGAGTGCATCAGTGCCCCTGTGTGAGCACCCACTGCATGTGCCTAGGAAGCTTCTTTCTCCACCTGGACTGCCAGGAGCTGATTATTTTGGTTACACCTCTCACCCCTGCACAGCTATGCTCCAGACCAGTTCAGGAATGAACAGTAAGTTTTTCCAAACTAAGGATCCAACAGAAGACGTTGTGCAGGATGCAGGAGGTACCCAGAAACAGGAGCTCAGCCAGAGGAGATGAGAGCAAGAGCAGAGGCACTGTGGGCAGCTATTCCCCTGCTCTGTCTCCTGGGGAGGGCTGGGTGAGCCACCACAAGGCTAATTTCACAAGTGGATGACACCAAACAGTGACCTGTTCTGCTTCCCATGCTTTTTAATTAACACTTGCATGGCCTCATCAGCTGGATAATTGCCTCCCTTCATGGGTCAGCAGCCTCTGACCTCCCCTTCCCACCTGGGTACGATGTTTGGTGCCTGCACAGGGTGCAGTGGGTGTACACTCCTGTACCACCAAACCCTCCCTCAGGCAGCACAGGGACAGCAAAAGTGATAGGACACCCCAGGAACTCTGCAACTCAGCTTGGTCTTGGCCAGAACCAGCCTTGTCCACCCTAATCTGGAGCTTTTACCCCTGGGGGAAAGCCCCCTGCCATGCTGGGCAATAAGAGGGCAGTTTCCCTCTCTATTGGCATGGGGTAGGAGCAGATTGCAGCAAGGGAAATTTAAGTTGAATATTAATAATAAAACAATATCTGCTAGTAAAATGAATATAGCCCTGAAGGAGACTGTATTGAGCCATCTGGAGATTTTAAAGGAAAGGTTAGATAAAAAAAAACCTGTCAGGACCAATTTGGGGTAGGGAAATGCATTGGATGGCTTCCCAAGAGCTCTCCCAGCCTGAGTTTTTCCGAGTACAAATTCATTTCCCAAAGTGGCAAGGCAAGAGAGCAGCTCAATTTAGAGCCAGGGTTTCTCCCTAATGATTCCCACTGGATCAAAAGCATTCCTGGAACTGGCACTCTCAGAGGCCTCTTCCCTTGGCAGCGGGTCTGTGTCTGTGTCTGTGTCTGTGTGAGAGAGGGAGCCTTCTGGAAAGCCCAGCTTTCCCAGGTGTATGTTCAACAGGACCCACCCAGGGCTTGTTCTCCCATGTCAGAATCCAAGGGAAGATCCCACAGCAATCCCACACTGCTTCCCCAGCCCCGGGGAGGAATGGAGACACTGCCTTGCCCAAACTGGCAGGAAAGATGCGTGTCCCAAATGCCATAGCAGTGTGGGGGGACACCAGCCCAAGGACAGCAGTGATCCCAGTGGGGCCTGGAGCTCTCCAGGTGTTTTGATACCCAGATAAAACTGAGCTCAAGGAAGTCCACCATGGTCATGGCTTGGCTGCAGAACTGGAAGCTCTTTTTGGCTCCCAGTCAATGCTTCTACCCCATCACAGCTCCTTGCTGGGCGTGGATCATTGGCCTCCATGGGGATGCAGGTGTGCAGGCAGGAGGCATCCCTGGTCCATCAGAAACCCAGGCAAGGTCACAACATCTGCCTCGTGTGGAAGTTGCTGAGGTTTTGTTCTGAACCAGCCCCTGGCCCACTCCCAGGGGCTGTGACTGCAGTGTGTGTCCCCCCGAGCTGTGGGGTGGGGGGCACCTGAGTCTGCCCAGGCTGAGGAGGGAGCTGCAGGGGGGGCTGAGAACAGGATCCCTTTCTTCGTGGGAAAGTGCAGTGCCTTGCAGTGGTCAGACAGCCTTATCTCTGGCTCCGAGAGCCACACGCTGATCATTTGTCAAGATTAGCGCGTGCGGTGGAAGGGATGGAGCTGTTCCAAATCCACGCTCCCACCCCTGCCCTGGGCTCACGGCCATTCATAAAAATGCCAGAGCGGCAGCGGCAGCACACACTGGGGCTGCGGTTTGGGGACGACTAGGAGGGGTCACCCACAGGTTATACAAGCTCTGAGCGGGGGGAAGAATACACAGGTTGCTTTATTTATATATCCATTAGTGTCTTTCCTCCGGGAAAGGGTGCAGGGAGGCTGGCAGGGGAGATTTAGCAAGGGCAAGGTGCAGGCAGGAGGTGATGTGCTTAAAAAAAACCTTTCCCAACCATGCCAGGACCCCTGAGATGAGAGCATTAACAGGCAACAGCCATGGAGATGGAGCAGGAGCAGTCCCAGCTGGATTCAACAGTGCACAAGTCCGAGTGAAGAGGATGCAGACTGAGGAAAGGAGGAGGTGCCACCCTCCCAGTAAACTCCAGCATAATGATGGTGAGGCACTGGGCACACGTGGGGGGGTGGGCTGGCCCTGTAAGCCCCAGGGAGGAGCAGCCCTGACCTCAGCTGGTTCCCATCAGATTGGGCTCAGCTGAGCAGGAGCCCGGGAATGCTATAAAAGGCTGGTGCCTGGGGTTAGAGAGGTTGGAGTAAGTAGTGTTTGGGGGAAAATTTTGTAATTAGCATGTGAGAGAAAAGACTGCTCTGTGGGCAGAGAGCAGATCTCTGTGTGAGAGATCTGGAGGGAACAGAGGGATGTCTGTGGCAAGGAAAAAGTTCAACAGCTCCTACTTACCTGTGAGGGTATCCCTGAAGCCAAAGGAAGGTGGTAGGAGAGGAAAATGCCTTCCAAGTGAGGGCTTGAGGCTGTGCCAGGGGCAGGGCTGAAGCCATGTCCTGTGAGGGAAAGTACTGGTCCCTTCCAACCCAAGACAACTGGTATGTTTGACCACTTCTCCAGGGCTCAGCCAGGTCCTTTGCAGAGCTGTGTCTTTGGATATTAGGAAGATCCATGTTGTTCCCTGGCTGTATGTCCAGCTGAGTCACCTTCTGCCTTTTCTGGGAACAAGGGTATGGCAGCAACCCAGCAATTTAGCCACAAAACCTCTGCTCAGTGACCTCACTGCTGCACACAGCGGAACAAAAACACCACAGGAGTGGAAAGAAAATACTTTTCCTTTGGGATGTGGGGAATATTGAAGGGCATTAATACAAACAGACTTCTTAGGTGATTTTTTTTCTTTTGAAGTCACCCAGCACATGTGAGCTAATTGTAACCTTTGAGCTTCTCTTTGTGCCCTGTCTTCAACTCTCCTGTAAAAGAAGGAGTTTTCCTGGGTTGAAGTGCTGGGATGCTCAGGAGGGCTGGGTGACCATGGGTACATGGTTCCTGCAGGCAAGGGGTGGACAGGGAGCCAGGTCTGGAGTGACTTCAGCAAGAGGGAGGGACATGAGAGGCAGCTGTGGGTACAGGTTTCCCTGTGGTGAGCCCAGGGGGTGATGGCCCAGTGCAGAGGCTGCTGCAGGGCTCTGCACTTTAGGGGCAGGAGCCACATGGAACTTGCTTGGCTGCTTCAACCACCTGCTTGGGTGAGGGTTGCCTCAGTGGCAAATGTGTGTTTGTGGGGTGGATGATGGAAAGCAGCCCTACAGGCCCAACTGGGACAAGTTATCCTACACACTTGATTTTCAATGTTGTGCCTATTTTTGCCTAGCCAAGGACATTTTGCCAGGAGATGGGGTCCTGGGACAGCAGGAAGTTTTCCCACACCTCAGGTCTGTTTTTCCCTGGTTGTGGTCAAGACCTGCTTGTTCCAAGCCATAGGCAGCCCAGCTCCCACATGTCCCCAAGCACTGGGTGACTCTGGATATACCAAATGTGGGAACAGCTGGGCTGAAACCCTGCCATTACCCACGTCTCTTGAGGCAAGGGGATGAGGGGCAGTTATTTTTGGGTTCAAAGAGGTGCCCTTCGTGCCCTTCAGCAGCCAGCTCTGCCCCATCCTCTGAGGTGACCCCGCAGGCACGATGAGAACAGCCATAAATAATGGGTGGTTATTTATGCACAGAGAAGAAAGTGTAACTAATACCAGCTTGGGCTCCTTCCAGACCTGCTTGGATCTGGGACCTCATGGCTGCTATTTGGCTTCACCCACTTCCCTTTGCAAGCAGCTGTTCCTGCAGGCCCTGCATCTGTGTTTGGCCTTCAGCAGTGTTTGCTAATCCTCTTTCTCACTGTACAGCAACGTGCACTTGCCAAGGTCCCACTGACCCATCACCAATGCAAAAAAAAATAAAAAGAGAGGAGGGGGAGGAGAACTTGATATCTCCTGCAAGTGAAATAGCTTGGGTTCAGTCTTGGAGAATTTCCCGAACTCTCAAGGAATTTCCTGATCTCAGGAATCTGCCAAAACTTGGGATCTGCGTTGGTCGGGCTGTGCACATTTCCAGAGCACACGCTGCAGTGTTGTGGTTTGGGTTTCCACGCCTGTCTTTGTGAGAGTACCCTCTCTGAATGGGTCAGCAACACCAGAAAGGAAAGCCTCCCCCAGCAGGTTGCAGGAATATGGAGGGATATATTAGCATTTCCACCCCTTTATTTTGGGATCAATGGGATTTTTGATCCTAAACTCCTGCCTTGCTTCCCCGTGCCAAACCCCAGCCCTTGTGAACATGGAAATTGGGTGCAGTTGTAATGCTTTGGGTTTGAGAAGTTGTAGTACTTTGGGTCTGCACATTGGCAGACCTAAAATTAAAGGATAACCTCAGACTGGCTAATATCCCATATCTTTACAACAAAACAGTGCCTTTGCAGCAGAAAGTAGCCTCTTTGCTTGTAGCCAGGGCTCAGTGTTCACGTGTTTATTGCACGTATTCCCAAAGCAAACAAGGTTCTGGGTGGGAAAAATGCAGCCCCTACCCTCGGAACATACTCAAATGAAATTCCTCAAGGTCTTTTTCCAAAAATTAATGCTGTCTGGATTGCGACCAGGTTGTTTTTAACCAGCTTTAATCTGTGAAATCAACACCGAGTCAGGAAATGCTTAGATTTACTCCGAACGAGGATTTGGCCAGAACTTTTCTCCTATTGATGAGGGATAGTTGAAAAACAGCAAAACCTCCCAGAGGGGACTTGTTCTGACCTTCCCACTCAACCAGCACAGTCTGGAGGGGCTTTATCACCCCTTAATGTTTGGATTTTCCCCAGGATTTCCACAGTCCCCCTGGGTCACACATGATGGGACAGTTTTTCCTCTGGCTTCAGTGGACTTTGGACCAGTATTCCTGTGGGCCAGCAGTGCTATTTTGGGAGAAAAACCAGTCCTCCCAGGCAATGGGTCAGAGTTGAACCTTTTGAAACACCATCTTCCTCCCAGCTCCGACAAGAACCAGTCCGAGGAGCTGCTCTCTGGCTCCCTGTTTGCTCTGGATGCCTCAGCATCATGAGGTCTCCATCCCTGAGCTGGGGCTGGGGTCGAGCAGAGCCTGGTCTGGAAGAGCCCATGGCATCCCCCATGTCCCCCCGTGCCTCGCTGTCCCTCCTTCCCCATGCAATGCCTTGCAAGGACATTGCAACCGAGTCACCCTTGAGAGAGGGAGAAAAAGAAAACCCAGTGCGAGCACATGTGGTGGGCAGGGGGAAATGGCTGCTGCAAAGTAAGCAGTGCCTTTAAAGAAGTGTTTGTCTGGGGTTTGTTTAGTTATCCTCTAGGTAATTTTACAGCTGAGGAGGCTGGGCCATTCAGGCAATGGCCAAAACAATATCCCCACTGTCTGAGCAGCTCTCGTGGCTCGGCACGGCTCGGCAGTGCTGGGGGGGCAGAGAGAGACGGCAAAGAGAAGTTTCTTTTACCGGCCACAGCCAGAAAATGCCATGGAGGATGTCCTGTAATTAAGACATCGCCTCGAATGAACAAGTCACTCTGCTGTCAGGCTGAATAAACCTCTGGGCTCAGGCCGGGTGTGAGAGGGGGAGGAAGGGACGTTTTGGACAAAGCCCAGTTCCGTGGGTTTGGTCTGAGCTGTGGCTCGGGGCACGGTGGGATGCTCACTGTGGAGGAGGCTGATGGGATGGGGGCTCGGACCCTCGTTCCCCTGGGCAGCGTGGAGTCGGAGGCAGGACTGCCCTGTCTGTGCCCATCTCTATGCCCAAGCCCTGGGAACCAGCAGCTCCAGCCTGTTGAACACAGGGAACCAGGGCTCCAGGATGACAACTCACCCCCCTGGAGGTGTGTGTGCCAGGGCTGATCCTGATCCCCGCCCCGCCAGAGCACCGTTTGTCCCATCAGATCCCAGGCTGAAATCCCCACTGCGGTGCCCAGGAAAAAACTCCCCTGCCTCTTCCAAAGGCCTCGTGGAGCCCAAGTTGGAAACGTGGGGGCTCGAGTCTCTCAGCTCTACGTGCAAATAGCTCGGATCAGCTCTCGGTGCTGTTCCCAAGAGCCGGAGCACTCGCTGCTGGCAGCCAGCTTGCAGGAGGATACTGATATTTCATGCAGACATGGCGAGAAACCAGCCCTGTTTCCCATTCACAAGGGGTGGCTCCAAAACAACACAGAGATCTGTCACAGCATATATGCGGCATCTGTGCAAATTGGCCTGACTGCCTAAATAATTCCGTATATATTTATAAACTGTGAGATGTAACGTTTTTTCCTGTTTACTTTTCGGTTGAATTCCTTGCTCATGGAAATGAGAGCTGCAGCGCGGCGGCTAGACATAACCATTGTATGGGGAAGACACTGTACAAACTGTCCTAGAAAATTCTGCCAAAATGCCAGGCCATATCAGCCCTGATCTGCAGCCCCTCGCCCCTTCCCACACATGCTCCCCCCGTCCCACCCCACACCAGCCCTCTTGTTGAGCCAAACCCAGCCGGGTGCTCTCCTGCCAAGGGGGGTATTTGCCCAAATATTAATTGGGAGAGAGAGAGACCACTGCAGACAGATCGGTTTGAAGCCACAGTGAGGAACATGGAAAAGAGGGAGAAGTTTTCTACCCTGCCAGGGTTGCTGTGCAAATCTGAGCTGTGCAAAGCTTCATGGATAAGTCAGGAGAGGTCTCTGCCCCACCAGCCGTGGGTGGGGAGTCCTCTCCCACGTGCTGCTGGGCATCGTGGTGCTGGCAGCATCCTGTGCTGGCAGCCATGGCAGCTGGCAGTGTGAGCCCCGTTGTGGCACGGCTCGGACAGCAGCACCATCACCATCCCCATCGGGATCTCCTGTGGCTGATCTCAGTGTTCAGTGTCTGCTGAGCATTTCTGGAGCATTGCTGAACCACTGTGCATAGAAGAGCAAAGTCTGCAAACGTGATGCTGCAGTGGTGATTTGGGTTCCTGGCTCTTCTCCTTGGTCTCTTTTGGGGCCAAGGACATGGGATGGTGCCCTGGTTACATGGGAACTGCAGTGGTTATACTATATATACTATATTATATACTATTTATACTGTTATATACAACTCTTTCATTCTTGTTTGGGTTCAGGATTGAGGTGCCCAGAGCATTTGCAATGCAAGAGGTAGGTGCAAAGTGACTGGCTGAAGGAGATCACACAGTTTCTGCACCAGCCAGCAAGGGAGCCAATGCATGCCCAGCTCTTGGTGCCAAGTGTTGCAGACAGCACCATGAAGGACCAGGACCTGATGGAGACAGGGATGAAACATCTACTGGAGAAGGAAGGGAAAGGCTAAAGAAAAAAGATTTTAAACACTGAAAGTGAAATGTGAGCCCCATTTCATGGCTGCTTGGAGGCTGCACGTGAGGCTGCCCATGGGGCTCTGGGAGGGTGGCAAGAGGGGTCCAAGCTACCATACCCTTTGAGGGAGCACAACCTTCTTCATGCCCCTTGATGGTTGGCCTGGCACATCCCACCCTGTCTGGTTCCTCTGGGTCCAGAGAGGCCAACGGGAGGTAAGGATGGCTCCAACCTGGGAGCTGGAAGGATGGAGGAGCTGCTGTCTCCCACAGGCTTTTCCCATCCCACTGTGCCCAGCTCTCTTCTTGTGGAGGACTCACTCCCCCTCCAAAGGAGGAATGGAAGAAATAAACACTTCCATGGCTGACAGACAGCAAAGATGCAGTGGGGCAATGAGAACACACATAGGGCCTCAATGTGTTTGCACTTGCATCACTCCAGTTGCTCCCCACATCAAATCCATGTCACCTGCTGGTGGCTTCTTTGCTTTCAACCCTATTTATAACATCAATTCAATTTAAAACTTATTTAGCAGTGACCACAGTTATTGTGTCATTTTTATTTATAGCCTTTCACACTTGCTTCTGTTCACTCTGTTGGTTATTTCAGTCACATTTCTCGTCCCTTACATAAAGGTCTGGGAACAGCTGTGCTGGAGCAGATCAAAGGTCTGGGGAGCCCCACGTTCCCTTTCAGACATGAGCCAGTGTCGGGGACTGGGGCAGGAGTGATGAGGTAAGTGTGGAGGGATCCTCCTGGCAGTGAAAGGGTGAGCACACCTCCGGGTCAGCCTGCTGAGCCCCCGGCACCTCCCTGAACCGCTCTAATCTCTTCTGCAATGTGGTTACACTTCTGACCTCCCCATCGCCCCACCAGCGACTGTCACATCTCACGGTGCCCCAGGTGACAGGGGACTGTGACCATGGCTGTGTTCCCCTAGGACTGTGTGTGGGGATCAGCTGGTGGTGTCAGGGATCCCCTGTGAGCAAGGGGGGTAATAATAGAGAGTAACTGTTGGATTCAAAGAAATGCCTTAGAATCAGGGATTTCTGTGCTTGCATGTGGCTCAGGGAGCAGATGGGGGCACGGTGGCCTCGCAGCCTCTGCCCTTCACCAGGGGATGCTGTGGGATGGCCAGGGGTGTCAAAGGCACTGGTAGGTCCCCTGCCCCAGAGGCCAGAACTGGGGATGTGGCTGAGCTCCCACACAAGCAGTGGGATGCAGTGCTGGTCCCCAGCCATGCTGGAGTCCCAGCTCCTGCCCAGGGGTTCGTGCTTTGCTTGATGCCCTAAGGCCAGCAGGGCTGTAGGGTGCTTGCAGGCAGGTAAATGGGGCTCCTGGGATGGAGCTGAGCAAGTGAAAAATCACCATTAAAGCCAGTGTCCATGGTGATCCTGACTTCTGGACACAGTTGTTTCATACAGTGACAAAAAGCAGCAAAAGGAGGGGAGACAAGCAGAAGAGAAAGTGTAATTGGATGTTTTGGTAATCCTTTTCTGAAGGGGACTCAATGGCTCATCCGACCAGAACAGGCTAAAGGCTCATCCCCTCTGAGCAGCTCTGCAGGAGGGCTGGGACAGGCCCTGTCCCCTCGAGTGGGGGGCAGGCACAGCCCTCCCCTCTGGCATGGCCAGTCCAGGGCATCCCAGCTCCTGTCTTTTCCCTGGCAAAGGGGAGCTGGTCTGGGTGGGTGAAGGAGGGACACAGCAGCTCCTGGGCAGGGGAGGGGATGGTGGGGCTGTCCCATGGCTGCTGCTGCTGCTGCCCACTGGATGGCATCCCCAGGGATGTCCCCTTGAGAAAAATCTCAAGCTTTGTGCTTGACTTTTATTAGGTGATGGCCAGGCTGAGGTGTCCCTGCATCTCCCTTGGGTGCCACATTCCCCACCTCAACTAAGAGTCTTCTCCCTGCTCAGGGTGATGTGGCTGATGGGCTCTAAACCCTTTGCTGATGGATTAAAGCCCCATTTTTCTTTGCTTTCCCAGCCTGGCCAAGTGTTGTCCAGGAGGAGAAGGGCTGGGGAGTGCACGTGGGGACAGCACAGGGAGCAAGCTGCTGCTGACTGGTGTCTGGACCAGGAGAGGAGGCAGAAGAAGGTTCTGGTGCTCTCCTGAGCTGCCTGGGGTGCTCTCCCCTCCTTTCCATCAGGGTCTTAATCAATGTGGAGAAACCCATGGCAAAGTCAGTCCCACTCCCCCCACTCTCCCGTGAAACTGGATCTATTTCCTGGGATTACATGCAGCACCTTAAAGAAAATATTTACAGAATTTATATTCACATCCCGTTCTCCCTCTTCTCAGGGGGCTCTCCCGTGCCCTCCCTCCCTCCCGCTCGCACTTCATCTCCCCCGCGCCTCCTCCCGCTCGCCTTCCCCACCCGCCTTTGTGAGAGGAACAATGTTTACTCTCCATCGAGGATGGGGGGATTGGAAATGAAAAGGCCTGCCTCCCCCTCGCCCCGGCCCCGAGCTGCTCTCGGTGGCGGGAGAAGGAGGAATTCCTGCAGGAATGCCGATGGCCGGCGCGAAGGCAGCCCGGGCGAGGGGATAAATATTCATGTTGGAGGAGAGACGGAGGAAAAAAAGAGAGTGAAGGGCCTGTGGACCGGTATAATCCAGGGTCCATCATTTTTCTCTGTGGCTGAAGGGTGTGTTGGAAATTCCCCGCCGGCCCCGCTGGGTTTACAGGTCCGTGATGCAGAACGGGTGCAGAGCTCTTGGCCTAAAACAGGAGATGAAAGGCATGTCTGGGATGGGGCGGGGGGGGCTGTACAGCAGCCCCAGCAGCGGAGAAGGAGATGTGGGGCTCGAGCGAGGCGAGGGCTGTGAGAGCCAGCATGTGGCTGCAATTACGGGGATGCTTGCGAGGATGGTGCGCTGAGCGTTGGAAATGCATCGCTTTCCCTCCCCACCCTTCCCCGCCACTGGCTGCCTTTCCCTGCCAGAAGCCAAGATTTCTCCTGCTGCTCCTTGCTGGGAAGCCATCCAGCTGGAAAAGGGGAGCTCTGGAGGGAGGGCTGCCCCACAGCTGTGAGTGGGTGATAGGGACAGGGACCCCAGCCCGGGCACCCCGAGGAGTGGTGGCAAGTCTTTAACAATAAATTGCTCAAAAAGGCAACCTTTTTCTTTTTCTCTCTGTTAAGGTAAAACCATCAGGAAAGCTGGAGAAGCTTTTATTATGGGATGGCTTCACCACCTTCAGTGCCCTCTGCCGTCCAGCAGCAGCAGCCCTTGCTCCCAAGACTCGGTGGCAGCTGGAGTCAGGCACTGCTGCTCATTCCCACTGCAGCACTGGCCCCCTGCCAGCTTTTCTAAGCCCTTCCCCATGTGAAAAGGGGGCTGGCCAGAACCCACAGAGCCCGCAGTGTGCCAAGGGCATTTCAGGGACCCCCAGTGCCTGTGGGAAGGGCTGGCTGGGCAGGGAGGACACGTGGGGTTGGCAGGGATGCAATGATGGGCTTTGGGGCCAGCCCTAGTCGGGAGGCCAGGAGCCATCTCCGGAGGTGAACATGGGGTTTTGCACAAGCCTCTTTCTGTTTCCTGAAAAAACCCAGAGTCTAAATATAGCAAGTACTTGGGCATTTTACTCTGGGAAGGGAAAACAGCTCCAGTGCCAAGAGAGATCCTCTTCTGTTTGCACTGTGTGAGGGCTGCATGTCCTCTGCCTGCTCCCATTGAGGGGGTCTGTGCTGACAGGGGCTGGCTCACCCCGAGCCCTGCCTGTCCCTCGGGAAGCCTGTCCAGCAGGCCTGGGTGGTGCCAGAAACCCTGCACTGTGCTCTGGGCATCGAGTCCAACTGATGCATGAGCACATTGAAAGGCTCTGCTCTCTCCTGGATGCAGCACAGCTCTCTTTGCAGTTTGTTCCAAGAAAAGAAGAAAATATTTGCTGTTTAATTCAGAGCTGAAGCAGGAAATCATTGATCCCATGGCCCCCTCTCCCTGCTGATCAAGACAGCCTGGTCAGGTACCACATCCTCTTCCCCCAGCTAGCAAAGTGCCTTAGGAAGAGGCATTCATTTAGATGTTCATTCAGTCAAACACTATCACTGGTCTCCTAAGAGATTTGGGCATGGGGACCCGTGCCCTGGTCCATCTGTGTCACGGGCAGAGGCCCCAGCAGCTGAGTGCTATTAATTTTCTGCCTGATAAGTGGGAGGATGCAGTTATCCATCTTCTCCCTGATTCCCAACGTGATAGGTGCGATGGGAATGCTCAGTCCACCCAAAAGTATTTTCTTCACCTCAGTTCCAGATGCTCCAGGCAAAACAGGCTGTGCAGTTTCTTGTCACACAGTTGTACCCAGCCCTGCTGTCCAGGCAAACCCTCTGCCATCCTTGGGCTGTTGGGAGCAGCGGCTGAGCTGCCAGGCAGTGCCCCAGGAATCCACCCAGGCACTGCCCCAGGAATCCATCTGGGCACTGCCCTAGGAATCCATCCAGGCACTGCCCCAGGAATCCATCCCTTCCTCAGCTTGTGCTCATCAGCTTTGCATTCCCGCCTGGCCGTGGCTCTGGTGTGGAGGGGGTGGTGGGTCCCTCTTGGCCCATCACTCCCTGTCACCACCAAAGGCTGTGGGTGGTCTGGGCAACCCACCTTTGCCCTGGCCTTTGCTCTCTAAATCAAGGAAAACAAATGAGTGGCACTGCAGGGGCTCTGTGCTCCCGGGGCTCTCTGCCTCGCTGGCCTCCTGGCAGCTTTTTTCCTGTGCTCTCCTTCCAAGTGGGTTGCTGGAGATCCAGCCACGCCTGTGCCATCACACCTGGGCACACCCTTGGTCTCGGGCCGTGGGTGCTGGTGGTGCTGGGCATGGGTGACTGCAGAGAGAGCAGGGTTCTGCTCCCATCTGAAGCGCACCCTGAGCTCTGGGAGCAACTGTAGCATTCACAGGCTGTGCAGGACTCAGAGAGCTCACAGGTCTGGGGCAGGGCCCTGTAAATTGTTTTCTGTCGTTCCCTGGAGGTGCAGAGCTGCAGCTACTGTGGGATCAGCTGCACACTCCTGGGAAATGCCGTGTCTGACTGGGATTGAGCATCATCCTGGGGGGGTGGGAGGCCAAGGTCTCTGTACTGCTCCAAGGGCACTGCTTGGCTCACAGGGATCACCTGGCACCGGCTCACGGTTTCCTTGGGCTGCCAGGCTGGAGGAGGGTGGTGCTCTGCAATTGGCACCTGCCACAGAAGGGCCACCACAGTCACCTCCAAAAATTGCAGGCATCAGGTTTTGCATCCTGGCTTTGCACAGGCAGAAGGTGCCACAGACTGTGTGCAGGAGTTGGGCTCCTCTCCCCAGGTCGGCTGGAGGAGGCTCTAATAGAGAGCAGGAGTGAGTTAACGGGTGGAAAGAGGCCCTGGATTTCTCTGGGAACGCAGGGAGGATTAAAAGCTCTGGGCTCTATATTGCTTTTTCTATTTCCTTTCTCCTCCTTTTTTATTTTTTCCTTACGGTATTATTTGATGGTTAGAGGAAAAAAAAATCTGGAAACATAACTGCATAAATTGCTGTTATTTCCGGCTATCCCTGCAGAGCCCGGCTCTCTCCTCTCCAGATGGACTGGCTTAGAGAGCCTCCAGCTCCAGCTCGGCTCCAGGGGGCCCGAGGCTGCCCTCTTTTCATTTGCCATCTTGAATTTTGCTCCCACCACCCGTGCTTGCAATCCCACTGCTTGAGCCAGGCTACAGAGGCAGCTGGGTTCCGTGGGCCCCCGAGCCTGGCTGGGAGCACTGGGAAATGCTGCTGCCAGCACTCTGGTGTGTGTCCCCGCTCTTCTTTGCAGAGAACAAACCTCCTTGAGGTCTGTTTTCCCCTCACATGGAAGTGCCAGGGGGTTTGGGTCAGTTTGTCCTTTCCCAGGGACAGTATTTCTCCTTGTGGATGCGAGATGGAGGTTGGTCTCTTCTAAGTAAGAGGCAATAGGAGAAGAGAAAATGGCCTCAAGTTGTGCCAGGGGAGGTTTAGATTGGAGATTAGGAAAAATTTTTTCATGGAATGGGTTGTCCAGCCCTGGCACAGCTGGATAGTGGCAGTGGTGGAGTCACCACCCCTGAAGGGATTTGGAAAATGTGTAGATGTGGCACCTGGGGACATGGTTAGTGGTGGCCTTGGCAGTACTGAGGGAATGGTTGGACTTGGTGATCTTGGTGATTTCAAACCTGAATGATTCTCCATGATGCCTTGGGGACCAGGAGGGAGGGCAAGCACAGGGACCAGGGGAGCAGGACAGGAGTATCAGTGTCCAGCAGGAAGGAGGAGGTGGGCAGATGCCCAGGTCTTTGGGCTGCACATTCTCACAGAGATGTTGGAACTGGGCGAGCCCCACGAGACCGGCAGCTGCTGCCAGTGGCAAGTCATTCCCAATAATCCCACAGCTCCTCACCTCACAAGAGCAGCTCCAGCCCCAAGGTGACCTGTCCCTCACCACAGAGAGCTCCCCAGTCTGCTCTGCAGGGGCTGCTGGCGCTGCTGGCTCCTGCCCCACTGCCAGCAGAGCATGCAAAAATTCCTCAAGTGCAGGAGCCACGATGTGTTCGGCCTCATATGCAGAGAAAAATCTGTATATGTTCCATATGCACAAGAAAGAGGCCTTGAAAACTGGGAGGATGAGATGATCAATAAATTATAGCTTGGATAATATTTTCCACCATCACCAAATAAATCAGATCTTATTTTTCCCCTCTGTCCACAGATTTAATGGCAGCAATAGTGCCCTTGGTGCTCGTAAAACTCCATCCTCCTGCTGAAGGGCCTCCCAAACAATTTGTCATTTGGCCTTTGCTTGTTTGCTTTAAAATTAGCTGGTCCGGACATTTAATAGCCCAGGAGCAAAGAAATCTATCAA
>NW_020884893.1:11618172-11713737 GCF_003945725.1 Corapipo altera | reverse complement strand
TCCTATTTCCACTTCTTTCTTTCTTCCCATCTTTTCTTTCCCCCCTATGGTCACATCACGTCTCCAGCTGCCATGAGCAATACTCTCCTTCCAGCTGCAGTGAACAAGTCAGGAGCTGACCCTTCCTCATAGGTGTAAACACTGCCTTGTTAAAAGGGGATAATTACCGGGGTCTAGTTAACCCTGGTGTAAAATCAAAGTGAATAGAGCCCCACTGAGACTTCCAGCCATGTGGACCATGACGCCTGGGCTCTGGGGTAAACAGCCAAGGCTTCACTGCTTGTCAGCTCAGTGCATTCCGTGGAAAGTTAACTTCTTCCTGAAACAGAAACGCTGTCTTTTGGGCTGATTCATACCCCCCAGACACAGGACCAGCTGAGGGGTGGGTCCTTTCCTAATCAGAGAGCCTTACCAGGATTTTCCTGGCTGCCCTGTTGGGAATGAGCAGGGGTTGAGCTGCTGGGGGTAGACAGTGTGACACTGCATAACAGAAGCCACTGCTTGGACTTGAGTATTTTCAGCCCTGGCACCCCTGCACCCTGTGATGGTCCCTGCACAGGAGCTGGGAGGGTGCCCTGTTTCTTGGAGGAGCTTGTGTATCACCATCACAAAGAGGTTTCTGGACAGTTGGAGGCCTGCTATGGAAGCCAAAGGGCTGCTGTGGCATTTTCAGCATCTGTTGTCTCAGTGCTGCCCTGACCTGCATCCCCAGAGTGCCCTGCTTCCCTGGATCATGCTTTTCTTGAGTGGCAGGAAGGTGTGCACAAAAGATAGGAGTGGAGACAGCCCTTTTCCCTGTATCCTTCCCAGCAGAGCCCACTGGCATCCACAGCTGGAGGAGCTGCTGCCCAGGCACACACTCAGCTGGGTGGGGAACAGGGGCAGCATCTCCAGGTGGGATGTCCCGGACAATCAGCAGAGCAGCCAGTCCTGCCTCCCAGGTCCCAGCACACCTGAAAGCTGTTCCCAGGCCAGCAGGCAGGAGCAGACACCCATCAGGCTCCTCCAGCCATATTGAGAGCGAAACCAGCTCCCCTGTGTTATTTTTTCCTATTTGACCAGTGGGGCCCATCACAGACAGCTCCAGTAATTCAACCTGAAACGCCAAGAATCCTATTCCTGCCTCTGCTCCCTCCCTGAGCTCTGCCCATGGCCTCAGAGCGAGGTAAACCATCTGTGGGTGAGTCTGGGCACCGAGTGAAGCCTGCTCAGGGCTGGCTGCAGACAGCAGGAGAGAGAGGGGCTCTGCAGGCACCGAGCCGAAGGCATTTTGATTGCTTCCAGGATTACTACCCAGCATGTTTATTCCTCCAGCGAGGAGGACTTCATAACTCAGGGACTCCTGACAATGTATATATATTGAAATCTTATAAAGTAATGACTGTATCCAATGATATTTTGTTCCCATCTCGCCAATATAAACAACTCGCTGGACTTACCGAATTGCATTGGGTCATCCTGAATAATTAGGCTCGCATGTTCCATTTATTACCTTGAAAATCCTTTCTCATTGTATTATATCTATCTATCTATCTCTATCTCTAAATGTAATATGTTTAAATGAAAACCAGATACAGCTGCGAAGGAATTTGAAATATGAGGCTGAGAGTACAAGAGGCGGCAAAAAGGTCCTCTGCTAATAGGAAAAGCCAAGTCACCCGGGGCTGGGAAATCAGGGAAGGTCAGGTGTGAGCTGCCACACAGGGCTGGGCTCGGGCTGCATCTCTGGGGACAGTCTCATGTTTAAGGAATTCCAGTAAGTAGCTGGTGAGGCTGCTCATACTGGTGGCATGTGGGGAGGAGTGGGGTGGGATCCTGGTGGCTGGGTCCCCTTTGAAGTCCCCATCACTGCTGAGGTGTCTTTACATGGCTGTGGACCATCAGTGGGCTCAGACAGCGTGACTGCAGAGAGCATCTCCAGACCTTTTCAAAACCCTTTGTTCAGGGTCCAGAAAGTCTCCCACTGCACCAACTGGCAGGAAACTGTCAGCACCTTGAAAAAATGAACCCACAACAGGGTGAGACAGGATTGCTGCCTGCCCCTGGTGTGGGGGTGAAGAGTGAGCCTGGAATGAACCCAGACAGCCTCGCCAGTAGAAAATATAAATACCTTCCTTGGAGCCATGATGCATTCATGGTGGGGTCTTGGAGAAAAACAGTGGCCCCAGAACTCCACTGATAATGCGCCTGTACTGCATGAACAAGGCAGAGAAGTAACCCTCAGTATCTGGAGCTGTGCACAATCTTTACCACATCTCCCTCTCCCCCTCTGCTTGACTAAAACTCTGCTTTCAGGTGACCGGGAAGAGCAAGGTGTGACCCACAGTGCCTGTGCCATGGGGTGGGTGTCCTGCAGCCAGACATCACCCAGAGCCAGCTGAAGGCAGCACTTGGCTGTCGGTGAGGACCCCGGTGGGACAGAGCCGGCGGCAGGACGGCAGGAGCCCCAGAGGGGATATTTCAGGTCAGCAGGGAGGTGCAGGGCGGGTCGGGGTGTGGGAAGCTGGAGCAGCCCTGCCGGCTCTCCCCATGGTTCTGGCCAGAGCTGCCGAGTGCTTCACTCGCATGAGCACCGAGAGTAAAAACAAAATGACATTCATTAGATGTTTTAAGGAGTGTTCAGGCATGTAATCCTCCTGGAATGAGGCAGCCATAACAAGTTACTGTAGTTATTGATGGCCATGTCAGTTAGCCTTTTCCAAGGATTAATCACCATCCTGCTCCTGCCCTACAGGATGTTTTTATCTCCGTTTTCTCCCAGTGTTGCAGCATGCAAAGCCGGCTGGGCTGACCAGTGTGGCTTCCGAATCTGGGGGAGAGGTAAGCTCCTCATACTTAGATCCTGAATATTAACAGTTTGGAAGAGCACAGCACTTAGAGGAATTGCTGGGGCACAGCTGCAGCATGTCAGGTCTGAATTTAAGAGTCCCCGTCACCGAAGTCTGGTGTGCAAAATGATGACCCCAAGGCAGTTTGCAGCCTGAAGAGAGGACACTGCCCCAGGAGGGGTCTTGCTTTGGCCACCACTGCCTTTAGAGATGCATCTGAGATATCATCCGGAGATGATGCCAAGGCAGAATTCCTCATACCCAAGAGGACAGCAAACAAGGTTGTACCACTGACTAAAACACCTGAAGATGATTAATCCATTGACTAAAACACCTGAAGATGATTAATCCATTGCTTTGTTCTGAATGAAGGGGGGGCTTGGGGGTGTGACAGGACCATTGCTGAGCTCAGCATGGGAAGAGTACAGCGCAGGCGTGACACAGGCAGCAAGTACCAGCATGTTCCCAAAAGTGAGGCTGCCTTGAAGAGTCAATGAGTTTGGGCAGTCTCAGAGGCTGAGGCCAATGTGTGCAGTAGGGATGTCCTGGCCACCAGTCCAGGCACTTGAAGACAGACAGTGCCAGCCCGAAACCCACCCAGGCCAGAGAACTGAAGCAGAGCAGAGGGTAATGTCCATCTGCTAACGTGCAGGAGGAAGATCCTGGCGTGCTTGGCTTGAAGGGTGTAAACAAGTCCAGGATCTTCAGCTGCTCCGTGGAGCATCCTCAGGGAGCCTGGTCATGGCCCAGAAAGAGCTCCCTGGCTGTGGCTGGAGGAGGGTGTACAGTGCTTGCCCAGCCAGCCCAGGTGTCCCTGGATACTTTCTTGTAAAACCTGGCAGATCTTGGTGTGCAGCTGACTTTTTAATTGGCAACAAGTGACTCCAGGAGGTCCTGACCTCCAGCATTTGGTCAGACCCCATTACCTGTGAATGCTGCAGACTGGAGACAGCTCAGGGAGGAGGAGTTGCCTCTTATCTATCCCAGGGCCAGGATTTGTGTTCCTTGGCAGTGCCAGCATAACCAAACCTCCAGATGGAGCTGGATCTGGCTTCTTGCCCCAGGTGTTTGCGTTGGCGCTTCTCAGCTTGCACCTTCTGCTATGTGGGATGGCCCCAGAGGCCATTTGCACTGCAAGCCTCATGCTGGCAGTGGTCTGGAGTCTGGAAAAGGCTTTCACAAGAGCCAAAATCCCCAAAATATCTCAATTGCCCAGCCAGCCTTCTGTTGGGAGCAGAGATTTGTCCCTGACCTCTTTTGCATCCATGCACATCACTTTCCTAGTGCCTGCAGGGACACAGAGGTGTTTTTTGACCCCCTGATGACAGATCCCTGCCTGCTCAGAGCAGCAGCAGATGGATACAGGGTCTCATTGTCCCTCTCTGTTCCCTGCTTATGTCCCCAGGGGCTGGATGACTTTGGGACCCAGGTACTTCTTAAAGCCACTGTCACAATGGCAAGGGACAGCGTGGGAGAACCATCAGCCCCCCCAGGAAGACTGCCTGCTCACTGCAGCAGGGTCCCACAGCACATCTTAGAACCAAGGCAAGGCTGGAAAAATGCAGCAGAGCAGAGGAATTAGCATTAGTCAAGCCTAATCCCCCAGGGGAATGGCCCCATGTGTGGCACAGGGGTGTGCTGTACCCCAGACAGGCTGGCGGGTCCTGGGCAGCCCCTGGCTGAGGGACCCCAGTGACTTCCCAGTGTTGCCCCCGAGAGTGGTGACCTTTGGGGTGAGCCCTTCAAGAAGGGAAAAGAAAAATAATGATGCTTTTTCCCTCCCCCTCAGCGCCTCTGACAAACCTGCCCCCTGCCTGCTCTCCAGAGGTTTCCCAGGAGCTGATTAACCTCCCTGCCGAACGCCAGGACGAGTCACACCGGGTGTGACTGGGTGTGCACGGGGGCTGCTCCGGCAGCCAACCCATGGTGGGTCCTCCACAGAGGAGCCCTGGCTCTGAGGGCTGCAGTGCCTGGGATGGGCAACCCTTCCACAACCACATCCCAAGAGGAGAAACCAGTCGGGGTCAGGTGGCCCGAAGCCATGGGAGATGCAAGAGCTTCAGCATCAGCTCTGCTCAGCTCAGGACATGCTCAGCTCAAATGGGGAAGGTCTCCTGCTCCATTCCAGGAGACAAAACTCTTTGGGCCCTGGGAGCTGCCAGAGGCCAAAGAGCTGTGGGTGCAGCTTTGCTCTGCGCCCTGTGGATCTTCTCAGCTGTGCCTTGCCCACTGCTTAGGAAGGAGTGGGAGAGCTAAGACCCTCTTCCCCTAAGCCAAGGTCCACCTCATCCACTCCAGCTTTTCTGTTTTCAAAAACTGGTGCTTGTTACTGCTGCTATGGGGTAAAATAAATTTTTTGTCAGCATCATTTCCTCTGGTTCAGCTAGGTGGGAAACTCTGCATTTTACAGCCCCTTGGCTTCCCATCTAAAAGGAAAAAAAGAAAAAAAAAAGAGAGGAAAAATGCCCTTTAAATAGAACTTTCCATGCTGGAAGTATCTCTGGAAACACAGCCATCAGCATGAGTGATAGGTGCAGGCGCAGTGAGGTGAGAGGGACAGGGGATAGGACATGGCTCATGGGCTCATGGCTCATCCTGATTTGCCTTGTGGCCTGGCCATGAGCTCCTTCTCCAGCCATTGGCTCAGCCCTCCATGCCAGTGCTTTGGCCTTACCTGGTAAAACTACATCCTGAGCTCTTGCCCTGCTCAGAGCCACATCAGGGAGCCACTGATGCTGTTTCTCTGCTGGGCTGGGATGAGCGTGACCCAGGCTGGCAGGAAGGCTGGGACAAACCACTTGGATGTTCCAGTGCCTTGGAAAGTGGGAGAAGACCTGAGGGGCCTGAGGACCTAGAGAAAAAGTTACACTATTTGCCCCGTTCTATTTGTAAAAGAGCTAAATGTGCTGGAGACATGCTGGCTGGCAGGACAGGAGATTAAACGTGTCATCAAGTGCAAAGGTGGACACCAGTCAGCCCTGCCTGCACCAGGGGGTTTGGTGACCCCCCTGCTCTCCTGGAGCCCCATGTGCAAAGCCTGAACATTTGGTTTCCATCGTGCTCTGCACAGGTGAGGGTCAGAGGCTCAGACACCGCCGGAGGATGAGAGCAACAGTGGTCAGAGCTCAGCTGTGCAGAGCTGGGTCCTCTGTCTGAGCTCATCTCCATGGAAAACATTTGGGGAGGATGTGTCCAGTTCAGATTCGTCATGTGGAGCAGTTTGGCGGGTGCAAAACCCCCGGGGCCCTTTGCAAGCATTAACCAGTGGATTAGACCAGCCCAGCCATTGCTCTCGCTGCTGGGATATGAATTTCTCAGCTGAACGCCCCTGAGCTGAGTGGAAAAAGTGCAGCCTGTCCCTTTAAGTCCAAAATGATGAGTGTATTTCTGGAGACTCTGGAAAAGAAGTCAAGACTATTGGCTTCTGCGTCACCAGCACCGGCCATTGATTCCCTGGAAATGTTTCATATTTGGCCAAACTGGCTGTTGACGGAATAGTTTCTGATTTAACACTCTCGGCTGCAGTTGGGAGCCAGCTGGGTCTTGTTAGCTCTGGAGAGACCGTCCTTCCCCTTGGCTGCTGCAGAAATACTTCCAGCATAGCCCCCTCCTCCTTATTCCCAAATAGACACTTAAGCCACTCTAACGAGATCTGCACAGGAATCCTGGAAATTTCAGCTTCAGCTGCTGTTGCCTTCTATCATTGTTGTTGTCACTATTATTTATCTTTGGCTTTAATGCAGAAAAACATGTGTGATGAGCCGCCCCAAGCTGGTCTCTCCCCCACCTCCAGCCCAGCTTTCTGTGTGGGGCAGATGTGGAGCTCCCAGCCTTGCACCAACACCCTCCCTGCCTGCTCCTGTCAGACCCCGTGGTCTGGAGAGGGTCCTCCTTGCTCCTCCTTCTTGCTCATTCTCCCACCCTGCCTATCCCAGCTTCTCATCCTCTCTCCTCTACTCACTCCCTTTCTATTTAGTCTGTATGTTCAAAACTCAGCACAAAAGCTCTTACGGCTCCCTGGGCTGTGACCCAAACAGTAAAGAATGTTTATGTGCTGGTCTCCTTCCATTTCTGTGTATTAATATTGCACACACAGGCTCACGCACTCACACACGGCGTTTCTGGTGCCTCCGCGGGCTGCTGGCCAAGGGAGCCCAGCCAAAGTAAAGGCATCTGGGCCCTTCTGGAGAAGGCAGGAAAAAGAAGAAGGAAAGACAAAATACAAAAGCAAAAAGGATTTGGAGACAAGCAGCTCCTCCAGCCTGTGCCCCTGCACCCACTGTGTGTGGGGCCAGGGAGTCCTGTGCAGATGGGGGTTTGCCAGACTGTGCCTCTCCCAGCACGGCCCCCGTGCCCCTCCTCACCCCCCAGCACTCCCTGTGGCACTTCAGCAGGTGGTGGGGGCTCAGTATGAGCCACAGGCTGATACAGAGAGGGGGTAGGTATGCAGAAACTGGGGATCTGGCTTTGGACAGGGCTGCTTGTCAGAAGGTGCAGCAAACTGCTGGAACCCACCTCAGCACAGGATGCCCGGCCGTGGGGACAGCAGCCAACCATGGCTGAGATGCTGAAGCCCCAGAGCAAAGCTGGGGTGTCAGGGCCAGCAACCCACTTAAGAGCTCTGAAATTGGGTCTGGGGGATGGATGAGGTTCTGCCTCCCCACTGACATGAGATGCCACATGAGAGCCTGGACACTGCTGGCCTGTGGGGTCTCTGACGGGGCTGGGGGAAGAGCTGCTGGGAGCGGGTGCATGGTCTGTGCAAGCAGAGATGGCTGCCTGTGGTCACAGGCAGGATGGTCCTTACTGTCCCTAAATCACCTGGGGATGCTGCTAAAAAAGGGGGAAACAAGGCATAGTGTGAGAGCAAAGAGGGCCAGGAGTTTCTGCTCCCCTGCTCTTGCAGAAGTCCCCCGAGTGCTGGGGGTGCAATGATGGGATGAGACAGCCAGTGGCTGTCTGGGAAGGGTTAGGTCTTTGGCTGAGCTCATCCTGCTCCCCTCCAGGGTCCTAAAAACAGGGAGACACACACACAGCATCACCAGAACCTGCAGGCTGTGATTTAGGGATGGAGCAAGAGAAGCCTTTCTCACCTGCATGATGAAGATGCTGCCTTATGTGACACCCACCACCCAGGCTGATCACTGCTCCAGGCTCAAAGGCAGCTGGGCTTCCCTGGGCTGGTCCCTCACCCATCTGCAGGACACACAGCCTGTCCTTGACCCCCGTGAAGGGAAAAGCTGCCTAGTGCCAATGAAGCCACTGAATCTGCTGCTGGATGCTATAAAAGCTTCATGCATTGGACATTTTTAACCCCAGCAATCTGATGGCCACTGAATTTCCTCCTCATCTTCCAGGAAAATGACCTCCTGGAGGTCTCAGCAGGGGTTAACTTTGTACAAAGTAGTCACGCAATGGGGAGGGTTTGTTCCAAGCACCAAATAACTTGCAGAAGTAATGCATTTGTTCCTCATTAGGATAATGGCCCCATCACTTTTCTCTGTGGCATTGGCCAACCTAACTCACAAATGTCTGAAAACACCAGCTAAAGTATGACCAAATTTAGGAGCTGAGTCGAGTAATATATCGCCTTGATTTGCCCTAAAACATGAATTGGCTGGGAGTCCTCCCACATATTGCATTTCCAGGGAACATAAGGAACCCATTGTGTAATTAGCAGTAGTATTTTCAACACACTGCCTTGGCAGTGCTCTGCCCTCCTCTCCCGTGCTACTGCACCTCTTGGGACCCCCAGGTCATAGATGTGAGCGGGTGGGAGGGTTAGAAAATGTGTCTGTCACAGAGCTGTTGAGGATGGTTATGGCAAAGCAGGAGATAAGGGCTTGCCTGCTCCTTCATCCCTCTAGCTTCCAGTTTGGAGCAGGCTAGAGCAGGGAAGTGCCTGGTCATAACCCATCTGGTGGCCAGGAGAAGACCTGCAGACAGGATGAGGCTCTGAGATGGAGAATCCAGTGCTTGGTGTGACTCAGGAGAACATCCTACAGGACACCAGCTTTCCTCATCTTGGTCTAAGCACATGTCTGAAGACCCTCCCTTCTCTTTCCCTTGTGAATCACCTTCTCCCCATGCATGAGACCACGTGTGAAGGTCATACCTGGGGCTGGGGTGGTTCAAGGCAAAGTCTCAGAGGGTAGCATCCTCTCCCTGCCACGCACCAGTGTGCTCAGCACAGCCAGCTTGCAGATGTGATCTCCTGTTTGCAAAGTGCCTGGATACCTCTTCCATGCTCATGTCTCCACATTTATTCACCCCCTCTGAATGCCACATGCGGCTTCATTTCCCCAGGGGTGTTGACATTTGAAGGTATTGGAGAAATCCATTTGCACTGTAAGAATGACTAATGGTTAAGCCTGGAAGGTAATTCAGTCTCCTCCACATCCCATCCCTGCCAGTCCAGGAGCTGGCCAGAAAACAAGGAAGAGCTCTTCCTCCTCCCTTGGCTGTTTGTTGTCAGCCCTGTGTGTTCACCTCTCACACTTCAGATCGAAATGTTTTCTCCTGTTGTGACTTTTGGAGGTTTTTGGAGGGGTCGGATGTTGCTGCCCTGGTTGAGCAGGGGAGGGATGGTCTCCTCTCTCCCACCCACTGTCCTCCCATGGAAGAAGGGTTAACAGCAGAAACACTGGCTGAAGCAGGAAAAGAAACTAAGAGAGGGCTCTCTGTGTGCCAGGACATCCATTCAGAACAGTCAGCTGGCCTGTCAGACCCCTGCTCTGCTAAAGACATACATTTCCCTTCTGTATGGATTTTCCACCTAATCTCCACATTTTACACAGACGTGCTGGGGGGGGAGGGCCTGGCCTGAAGTGTTCATTCATTTCCCCAGCCCAGCTCTGTTTCCACACCTTCCACTGGCTGCCTCCTGGGCTGGGTATGCCTTTGTATCCACTCCCCCCTTCCCTCCCCTCTCACCCCTCCACCAGGCTCTATCTCATGCCAGTGGGGGGAACACACCTCTGATAAACACCACATTTCTGGCATGGCTGGCTGCGCACACGTATGGCTTCATCACAGGAAGAAAGGGGGAGAAAAAAAGGAAAAAAGAGAAGAAGAGTCCCTTTCTTTCACAAAACCATGGAAACATCCTCATTTGTGTGAGCAGATGGCTTTCCAATCGACTCTGTGGCCGAGGCTGCCTGCATGTGCACAGCAGAGCCCTGGAGCTTGCCTTGTGCTGCTCTGCAAAGGGGAGGGAGAAAACCAAATCACTGAGACAAGCACGTGGCTGTAATGCAAAGCAAAAGCCTCGCTGCAGATAAAATCAAGCACAAGACAGGATATGAACTTGAGAACCCAGAGTGGCTCTTTTCCCCCTTGGACTTCCCGGGCTCCAGCTGAGTGGTGATTTTGTCCCACTAGTCTTTATTTATTTTTTTGGCACTAGGGAGGCTCAAACCGAGACACAGCAACCCAAAGGAAGCTGCTCTTGCTGCACTCAGGGATCTCATGCTGGCAGGTCAGTGATGCCAGGGCAGGGTCAGGTCTCCCTCCGCAGGGGCAGATCTGTCACTGCCCCGTGCTGTTTCCTCTCCTCGGAGCTGCGGCTCAGCTCATGTCCCATGGGGTGTTGTAGGGTCGATATTGCCTCTCCAGCTGTTTCCTTCTGCCATCAGGTAGCTGTTATTTTTTCTCCATCAGGAGAGCCAGCCCCAGCCACTCACTTCTCTGTGCTCTCCGGAAAGCACCTAAGCCTCTTGCTTTCAGTCCAAGTGCATCCCTTTAAATCTCCCTTCTGGATCTAGGCACTTAATAGGTCTTAGCATTTCATTAGCAGATGCTAATAGCAATGGCACAGAGCCATGTACTTTGAATTCAAATCCTCCCTGGCTTAGCATGCACCACTCATTCCCCCGTCCACCCAGCACCAAGGATCCAGATGTCTCCCGCATCCCTGCTTGGAGCTCCTCCTGTCAAAGGGGTGAGCAGCCAATGTTTCCAGCTAACTGCAGTGCTGGAGAAGGGGGACACCGATCCTGTGGCACCCAGACCTGCCTTGAGGGAAAGGAAAATCACCACGTCTCAAAAAGCCTTCAAAAATCTTCCCTCCAGCTTCCAGCAGGAAAGTGAACCCCACCAAACAAGATGAACCAAGGCAAGAGCTCAGCTGGAAAACATCAATGGCAGCAAAGAAACCAGTCCAGAAGGATGTGTGGGATGGTCCCAACCACATTTACTGAGCTGCTCCCACAGGCTCAATGGGAAGGTGACAGTCTCTTTCCACAGATGACCTGCTTTTGCCTCTTCACTTCCAGGTCCAAAATGTTTCTGCCTGGGGAAACCCTTGCCTAGTTCTTTCCTCCTGGCTGTCATCCTGCCCAAGTTTCTTTCGCAGCAGGAAAAGCACAAAACTGTGCCTGGGAAGTCAAGATATGGTCAGTCCCTTAATTCCCTTTGGCTTCCAGTCTCCAATGCCTGGTTATTGAGAATCCCCAAACCAGTGATATTTCTCATCTATGTGATGGTGATGTGATACCTACAGAGTCCCAATGAGTCCCGTGGGAGACCACAGTGCTACCAGGAATTGTTCCTTATCCCAGCCCTGCCTGTGAGCCCCCTTCTTTCTCATGCACAGAATCACAGAATACTGAGCAAACCAGTGCTCAGTGACCCTGCTCACTGACCTTCTCCCAGGATGGGATGTAGAACCTGAGGCAGGTTCCCAGGGTGACAAATGCTGTACTGGAAAGGACAAGGAAAAGCAGCGCTCAGGAAACACACACGAGCCAGGAGTGATCCCATACACAGTGGAGGCAGCTGCCCCTCTGGCACAGTGTGGAGAGCTGGCTGCTCCCTCCTGCTCCACAGAGGACCAGGCAGATGCCCTGAGTCCACGCTGCACATCTGGAAGTCGGATCCATTAAAACAAACCCTATTACATAACAACAGACATCTGGAGCCTGTTACCACTACATTTTTAGTAAAAATAGTTTTTTGATATGATCTCTCCTAAGAATGTGGCAGAGGGACTCAGAGCCAAAGTCTTCCAAGAATGGCTGTAACTGCTTTCCATAAAGCATCCCCCACCTCCTGCTCAGGGCAGGGCCATTCCCTCCTGGTGCACACACTGTGCCTCCACACTGATGCTCAGAGTCACAGAGGAAGGTTTCAGGGTGAAGGCAGGTGTAGTGCTAGGGACAAAGATGAGGGATTCACCAGGTCCCAAACCCTGAGCTCTGTGTAGGCTTCACATTGCCCCTGAGATCAAGAACTGGGCAGCCTGCACACAAAATTTCATTTTCTTAATGTAGGGGACTACTAACTCAAGTTAATAAAGAGACCAGCAAGTCTACACAGTGTCTCTGTGCATGGAGACCACAGAGGGACTGGGGCAAGCTGTTATCATGGTTGCTTTTGTCATCAAGGAGTAGCACAGCAAAGGGAGCTATGGGTTTTGCTGACCTCTCCAAACTGGGGGCCACAGGCTATGTGCCTCAGTGCATTCCCCTTATATCCCTGGAGCTTGGAGGAGAGGGCTTCCTAGGTGAGTCTAGAGAAAGTAAGCACCTTTGGGTGAAAGCTGCTGGAGCTCTCATGCAGAAAATGCTTTTCTTTTTCCCTGAGCCCTGTCCTTACAAATGGAGGTGCTATTTTGGCTGATGTGGAGCCAGTTCAGGCCAAATGGTTGGAGTCTGACAGAGTTAAAGGCAAATGAAATCAGAGCCTTGTAAGTAGAAGTGTCAGGCTACTTTCATTACCAGTTCCACCTACAATAAAAACTGCCGGAAATTTGTAAGAATGCTCTTTTCCCCCCCTCTTTCTTTTGGAGGCTCTCACCCACTCTGCAGTCCCTGGCTAAAATCAAAGCAGTCCTACTCCCATCCTCACTTTCCACCTGTACCCTGTAAGCACAGCCAGCTTCTGACAAGCTGAGGGCAGGAGGAAGAAGGGACAGTGGGAGATGAGACAAGGACACTGCTCCAGGCTGATGTGAAGCTGGTGCCTGCTTTTGGTTTCATCTTTGCAGCCATTGTCTTGGGAGATGTTGTTCAACTGCTTCAAGCCCTGAAAACAAAAGGTCTTTTTTTTCCATATTTTTTATTATTATTTTTATTTAATTTCCAGATTCAGGCACTGCACATTAACGGGAAATTCCTGCATGAAAGGAGCAGCAGATGGAGGCTGCTGAGACATCGACTGCAGTGACTGTTCATGCCTCTCAGATGGCCCCTCTACATCGCTCTCTGTGCTGGAGCTGCCTTCCCACCCTGGCTCTCTTTCCATCCCTCCCTTTACATTTGGAAGGCAGTGTATGTTGCCTCTGATTTTCTACAATTTTATCAAAGAAAGGCTGTGAATAAACAGAGCAATCTAGAGAAAAAACAGGCTCAGATTAGCTTCAGTTTGTGTTTGCCTGGCCAATTCCCACCGGCGCTCTCCTCACTCACAGCCTGTGGACGTCGTTTCTCCTGCTGGAGAAAGTAGCAAAGTTCTGGTGCTTTTCTGTGCTTTTGGCAGACAGTTCCTCTCTGGTCACTTGTGTCTCTGGGAGCAGCTCCTGAGACAGGGGTGAGGGAAAAAGGGTGAGTTCTGCAAGCACAAGGTGCTCCCAGAACCAATGGGGTCAGGAGCAGGAGTTGGTCCCCGGATGTGCTCCAAGGGGAATCAGAGATCATTAATTGCTCATCACACCCAGGAGTGTCCTCAGCTACCCCAGGCACAGGAGGGGCAGGAGGAACCCTCATGTCCCCAAGCCCCAGGGACAGTATTGCTTTCTCCAAAGGCACAAACCCTGGCTGTCACATTCCCCCTGCTCTGCTCGCCCCCCATCAGGGAAATGCTCCTGGAATGATTGCAGTGGGACACCCTCACACTCAGCTCCCTGGTGGATGTTCCCACACCCTCTGTTCCAACTCCCATGTTGCAGATCAGCCTCAGCTTTCCATGTGGGAGAGCTGCAGGAGGTGCCATGGACTGGGCTGCCTGATCCATGGTACCTGGCCAGATGCCCCCCAGGAGGTCACATACCCTCCATTTCTCCCAGAACAGCTCTGCCACATCATGGGGACACACTGCTTGGTCCCGTTGCAAGGAAGGTGCTGGCAGGCTGCCCCAGCCCTGTCCAAAAACACAGACGTTTGGCCTCAAAGCACTGGGAGCATGAGGAATCTCCCAAGAAGAGCAAAAAGTCAAGACACTGATTTGCAGATACTGTTATGAACCAAAGCCCAGAGCTCTGCTCATTGTAACAACTGACATAATCGAGGTTGTTATTTATACAGTATCTGCATGAACATTTGACACTGGGAAAATACTTGCAGTTCCTGAAAGACTGGCAAGTTCTAGCACAACAGTTTATTCATGCCGGAATCTAAGCCAGAAACTCATTTTTCTTTCTCATGGGATGTTTTATCTGACGAGAGCAGGAGCTGTGGTGAGCAGGCAGAGCCCAGTCTTCACCCACCTGAGCTGCTCTGGGACACCTGCCCACTGGAGGTTCCTGCATGGATGATGGGGAAGAAAGAGGATGCCTCTCAGTTGTCCAGATTGCCTCAATGTTCTCTGATCCAGGGAAATAGACTCCAGAGATCCTGGTTATTTTCCTTCTTTGGAGGATGAATCCATCCCCTGTAAGGAGAAGGAGAGGTGCTCCTGCAGGTCGCAGCCAAAACCCCAATGGGCAGCTGAATCCCATCACACCCAGACCGACCCTGCCAGCAGTGATTTAGTGCAGGGAAGGTGCCCAAGGAAATAAATAAAGAGGAGGAGGTGGCCCGAAGGCGAGGAAGGGCGCTGGAGCTGCAACACCCAGCGTGGGTGCCCCGATGGCCCTGCCAGAGCCCTGCATTTCAGATAAATATTTGAAGTGCCTGTAAATAAAGATCTCACTCGGGAATGGGAAGAAGCACTTCTGCTTCTCGCCCAGCTGTCTGGGAAAGGCGAACACACTGGCCAGCAGCCAGGCAGGGAAGTGCCCTGTGGGATGTGCACGGGCAGGGGGTGGAGGTGACAGTGGGTAGGGGTCACTGGCAAACCCAGGTCTGACCCTCCTGTGGGTCATCCGTGGGGTCTGGGGTCGTCCTGGGGTGATGGAAGCCTCCGGGGTCCCCTCTTCCAGCATGGGAGCACACACCAGCTCCTGATGCATCATCACCTTCAGCCTCACACAGGAGGGACTGAATGAGAAATGTGCCCGGTATGGAGCAGAGTGCAGGGTTTTAGCTCCATTCCCCTGTGAGCCTCCGTACCCCAGTGAGAACAGCCCCATTTTCCTTCCCCTCTTGCACCCCCTGTGCCTTTGGCCCCTTCCCACCGCAGGGAGTTTCCATTGCTCCTCTCAAACCGCAGCCCCATGCTCGGGAACCTGAAACCTGTATTTGCTGGAGAGAAGAAAATCAGACTGTAGGAAATGCAGCACATGAAAAGGAGTCAGGGGGAGAGGAAGGGTGAAAAGAAAAGCCATTTTTATTGCTCCCAGAGTTTCTTGCCGTGTTTGAAACGTGTTCCTCGTGCCAGCACACGGCGGGACAGCAGAGCTCCTGGAGCAGCCACTTCCCTATGGCACCTCAGGGGCTCAGGGCAGTGTGTGAGGTGCTGAATCTGGAATAGAGTAGCAGAGGTGGGGAGGGGTGTGAGTTTTGCTCTGGGATCTTCCCCCCCCCACCTCCACTCAGGCATTTATTTATTTATTTACATCCTGGCAGATTACCTAATCCCTCCCAGTTTCCATGGCTGTCACATCCCCCTTCCACAGCCAAGACACAATGGAAAATATGTTTGATCTTTTTTTTCCTGGCAGGCACCTGATTTCTGTTGCTTGGGTTTTGTCTTTTTTTTTTTTTTTTTAAAAAAAAAGGCCACCGTCCCTTCTCCCAGAAATACAGCAGCAGTTGTGCACCTCCCCTTCATCCCGGGATGCCTCCCTGTGCCAGCAGTGGCAACACTGGGAGGGAGGTGGCAGGACCTGATGGGTAGAGAAGGGGATCCCAGCCAGAACCACTGGTTCTGCCTTGCTTTCCTCTACCCTCCCTCTTTAAGAGATCAACCCAGATAATTAATCTCAGTCCATCTATCCGGTGGGAGCAGCTGAGCTGTCATGACTCCCAGCTCCAGAGCAGGACAGAGCTCTCAGGGGTATAAAGCTCCTGCATGCCTTCAGCCAGGGGGAAAAAAGAGAGAGCAAAAGGTGTGCTTGACACAGGGTTCGATGCTCTCCCTGGAAAGGACTGGGAGCATCCCCAGCCAGGGACACTGCCCGGCAGCCTTGCCATGCACAGACGGGTCCAAGCCATGGCCATGAGCACAGGCTGGATCTGCACCCAGAGAGGAGACAGACTCATCCTGCCAAAGATCCAAATTAGAACAGAGAAGCGGGGAAAACAGCCTTTGAGGAGCGGGAGTGGAGACAGCAATACTGGATATCAGCCAAGCAGGAGGGACTGGGAAGGGGAGGCAGCAGGACCCCAGGGCTGGGGCTGGATCAGCCCCACCAGCCTCTGCCTGAGGTGAGGAGCCTGATAAAAGTACAGAGGACAAGGACAGATCCTGCAACAGGCAGGATCAACACCCAGGGAGGAGTAAATCTGGGAAAAGGTGAAAAATGGGAACAGTTGAGTCATAAAGCACAAGGCTAGAGAAGGCTGAAGGTGGGAGCAACGTCCTGGGCAGTGCAGTAAATGCAAGGAACTCTGTCACCATCCCTGTGGGGCTTTGCAACACGGAGAGCACCTGCAGTGTCACAGCCCTCAATGACACCTGTGAGATTACTTCTCCAGAGCCCCCCAAGTGACCCAGGAGGCAGTGGCAGGGCAAGAACCATCCAAAAAGAACTCACCAGGAAAGGTGAGGGTGCTCTGGCCTTCAGGGCTGCTTGGAAGGATCTGGAGATTGTTCCAAAACCAAAAGCTTCTATTTTTTTAAGAAAAAGTTAGTATTCTTCATGGAAAGCAGCAGGATTTCTGTTGATTTAAGCCAAACTCCACATGTGGGATAGCTGGCATGGCCAGTCCTCCTATTGATGCTCAGAAACAAACATAAGGAGGAAGAACAAGGTAAAAGCATAATAACAGACTTGAAGTTTGGGCTCATCTTCTTGTTTTCCTCTATTCCCTTTTCTTTCCACTTCATAATCCTGTGCTGATGAAGCAGGGACCTGCTCCTATCCCTGGATACAAGCATAGAGGTGATGATGTCTCAACCTCTGAGTTGACTAAAGGGAAGGACAGAGCTGCTCAGGCCTTTTGCTGCTTGGTTGCATTCGAGAAGCCCGCGTGTGACGGGGCAGAGCCCGCAGGCAGAGCGGGGCTTTGCCAGAGCTGCGAGCGAGCTGCTCATCTGCTGTGCAGCTGCAGGGAAGTGCTGTGTCCACACACCTAATGCTTGGAAACACCGGCCAGGAAAACTGCTGGGGGGGGCTGGGGGGCATTTGCACACCAGCCACGTTTTGTGGGGGGGAACCCTGCTCAGGCCCAAGGATGTTGCCGGTGCTGGGGCTGCCTCAGCCGAGCCCCACGTTGGCACAGCCCCTACGCTGGCAGTGCCTGCATGTGCAGAACTCTCCGCTCCTGGGATGAAGCCACCGCCCCGTTGTGCACAGGATCCGTCCTGCCCCAGCCTTCAGCTCGCCCTGCCATCCCGCCCGTCCTCCCTGGGAATGACAGCGGTACTCAGGCAAACGGGGAAGCAAAAGCTTTACTGTGCTTTTCCATCGTGCGCGGACGGCCGGGGTTGTGCGGAGCCGAGGCGGGGCCCGTGCCAAGATCCAGCGCTCCCGCCCGGCCAGATGAGCTGGGTTAGAGTTTCAACCGCAAGCCACGCGAAGGAAGGAACAAAACCCAGGGGCAGTGAGATGTGACCTGAATTCAACTTTGGGGGACTGGTGTTTCTCCAGTCCCGCATCCCCCCTTTGACCCTCCCCGTGCCGTGGCGGACCCTCGGCCCCGCGAGGAGGAGGTGGTACGGGAGGGTCTGGGGGCCTCCGCGGTTTTGGTGCCGGTGCAAAACCCTTCCCATCCCGCTCCTGCAGGCACGCTGGGCTGATGGCCCAGGAAATGCTTTCATTTTAAACAGAGAGTGGCCCCCGCTGAGGCAGTTCCTCCCCAGCTCCCACACTGCAGAAATGTTTCGATCGATCTAATCTTCCAATAAACTCCCCTGCAATTGTTGCAGTTTTTTCTCCGTTTCCTTTCCTGTTTGAGCTGACAGCATCAGATCTGTATCTCACCACGGATCCACGGTGTCCCTTCCACCCCCGTGGCTTTGCTTGTTTTCGGATGTTACCGCAGCACTCCCCAGCAGCAGAGGGATGCAGAGAAGCAGCTCTGGTCCCTTCGCCCTTTTCGGTTACCTGGGGCTGCTCTAGCACTGGAGAGCAGAAGGAAATACCTGACATTCCTGCTCCATACTCTCATTTCTCAGGCAGACCCCGCACAGCCCAGCTCACTGTGCTCCCGTTAGATTCTTCAGGGAGATTTTCTCTTTCCAGTACAGTCACAAACTCTGCTTGTTCCCCACACCGAGCCAGGCAGGCAGCTCTGCCCGAGGTGACCTCGCAGGCATGGCCCAGCCTTGGAAGCAAGCAGGAGGGGCCGAGGGGAATGGAGGGGACATGGGAATGTCCTGCTGCTGTGCTGGGGTCAGGTGGCAGCACTGCTGAAGGGAGAGCTGGGAGAAAGGGACAGTGCTGGCAAGGGAGGTGGACTTGGGTGCTGCTTTTCTTTTCTGTCCTGAGGTGCAAAGAGAAAAGGGGGAAGGGGAGGAGAAAGAGAGAAGAGTAGAAAGAGAAGAGAGGAGAAGGTTTAAATTCTTTATTTGTATTTTCCCCTCTGCTGCTGCTGGCCAGCAGCTGTGCACAGCTCCTCCAGCATCTGGAGTCTCTTGGCCACTGGCTGGGGCTCTTGGAGGACGTGTGAGCTCGTGCACACGCTGAACTGCAGCACGCCGAGTGAAGGGAGGAATGTGACTCCGGCCAGAGCAGAGCAGAGGCTGTGCCACCCCTGTGCCAACAGCCGCCGGCTCAGCAGGACCTCCAGCTCCATCTCTCCCTCTCCTGCCTGGCAGATGCTGCCCTGAGGTGCCTCTGACAAGGGGAATGGTGCCAGAGTCTGCTGAAGGTTTGGTGCAGCCCCCAGGCCTGGTGCAGGGCTGAGACAGGTGAGCCAATGGGGCGAAGCCCAAATTTCCATCTCCAGCCCCACAGCTCCACTCATGGTTCCCAGATGTGGAAGGCAGTGGCCAGCACGAGGAGCGTTCCTGCAGCAAGGCTTGGCAGAAGCCCAAATTCTGGGGAAAAGCACAGTGGGGAGAGGGGCTGCTGCTGGCAGGGTGTCCAGGGGTGGAAGATATCCAATAGCTTGTACCAAGCACCTGGAAAAATGGGGAAAATCCTCTAGGTCTGTGTAAGAGCCATCATGAGGGCTGAAAAGCAGCTAGGTTCTGAAATTTGGGGCACGCACTCATGGGACCCTTCTGCTCTCCAAGCTGCAGCACCAGCCATGCCCACCTTTGGCACACCTGTAGGGGAGATGTTTTGGCCCATGGGTTGCTCAGCTGTAAACAGCAAAATCAAATGTCACCCCAAGTTTTTGGAGGGATTTGACACTGCCCAAGCGGTGTTGCCATTCCCTGCCCCACAGGGCCCTTGGCAGCTCTGCCCCTGCCAGGGTGATGTGGTCCAGCTGTCCACGGGCACTGGATCAGGGCAGGAGAGACTGGGAAACCACGGCTCCCTCCCAGTGCTGGCACTGACTGAGCAAACCCTGGCTGTGCTCGCCTTGGCTGGGGCCGCAGCCTATTTTTGGAAGCTCTTGAGATTTCCAGGGATGGAACCGCCTTTTCTTTCCCTTCATTCACAGACAGGGTCATTTTGATTTGTTACATGTTTGTGCAGGGATTTTTTATCATTCTTATTATTTATTTATGTCCTGCCTTTTATTCACGGAATCAGCAGAACTGGAACACGGCAGAGGCGGAGGGGAAGCTTTGGGCTCTCCTGGTTGTTGGAGCAAAAGCTGCCAGGCTGCAAACCCAGTGGGGACGTGAGTGTCTCTGCCATGAAATGTCTGTTCTTTGTATCTTGCTGGTGGCACTTGCCAGACTCGGGGATGTGGAGGGAAGGAGAGGAGCCGGCGGGTTCCCACCTGGGCCCCAGCCTGGTTCAGGCTGCCTGGCAGGGATGGTGTGAAAACTGTGGCTTTCCAAGAAACTGGGCTCAAGGCTGAGCACCCAAAAAAGAACCAGCCTGCCTCTGAATGGGGACATTGGACTACTGACTCCCTTTGCCACCAGATCTACAGTTTCCCAGCCCAGAATTTTTCTTGCTGGCGGTCTGTCTTCTCCCTGCTCCAGGTGTCCTATATGAGTCCCAAGTCCCATTTCTGGGGAGTCCCTAATTCTGCAGCAATCCTCCCAAAACACAAGTGCAGCTGTTCTTCTGAGGATGCAGCAAAGGACCCAGAAAGAGCCAAGGTACAAGAGACCCCACTTTGAGGAGAATGTGACTCTCTCTCTGTGATGTGGGTCAGACCTTGACCTCTCTGGTGACAACAGTAGAGGGCAGAGAGGGATGAGTGGTTTGTGACCCACTGCAGATGATGACACTAATTTGGGTGTCCCAGGTGAGCCAAACCCTTGGCCTGCCCCAGAGGATGGCTAATTGCATTGAGGATTCATGGGATGCTCCCTTGAAGCTGCCTCATGCAGCCTTGGTCACAGCTCCCGTGTCCCTGCTGGGCTCCACCGCCTCCCCCACCTGCATGTGGGGAAGGCAGGAGGGTCAGAACCTTTCCCATGGGATCAGGGCTGGCTGGATCTGCAAGCCCCAGCCCTCCTCCTGGGCTCTCCCCATGGAAGGGGTTAATGCAGGACATGGCATCACCCTGGCTGGTGGGCATGTCCTGACCCAAGCCAGGAGAGGGGACACCAGGAGATTACATGGGGTTTTCCTCTTCCTGGGGCTGCCTTGCCCTTCCTCTGCACTGCCCCTATCCCGTGATGCTCAGAGGGACTCGCAGTTCTCTCAAGGGTCAGATCCCCCCATCCCAGCCAGCTGGGCAGGGATCCTGGTCTGCACGGTGCCTCAGTGCTGGACTGTTCTGGTCTGCCTGGGAATGGAGGCAGGAAACATAAAAGCAAGGCTGGGCTGTGCTTGCCAGGGCTGGAGCTGCAGCGGCCGGGGACTGCCACGTCTGTGAGCAGAAACAACAGGGCTTAAATATGCTCCCTCCCCCTTGCTCCCCCCACCATCCTTCCCCATACAGCCCCTGGGTTCACAGGAAAAGGGAGGAGAGGGTCTTGGGGAATGTTCTGGATGAATCTAAGGGGCACAAAGGCTCAAGCTCAGAGCCAAGGAGCCGTGGTGGATGGTTGGAATCCCATAGTGAGAGGGGTGGGGAGTCCTGGGGGTGTCTCTGCAACTATGCCCCTCTCTTGCTCTGTCTCCTTTCTTGCTCTGTCTCCTTGTCCCAGCCAACACTCCAGCAGAGCATCCAGCTCACCTCCACTCCCAGCCATGCATGGTGGGGGTGGTCCTGCACCATCTCCCACAGCCACCAGGTTTTGTATCTCCATGGAAATCCTGTGGGGAAAACTGTCACCGGAGTCCCTGGGAGGGGAGCACCGAGGTTCCTCTCAGCTAAGGGGGTTGGAGGCAGCCCTGGAGTGAACCAGGCTGTTGGGGAGCCCTGTGGGGGCAGCTGTTCCACAAGGAAAGCTCTGTCCACAGGACTTTGCGACATGTGAAAGTGTTTATTTCATTGGATGGAGATGGAAAAACAAAGGCTCAGCAGCGGTGGTGGAACAAAATCTCCCGCAACAAGCCCTGGCTGGGAGCTGCCAGCTCCCATTCCCAGAGAATGCTTCTGCTTGGGACCCAGCTGCCAGTCCCTCCAGGGAAACAACAAAGGCTGGGGAAGGCAGTAATGAGTCTGCCAACAATCAGCACACCCGGGGCCAGGCTCTGTTCAGCTCACCTTGGTGTAAACCCAGGACTGGCGGTGTCTCTCCAGGGAGACTGAGCAGGTTTGGTCTTGAGAAGCAAATACAATAAAATAGTGGAAATCTCTCTAAAATAGTGAGTTGGAAGGGGCTACAGGGCAGAGGGAGCAGCAGGTAAATGCCATGGAATGGCATTACATGACAGCCTGTTGAAGTCCTGATGGCTGATGCAAGACTACAATGGAGCATCTCTGCACCTTCCGCTGCTCCAGATGGGCTGGCAGAGGACTGCTGGCACAGGGCACCTATATTCCCATTTTGGGGCATCAGATCATGGGACATTTGCAAGGCTCTTTCCATTGGAAGAGCTGGAGACATTTGGAATGTGGTCAGAGGCGAAGCCTTGGAGAGGAGCAGCCAACTGGGCCCTGCTGGGCTGGGCCTCACGCTGCCCCAGCCGTCAGCTGCACGGCAGGGAAGAGTTACGTGCCTTTCCTGAGCTCCCCAAGTGACTCAGAGACAAGGCCAAGCCAGATGTCAGAGTCCTGACTCTGGGGCTGAGTGGTCTTGGGACCTCCCAACTGTTTGAAAGAGCAGATGTGCTGAGAACTGGACTTGGCATAAGTGTCCAGGGTTTGGAAGAAAGAGAGGAAGGAGGTAAAACAGAGATAATGCAACTGTTTTGAGGTGATGAAAGGTCAGGTGTATCTCTGCTTTGCCTTTTGCACATGAAAGCAGCCAGACAGAGAGGCTCTGACGCCAGGGGAGATGTGCAGCAATGCTCATTCCAGCCTTCTTCACATGATCCCATCACTCCAACCCAGGAAAAAACTCCTGGAGAGGAGGAAGAGCAGTTTGAGAAGACATCAAGCATCTTCATTGCCTATTAAATTCCTGGCTTCTCCTCCGATACATGCTAAGAATGGGTCCAGTGGATGTCAGCAAGGGGGAGTGCGGGTAATGTGCAGAAAGGGAACAAGGCTGAGAACAGCCTTCATTTCCCACCGGCTGCAAAACAGCAGCTATAGATATAAATAAATGTGTATATACATACATGATGTGTCTGGAAACTCGCAGGGAGATCTGGCCAACATGGCTCCACATCACTCCACCAGACACTCTATGGAGGGGGCTGCACTGTAGCACCGTGTGGGATGGGACGGGGCCTCCCAGGCTGAAAAACACCTTTTGGCCCTTGCTGGGCTCCCTCTCACTCCCACCAAGGACATGCCCCTGCCTAAGCAGGCAGATAATCTCCCATGCCCAGCTCCTGCACAGGCAGGTGAAGCTCAGACCTGCTCCCCCTGCCTGCTGCTCTCCTCACTTAGGTGGGCAAATGAGCCAAGCTGGGACAGAAGGTGAGGAGAGGTGATTTTCAAGGAAGAAATATTTTAGGATGAGGGTGGTGAGGCACTGGCACAGGTTGTCCAGAGAGGTGGTAGATGCCCTATCCTTGAGAACATTCAAAGTCAGGTTGGACAGGGTTCTAAGTAACCTGATCTAGTGGGAGGTGTCCCTGCCCGTGACAGAGGGGTTGGACTAGATGGTCTTTAAATGTTTCTTCCCACCCAAACCATTCTGTGATTCTAATGGAGCTGGGGAAATGAATATACAGAGAGGGTTTTCTTTCCAATGGAGCAAATCCCTCGAGATCACTAGATCTATTGGGGTGCAGCATCTCAGCTGCAGTCCTTGTGGCCTGGCACAGGCATGAAAGAAGTTTGTCCTTCTCTGTACTGCACCCACAGAGCAGAACATATTCATTATTTCATGAGTTAACACAGCCCCCTCCCATGCTGGGAGCATGCGCTTTGCTCAGTCTGAGAATTTCCAAAGGATGGGAAAGGTTGGTAGCTCAGTTTCCCTCTCCATGCTTTGGCCATGCATCCTCTCAGCTCCCCTGTGGCCGTGGGGCTGGGCAGGGAAAGGTGGAGTCCTGGAAATGTCCTGGGGACGGACAGAAAGCCAAGAAATTTTCCAAGATGGAAGCCATCCAGCATAAATACAAGGGTTGGGCATGTGTGTGGTCTCCATAAATTAATGCTACTAATTGGCTTTAAAGGGGCATTACAAAGACCAGGCCTCACAACCAAGGCTGGCCCACGTGATCTGGGTCCCAGGGACGCCGGTTCCTCGGTGCCCACTGCTCACTGTAGGGTGAGCAGCCGAGAAAAATCCTTCCTGACGTGTTCTCCAGAGATTTCCCTCCTGCTCCCTCCTCAACACCCTCCAGTGATATCTGCCCCTGTCAACACACAAACCCTCCATCGAAAGCTCGCTAGCAAAAGAGAAAAAGCTCCAAAAGTAGCAGGTGTCCTTAAGTCCTGTCAAAATACATCAGCGCTGTCTTCCGAGCACGGCTGGCCCTCGGAGCCCGGCCTGACCCTGGGATCCAACCGCGCCAGGCTGGTCCCTGCAGCAACGCCGTAATTAGGGCTCGGGAGCGAGCAGCGCCAGCAGAGGAATGTGCGGCACTGCCCGGTCCTGCCGGACGGTGCGGGCAGGGGAGCGGGGCAGCAGGGCACCCGCCTCCCAGAGCAGCATCCCAGGGATGGCTCGTGGGGAAGGGGGGTTCCTGAGCAGCGGGGGTTGGCAGACGTGGCCCCAGGGTGCCGCTGGGTGTGGTGGTGGTGGGGACAGAGCGGGGGAAGGGGCCGCGAGTCCCACGGGGAGGGGACGGGGCGGTCAGACGGGGGTCTGCGGGGCGGCTGCTCGTTTTCTCACCCAGAATTAAAGGAGCAGGACGTGTCAAGGAAGATCCTCATTCCAGCAGAGTCCACTATAAATCTTCGAGGGCTGCCAACGAGATGGGAAAGGGGTTAAGCACTCATTTCTCCGAGGCTGACAGAGTTCAGTGCATGTAGCCTGGAGGTCCTCCAAGGAGCCTGATGTTTTATGTCTTTGGGATGTTTTTGTCTTCCTTCAGTTGTATTCAGTGCTGGTATTGTGTTTATATCAGCAAAATTTTGGATTATTGCCTTTTTCTTTTTTTTTTCAACAAACATCTGCTGCTTCTGCTTGTGGCTCATCGTACCACTGCATCCTGCCAGAGGGGAGAAGCTCCAAGCAGGATGTGGGTGGCAAACGTGATGCTCCATGGCAGGCAGAGCAGCTTGGAGAGCTCAGCCCGCCACTGTTCTGGGTGACACACAGCAAAGCAGCTTCATCTCAGCTGCTCCATAAGAAAAGCTGGCTTCGTGTAGGGAATTAGGTGAAGCTCCCTGTCGTGATGGATAGCAAAGCCACAGGAGAGAGAGCTTGAGCAGAAATAGCTCTTAAAGTGCATTCTGGCGGAATCCCCGAGCACCCCATGGCTGGAAGCGTGGTGGAATCCCAGCCCAGAGGAGAGGGGCTGGGCTGGCAGGTGGCTGTGTTGTCCCTCCTGGATACTCATCTGCCTGGAACCGAGTACACATGGGGTGGAGGAACTGCTGCATTAGTGTGCCCACAGGATTTCAGCAAGGGTTCTCCAGGGAGCTGGTGCCTTGCTGGGAGATGGCACAGCCTCTTCTACCAGGGCTCCTGTCCCTGTCCAGCTTCCAGTGCCAGCCCCTGCCCTCCCAGCTCACCCACCCAATCCTCTGCACTACAAATCCCTGTCCTTGTGCTCTATTTCCCATCGCCTGAGCAGCATCTCCCTTCTCTCCCAGACCAGCTACGGGGGCATGAAGCCACCAGAAGCCAAGGGACCCATCACCCTTCCTGACCACACACCCCATCCTGCCACCACCCCCTGCTTCATGCCAGCGTCCCGAAACCAGCACATGAAGAGGAATGTGAGTAAACACGGACCCCCCCAGCCTCCTCCCATCCCAAATTCCACCGAGTGCCAAAGAGGGGCCACTGGTGAACAGGAACAGTTTCAGTCAACTCCGTATTTACTTATGAATTCCAGTCAAAGAGTCGACAAAGGTGCCAGAGACCTCCCACCCACCCCTCACACCCCTCCCACTGCCCGAAGGAGCAGCTCCCTGTGTCCCAGGCACAGCTCCCCTCTGTCTGCTCAGTTGTTTTACTTTCCCTCCTCGCTGCCAGTCCCTCTCCTCTCCTGCCTGCCTATTTCTCTCTATTCCTTTCTTCCTACATTTACCAGAAAAAAAAGGCTTCTACAGAAGAAAATGCAACGAAAACAAAGGAGGAATGGAAAGAAGCACCTCAAGACTTGCTAGATAGGTGTTTTTTTTGTGAGAGATCAAGGGCCAAATTCTGCTTTCATCACAGTGGAGAAAAATCTGGACAATCTCCCCTTGAATTAACGGCATTCCTTTGTAAGGGGAACAGAATTTCATTCATTCGCGCCTTGTGCAGCAGCAGAGGGGCCATTAATCCTTACAGCTTCCAGTCACGTCTGTCCTGATCCACAGCTCCAGCAAGTCCTGCATGGGAAGTCCCAGATCATTTTCTCACATCCGTCCTTGATTTGTCAGCTCATGATAAACAGCACCTCATCCCAATCCCAAATGTAGGAGCACACTGAGTGATTACATCAGCTCCCAAACCACTCCAATAAGATAAATTGTAGCTCTCATCCAATTTGAATAACTGTATTCCCCAACGGGCTCCTTCCTATCGTATGTAGTGCTCAGGGGCCAAACCCTCGTGTCTGCTGCAAGGCATTCAACCCACTGTCCCTCCCTTGAATTCGAGGATCATTGATCCTGGTCCCTGCCAGAACTGCTGCTGGAGGAACCCTTTTGTGGTGGATGCTTGGTGCTGATGCTGGGAAGAGAGGCTGCCCTCACTGCCTGCCAATGGGAGAGCTCTGAATCCACCTTCCTAGCACCAGGTCACAGCCCTGAGAAGAAGGTGGGTGAATGCTGGAAACTCTGGGTTTCATCTGTGCTATTGACAGGCAGAGGGATCCTCAAACACCTGGCACCTCTAAACATCTGGGCTCGCCTCCCCTCAGTACCTCAGGATTGCGCCTTCAGGTGCACCTCAGTGCACCCCATCACCCTGATCAGCCTAACCTGGGACCCCCCCACCCTTGCCCGTGGACCCTGGGCTCTATTTAAGCTCAGCCCCAGGGTGTTCTATCCTTGGCTGAGCTGGGGGTATGTCTTTTGCTCTGGCTTCTGGATGGGCCTTAGTCACGGGAAAAGAAATTGTCTTGAATCCTCATTTTCACTGCTTTTACTCCTGGCTGGGCTCCAGGACATGGGTCATCACTCCCTGGGACTCTCAGTGTTCCCTGTTACCTGCACCCACCTCTACCTGCTGTGTTTCGTGCCTGCAGGTACCCCCTGTGCTGTGCTGCCATCATCCTTGGCTCGTGCTCCACCTCAGTCCTGCTCTTGCTGCTCCCTGACAGTGGTGTGGCTTCTTTCCTGACTGCTCTTCTTGCTCCTGGACCTCACTCCTGGTAGGACAAGAGACAATATTTTCTCTACTGTTGTGGGTTTTTGCTAAAAGCTAAGGGTAAGTACAAATGAGTAGCAATATTTATGACAAATAAGGTGGTACCTCTTAGCATTATGGTTCCTGTCTACTTGAATATGTAGGCCCAAGCTCCTTTAAACCTGAAGTTGTCATCCAGGATTTGGAATCCTGTATATTAGTGTAGCAGATCTTCTACTGCTTTCCAGATGGAAGGTCCAAAATGGGCACTAGAGAAGTACCTCACTGGTTGGGATTGTGTGTTGGAGTGACACCACTGACATGAGGGATAAGCTGTGTCCATGTGTTAAGGGCGGACTTGCTGGGCAGGTGCTGCAAGGCCCTGGAACACTTAGTTCTGTGCTCTCAGGAGGTGTCTGACTCCCTTCATGATGCCCTCAGGACGTGGCTATTATGGCTGGGAACACCCAACCCTTGGTGGTGTTGGCTCCTTCACTCTAGGACAATATTCTAGGAAACAGAGCCATGGGATAACCTGATGTTTGGGGGGCTGAGCCCCACACCCAGCACAGAAGGTCACTGCAGGGAACTCACCCAAAATGCTGCTCCAAGCCTTCCTGCAGAAGGAGCCAGGCTGGCACAACTGGGCCCCAAAGTCCCACTGACCACACCTGAAACCCCCCTGAGCTGGGCACTGTTATTTATTCAGATTAAGGTGCAGGAAATCAGGGATGGATTTTTTTATGTGGATGAACACTTCAGTCTCAGTGTGTCTTCACTGAGGGGTCAGCAAGATGCTGCCAGGGAGTGAGGATTTCCCTCTTCACACCTCTGAAGAGCCTCGCAGGGAATGCAGAGGGCTGAGCCAGCATGGAACCGGGAGTACAGCATGGAAGGGAGCATCAGAGTATCTCAGCCCTGGGGAGTGGGAGTGGCAAAACAAGGGTAGGGGAATTTGGCAGGCTGGGATTAGTGCTTTCTGGGTACTGAAATGAGCTGTGAAAGGGGAGCTGCCTGCCAGCCTTTGGGGAGGGCTGGGGTGCAGATGGGGAGCAGACAGGAAGGAACGATTCCTCACATTACATCTCTGGGGCTGCTGAGAGTCCCCAGGTGAATAAAGCTCCTGCTTCCTGCCAGGTCTTCAACCTTTGCAATAAGAAGCTTTTAAATATAAGCAAATACAGGGAAATCCTGCTGCCTTACTGTGGGAAGTGCCTGGCATAGGAAGGAGCAGGAGCTGGTGCCAGGCCAAGCACTGCTGCAGCACAGACCAGAGCAGCTCTGCAGATATCACTGCAGGGCTGTGGAGCTCCCTGCCAGGCTGCCATGCTCTGCTCTGCTTCTGCCCAAGGCTTAGGCTCCAGAATTTCTCTGTCCTGCAAGCAGGAGCAGAGGAACAGAAATGCCTTATCCCCCAGCAGCCATCCAGCTGAACCTGTGGAGATGGTGCCTGTGCTGGGATAGAAAGGAGCTAAATGGGCTTTGGCACAGCACCTCTCATGAGTTCCCCCATTTGGAGCAATCTGATGTTGACACACCACAGCAGATATGCTATAAAATTAGAGTGAGGGTGGAGAACAGCATCCCCTGAGCCCCACAGCATTTTCCTTCCAGAGCACAAACTCTGTTTGCCTTATTAGAGTTGAGGATCTGTGAAAAATCAGTGGGAATAAGCCTGTCTGACCCACTGAAGCCCAGCACTGCACTGGGAGAGCAGGAGCCAGCCCTTCTGGGGCTGCAGCAGCCCCTGTCCTGGGATCAGTCTGATGGGGCACAGTGATTGTTCTGCCCTTCAGAAACAGTCACTTCAGGCAACAGTCCAGAACACGTCTCTTCTCACAAAAGCCCCCTGGGGCATCAGCAGATTTGGATGGGGAAGGGAGACTTTGGGCTCTTGATGGGCTTTCCCTGAGCTTGATCAACTCACGCACAAGACGAGCAGCCTCGCAGCTGGAGTGACCCTGTTGATTTACACAAATTTCTCCAGACACATGCTGGGATTTATGCTCTACTGGCATTTGCATTTCTACAGTCTGGACTCAGGCTGGGAAACTTTATTGGGTGGATTCTAGCAAAACAGAAGGCAAGGAATAAAAATAACTTTTTCTGGGCTGTGTTGATTGCTCTTACTCCGGCAGAAATCCAGGCCAGCTCTATTGATTTTTAAAGAGTAACTGGGTTTATGCTGGTGTAACTGTGTCCCCAGAGCTGCGTGAAATGTTCACAGCAAAACCTGAAATTACATGGAACTAGCAGAGCTTCACTATTGGGGTTTCATTACAAATTTAAGTCTCAGATCGAGCTTGTCAAAAGATTCCTTAAGGTTCGTGAACCTTTCAGTCAAGCCTTGGCCCGGAGTCAAACCGAGCCCAAGCTGATTTATAGCTTTGCATGGAAATAATGTGTAATCTGCGGGTTTTGTTTGGTCTCTAAGCTGAAGCTCAATGCTTGCAGCCGAGCTTGGCTTTTGAGAGGTCAATTCTCTTTGAAAGACAGGCTCGAACCTGAATCTGCAGTGGGAGCTGTTGGAGATGCTGTCGGGATTAAAAACACAGGTTGGATTTGCAAGGGTAATGAGGGGGTGATTCTTGCACAGCCCTTCAAGTATGAAAGAGCTGTGCTGCTGCTCCATGCTTGGAGCTGGGCAAGGAATCAAATGCAATTCATTAGGACATAAGGGCATGTAAGGATCATTTGATTCAGCTGGCTGCTGAAGTGAGCTAAGTACTATTAGTCCTAATCTCTGACAGTCCCTTCGACTGCCTCTTGGAGAGGCCGGAGATAGCAGTGCTCCTCTGATACTCCACTTCACACTTCAGGGATGGTGTAGTTCCCGCTGGTTATATATTGCCTGTGGGATTAAGATCCACAGGCAGCAGCAAAGCAGTTGACAGTGTGGTTTGGCAGTGCTGCAGCACATGCCTCCTCCCTGGCCAGCGCTGAGCGCACAGCGCTCACAGCAGCCCCGGAGCAGAGGGATGGAAACCTCCCTCAGCTGTGTGGGGCCACACTCAGAGCTAGCACAGTCTGCTTGGCTTGCTTCTTTTCATGACCTTTTGGGGCTAAAGAAGACCATGAATGGACTGTCCCCCTTGCCCAGTGTAGAATGTGAAAGTGGCCATGGCTCGGTAGCATGCAGCCCTCTCCTTGAAGGCCTGTGGGATGAGGAACACCATATCTCCTCTGAGAAGCTCTCAGTTGGGTGGCTGTGGTTTTCAGAGTGGAGTTGCTGTTGTTTTAATGCTCTGGTGATGCCTGGAGCATCCAGATGCAGTCAGAGCCTTGCATGTCCCAGCCCTTACCAGGAAGAGCTGGCTCGGCTGTGTCCTGGAGCTTGCCACCATTGAGGCACTTCTCAAACTGATATTAGGGAAAACTTCCTCACTCAAAGAGTGATCAGGCATTGGAATAGGCTGGCCAAGGAAACGGTGGAACCACCATCCCTGGAAGTGTTCAAAAAATGTCTGCATGTGGTGCCTGGGGACATGGTTTAGTGGTGGTTAATGCTTGGAATCAATGATCTTAGAGGTCTTTTCCAACTTAAACAATTCTCTGATAAATCAGGAGATGAGGTCCTGCAAGAGGTCCTGTGATACCCCAAACAGGGTCTGAGAACCCCCTGACAAGGGGCTGTAGTTGCAGAGCTGGGCCGTCCTTGCCTGTTCATGGAGCTCAGCCACTGTCCTGCAGTGATGGAAAAGACCCACAGAAATGGGGCCCAACCTTCAGGCACTAAACCCAAACCCTACAAATCTCCATCCTGTTTGAGCAGCATCACTAGCCTTCTTCCTGCATAAGTGCTCAATTAAATTTGCTGTGGTTTTTTCCTTTGAATATATGTGATTGCTCTGTCCTGGTGGCTTAGGGACAGTCTTGTTGGAGCCTTTTAGAGACTGAGATTCCTTGGCAAAACTGTGCTTATCTAATCTGAGACTAGAGAGCAACATATAACATATAATCTTGGGCAATCACAGCTAATGAGTGCAGTTCACATGTTAACTTTTGGCCAGCCTTGCACAGAGCAAGCAAGCCAAAATGAAATTAATTGAAAATCAGCTGAAGGGACTTGACATGTGCTCACAGAGATGGCCCAAGCAAAACTAGAGGTGAAATTCAATGGATAAATAACTCATTGTGAGTTATTTGCTCAGCTCTACTTAAGTGGTTGATTATGTGGGTCTTTGGTTAATTGACTTATTGAGTGGCTGGCGTGGGTTTTTGGCTGCTCGCTCACTCCCTGCACGTTTTTGCTATTAACTCGGCTGTTTGATGGAACAAGTAGTCTATTGTCTGTTTTTTGCTGGCTAGGTTGGTGTTTGGTTGGATGTTGGCTCTTGGGCTAATTGAACACATCTGCTGCTGGCTGTAGGGTGGCTTGCTGGGTTCATCACTGGCTCTTTGTTTTGTTGCCTGTCGGACGTGTTGGTGGCCCAGTTTGTCACAGACCGGACGCTTGCCTACCTGATTGCCTTCCCAATTTCCTGCTCCTTTGAACTTGCAAACCAGGTCCTTGCTTTTCCCCATTGCCATTTGAGGTTTCCATTGCCTCTTCCATCATCCTTGATGGCTCCTCCTTGGCCAGCTGCATTCAGTGTATCATCTCTGGCACATCTGAGGGTTGTCGCTGGGAAGGATGGACATTTTCTGTAAGTCCATTCCCAGCTGTAGCTGTGTCCTGGCATGGCTCCATCCTGACCTTTTACCTTTTCCATTGAATTCCTCATCGTGTCTTCTGGGAAATGTGGCACAGGAGTGTTTGGGTTAGAAACAGGTGGGATGCTGTCTTGGAGGGAGGCTTCAGATAGAGCAGGGAAAGGGGAGGGGAAAAGGGGGAGTAGAGAAGAGACAAGATCTGGGCAGGAAATGATCTCTGTAAGTCTATTAAAAAACTGTTGAATTTTGACAAGCGCTCTTCTGGTCTTCTTGTGTTTGGCCCTGATCTAACTTTAATTTCAGGGTGAAAGAATATTTTTCCACTGTGGTAAGAACTGTTCCTTAGTTTCATGCTGGGTAGACCAGACATTGGCATCATGCAGTGAAATGTATATCTGAGAGCAGAGCCAGGAGCCAGCTGAGGGGACGTCATGAGGGACAAGGGTGGGAAGGGGGACAGCCTTCCCTGTGCTCTTCCTCCCTGCCTTGCTGGAGCACCTAAAATCCATGTGCAGACGGTCACTGTGGGCAGCCTGGCTGGGCTGGGCTCTGGCTGGTGTGAGAAGTGTTGACTGGAGCTGAAGTTGACTTGACAAGGTCCTGGGGAGACACTCAAATGAGCTTGTTTACAGCTCTCCTGCTCTTTCATTTAATCTACCATGCTTGTAAAACACCCTCATGGAGTAGATGGCAGTGTGTCTCCTGCTGTGCTTCCTGCTCCTCTGGGAAGCCCAGCAGGATGCTTGGCAGTGCTGGGAAGCTGTGGCATGTGCAGGTAATACGGGTGCCCCCCACAACCCCCAGAGTGACTTGGAGTGACCCTTTCGTACGTACCCTGTCCCTCAGGCACAGGGAATGAATTGGCTCCTGCTGTAAGGGCCCTCCAGGTCAAGGTTCAAGTCCATTGCCAGGGTAGGAATGCAAGAAATCTGCTCTGGAAGCATCTGTCCCTCTCAGATGGCCCTGCCCTGGGCTTTGTACCTTTTGGAGACCTCATCCCCATCCAGATCAGCTATGACTCCATGGACCATCCTGAGGGATGTTGCTGCTCCTCTTGGACACTTCACATAACCTGTGGTATCCAGGCAGATCTGGATGCTTCCCTACAGTGGCCAAAACCACCTAGGAGAATGTGATGAATGCAAATCTAAGACTTTGGAGTCCCCTTGAGCAGCCAGACTCACTCAGTGGGGATGAGGAGCACATCTGGTATTGAAAGATCCTCCTCCAGCCATTTGGTTGCATGAGGAATGTGTATGGAAATAATTCTTACATTAGTAGTCAACTCCTCTTCTCCCCACCTGTCTTATTATTTCTCTTTTCCCATTTCTGTGGCTTGTTCCCCAGCCTGGGCTAGGCTGGCAGGAGCTGTCCTGGGACATGACAGAGAGCAAGGGAAGATGCTGCCTAAAGCTCCCTGAAGGTCACCTGAAGGTCACCTAAAGGTAAGGGAATAGGCCAAATTCTACACATTTTTGTTGCTGTCTGAAGTTTCTCCTGTCTTGGAAAACGCCTCCAGGGCTGTCTTGCTGGAATCCTGCAGAAAAACACAGGGCTTTGGGAGGGCAGATGAAATGAAGGTGGTTGGGGGGGTGGATTTGTTTGTTTAGCTTCTTGGAGAGGCAGTGAGGAAGAAAAAGGTGAGTGATGGAGTGACTTAATGTCAGCTGAAACAAGGGAGAGAAAGACAGGAGCAGAGAAAAGGCTAGACCAGGAGTGGATTATACACTCTCAGTCTTTGAACTTCAGACAGCCAGATATGTTTCCTGCAGAGCTGGTACTTGACTCCCACTTGGCACTGTCAGAGGCACTAGTGCAGCATCCCCAGGGGCTGCCTCATGCCTGTGATGTGAAGTAGCCTTGGAAATGATGCCCTTAGAAAAGGAGCCCATCCCAGGACTTGGGTCTGCCCATATCCCATGGGATACCCAGCAGCTGCAGCAGGTTCTTCCTTCCCTTGCTGTGTGCCCTAGTCCTGCTGAGTTTGATGCAAATGTCCTGTCCCTTGCTGAGCTCACAGTTTGTTTTAGCCCCTCCACAGTAGAACTGGAAGAGAGGGAGTGTCTACCAGTATGTTTTCCAAGCCAGGGGAGAAATATTTAATCTCCCAGCAAGGCTGCTGGTGGATTTTTGTCTCTTGGGCTGGGATGGCATGTGAGGGTGTCTGTGAAGGTGCTGAAAGGCAGGAGAGTTCATGTACCAGCACCATTAAATAGTTTAGATTCTAAGGGAGAAACCAGTGATGTTTGTCAAGGATGCTACGTCTGCACTGGCCGTGATGTGCCTGTATTTGTGCAGCCAGTTCCCTGAGGAGGAGCACTGAGCCTCCAAAGTGCTGCTGCAAGGGCTGGATTAGCTCCTCCTGAGCAGGGCTACAGTGACAGTTTGTGCAGATCAAATGATCGATGACTAAAATCAGACAGGATGTGCCCAAAGGAAGGGCTCGAATTCACATTGCCAAGCCAGCACCCCAGCCACTGGGATGCTTCTGCAAGCTGGTGGTTCCTCTGATCCTGGTACTTCTGACCTCCCTGGCTCCCAGTAGCCCCTGCCAGGATGTTTTCCTTAGCTGTTGCCCCAGCACAGCCAGCAGTGTGTGGCTCTGCTGCAGCCCAGCTGGGCTGGTCTGAATTAAGCAGTGAGTTTCTCCACAAAGAGCCATCCAGAAAGGTACCGCAAGGATGGGGATGCAGGAGGGGACCAGAGGAGCTCCAAGGTGTCCTGGAGACAGAGAGGCTTGTGAGTGCTCAGCCCAGCACAAATATTGCTTAATCTGAGCTTCCAAACCGAGTTTTTTAGCCCCAGTGAAGTGAGGACAAGTATTAAAGTATGGATTCTTGCTCTATAGTAAGGAAGAATTTTCTGGATGAAAGCTTTAATTAGATTTGTTTGGACCATGTTCACATGCCTCCTGGGTTCACTTTCTGTGAATACTTTAAGTAACAGTTCTATTGGCAGGAACATTTGTGCAAACTGCAAATTTGGGGTCAGCATCTCAGCTGATATCAATCAGCGCAGGCGGTGGAGGTACATCGATTTACACCCACAGAAAGGCAGACTCCCCAAACGAATATTGAGAAATTAGTCTTGGAACATAAACTTGGAGCGAAAGCCTCTAAGTGTTTGTACTGGAAACCTTATCCCGAGGCTGCAGCAGCTTTCAAATTGCAGCAGGGAGCATCAGCCCCCGGTCAGCAGGGATCCTGGCATCCTCCTGCATCTCCTCACCTCCTCTGTCTCTGCAAACTGCAGTGCTCTGCTCCCAGCCAGCCCTTCCACACTGCTCACCCTCTTGTTACCACCATCCAGGCTGAGCCCCACAGTCTGGACTGGCTGCCCCGGGTGCATGGAGAGCCCTCGCCCTTCTGGAACGTGATCCAGCCCAGCACCTGGTGGGGCTTTGGGGGTGTTGAATTTGAAGGCTTTGAGAGATGGAAACTGGGGGGATGGGGCTGAGCCTGGGGATGGCAGGAGAAAAAGGAGGCAAGGGGCCCTCTGATTGCTGTCTCCTGGAGGAACTGGAGCATACCCAGAAACAATAAATGTCCAGCAATGATTTGATGTGAGGATGGAAAAGCATCACAGAGGGTGCGTCTGAGACAAGTTCTCACTTTAAACTTCAGTGAACTCTTGAACAAATTCTTGTGCATTTGCAAAGCTGTGCTCCATATGGGCCAGGGATCCCTGGAGAGGGGGCTGTTTCCTCCCTGGGATGCAGAACCTGCTCAGGACACCTTTGGGCAGTGCTGCAGATGGGGAAAGGTGAGGTCAGAGATGGCTGGGCTGGTGCAGAAGCATGGGAGGGAGCAGAGGTGCTGGATGCTGTACAGAGAGGATATGCTGCCTCAGCTCCCTGTTATTCCAGGGGGCACTCAGGACCAGACCTAGCAGGGAGCAGGTTCAGGCTGGCAGGATGCCTCACTGGGTGCAACAGCCTTTGCATCCAAAAGGCTCCCCAACACATCTGTCTTGCCTGATGAAGACTGCAATACATTGTAAGAATGAGCTTTAAACCTAGAGGAACAGGCAAAAGCTACTCCCATGTTACCACAGGTACCACTGGAGATACCAACGACCACAGAATCCTAGAATATCCTGAGCTGGAAGGGACCCACAAGGACCATTGGGTCCAGCTCCCTGCTCTGCACACAACAACCCCACAAATCACACTATGCACCTGAGAGCACTGTCCCAACACTTCTTGAACCACGTGTCAGGTCTTTGTGGACTTGCCATCCATCACCTCTCTGGTCCCAGGCAGTGATGGGGACAGAGCTCCCTGTCCCAGCTGACACAGCCCAGGCCAGAATTAGGACTAGAACAGGACTCAGGTGGGATTTGGGGAACCTTCAGCACTCACAGATTTCCAAAGCCCCCCCGTGTGATTTTGGCACCCTTGGAGTGGCCATGGGGCTGAGCTCTCCTTGGAAGCCCCAGCTCCCTAACACTGAGGCAGGAGGGCACCTTTCCCTGTGCAGACACAAACAGCTGGGACTGGAGGCCCTTGGCACTGTGCCCCTGTTGCAGGGGCATCACAGCTCACTGGCTCTCACAGCCCTTTTTAGGCAAATTTGGCATGTCTGGCTCCAAAACCCCCTCCATAGGACTGAGGTGAGCAGAGGGGTTTTCATCCTTCACTGACCTAAGCAGATTATTCTTGCTTCCCAGGCCAAGCATCTTGAAAAGGAAGGATGGCATCAGGTGTGCAAGGCAGGCTGTGCCTGGCTGTGGGGCTCACAGCACGTGGATGGATGTGGCAGTGGGAGAAGCAGGAGGTAAGGAATGAAGGAATAACAGTAGATCAGGAAACCCCCCTAAGAAAATACATTTCCTGATGTCTGTATGGATCAGATCTGGCAAATCCCTGCCTTGCCTGGCCCATTGAAGGCTGTGGGGGTGAAGGGGTTGGGGAGATACTCTGACTTCCAATTCTCTGATTCACTAGACATCCCAAATACTTTCCATTCCATCAAGTCTCACTCAGCCTAGTCATCTGGGGGGACTAGAGCCTGCTGGTCTAGAGGTAGTGGTGGGATAGGGCAAGGGGTGTGGAGATTGCCTGCAGAGCACAGGTCTCTGTGGAGGTGGTGGCACTGCTGGGGAAAGTTTGCCCAGCATTCAAAAAGCACCTGGGAGAATCTCTGGCATCACAGGGCCTGAGCTCCCCTTCCCTGAGTTTGAGCCACTGGCACCATCTGGGGATTTTCCACCTTGGCATAAAGGTGCAGGGCTAATCTGGGAGCCCTGGGCTCAGCAAGTGGACTGGTGGTAGCCAGCCCTGGGCAGGGAGCAGAGCTAAAATCAGGAAAACAACAGTGAAACTACCTGTATGCCTGTAAATACAACCCAAACCAATTAATTACGTTGCTGATCACCACTGCTCTGCATGTGGGGCCAAAGGGGGCTGCTCCGTGCCTCCCCAGGCATCCAAAAACACAGGGAGGTATTTGGAGAAGAGGAATCCCTGTTTTGCTGTGGGGGGCTGAGAGGGGCATGGACAATCCAGGCCAGGACTTGTCCATCACTATCCATCCCCAGAGCATGGGAGCTGAGCCCTGGGGTCAGGCAGGTAAGGAGCTCTGGGGGTCTGTGCAGTCACCTGGAATAAAAGGGGAAGGAATGTGTAGGTACTGTGGCCTGGCTGAGGGGCTTTGGGGTGATGGGGGTTAGAAGAGGAAGGGGGCAAGTATCTCCTGGGGCTTTGTGGGGAGCAGTGCTCTTCTGGGAATGGGGTGTCAGTCTGCAAAATAACGACTCCCCACTCCTCCAAGATTTTCCTGCCCCCAAGGCTTAGCAGGTAGCACCCAGCCAGCCCCAAAGCCACCTCATGGAGCAGTTTGGTTCTTTCTCCCATGATTTCCATGCAGGGCTTCTCCAGCACGGTGAGGGGGTCCTGCACACAAGCATGTCTGTGCAGATGGTCCCTGCAGGCTAAAAGTATCCCAGACAAACAGTGGGAGCCCAGCTCGCTGCGGGGAGGGAGCGAGCACGGCCGGGGCAGCCCTGCCCTCACACCCAATAAAGTGGAGCTGTGTCTGGTTTGTATCGAAGGCAGAAAGAGAGAGAGAGAAAAAGCCTCTCCAAAATGAGATTCCTTACATGACAGCATGCTGACATGCTCTGGAGTGATTTTGGCACGAAAGGGGAATGCTAAGCAGGAGCTGGGGTTTGTAGGATTGCACAGGCACTGGGGGAGTTTGGGGGGGCTGCAGGGCTGCTCCCCCCTCCCCAGCCCTGCTGCCCTTAGCCTTAAGCTGCCACCCTCCCTTGGTGCTGGCCTCGCTGGGCCACTGTCCTGATGAAAAGGGAGCTCTTTGTATTGTAGGGTTCTGGGGTTTTACTTTTTCCCCTCCATTTTTTCCTGATCCCTCCAACCCTGGCTAAGCCATCAGTGGGGGTGCCCAGCACGCTGGAGCTTTGTAGATTTGGTGCTGGTGGTGCAGGTGTGTGTCCCCAGTCGGTGACAGGTTGAGTGGGCACATGGGATGGATAACTGCCTCACCCCCAGGTTTTGGGGAACGCCTCAGGTTTTGCCCTCAGACTGAGAGGGAGCAGGCACTGCACTTGGGGAAGCAAGTGCATACAGAACCTGGATTCACAGGGAGCAGCTGCACCCCCGTTGCTCTCTGGGAATGTCCCTCCAGAGCCCTCCCTGTGGTTTAGGGCATCAAGTTCTCGGCCTCCACCCCCTCAAGCAGTTCTGTATCCCTGGTACCCGACTCCGGGGGAGCGCGTTTCGGCACCGCGCTTGTTTACGAGCTGTCGGCTTTGGCCCTGGCTCTGTCCTGTGCGTTGGCCACGGGGATGGATCCCGGCAGGATGGGGCCAGGGACCGCGGGCGCCGCTCCCACCGGCGCGCGGGGGGATTCGCAGGCGCTTTTTCAAGCATCTGGCGGTTGAATATTTATGAAGTAGGAGAACAAACCAAACATCGGGAATCAAAGGAAACTGAACCTGATACTTGCAGTTGCTAAAAGAGTCGGGAACCAGTTTCTTCCTGCCGGCTGCGGGGCAGGAGCGGCGAGTCCCCCGGGACAGCGGGGCGGGAGGCGGCAGAAGAACCCATCAGCCAGCTCCATCCCAGCCAGGGCCAAGCCGGGTTGGTGTAACCGGGAGCAGCTGCGTGGCAACCACGCTGACTTACACCCCCGCTGCTGCTCCAGCCCCAAAATATCCACCTCCTTCAGCAGGATCCCACTCCTAATGTCTTTTTGGGAATTTCAATGCTATCGTTGCACGAGTCTGGTGCAAAGAAATCCCTGTTGCTTCCCTGCCTGCAGGCAGCTGGGGGGCAGAGAGAGCCAGATCCAGCCAGGAGAGGAGGAAATCTCCGAGTAGCTGTTCCCAAAAGGGCTCAGAAACATTTGGAGCTCCATGCCACAGCCCCAGCTGCCATGCCAGCAGCGTTGGCACAGGCAGTACTGGAGGCTGGGAATTGTGAAGCTGGGGTGTATTTCTTCAATCTCTCTGCATTAATTTGTTCTGATTTATTTTAAATTATTTTTAACAGTTTTTCTGAGCGCTCCCTGGGGCCACTTTTCTTATTTAGGGACTTGAGGAAAGCTGGAGCAGAAGGGAAATATTATCAACTAAGCTGGGATTTCTAACACATGCAGGGGTTTTGTGGCAAGTCCTCCCCATGCCCATCAGCACCCTCTGCCCACACTCACGTGCTGCCAAAGCCAAAGGAAGGGCCTTCTCCAGTCATTCAGCATCCCATCCTTTCCCTGGCTGGCTGCTGCTTCTGTATCACTGACAAAGCTTTGCCAGTGACTTGCCCATGTCCCTTCTCTGGGACTGTCAGGAGGACACTGGGAAGGACCTTCCCACCCATTGCAGGAGGCAGTGCAAGGGGTGGTGATGACTTTATTCTCATCTACAAGAGAGAGGACCCCAAGCTCACCCCCAGTGATACAGCATCACTTTGGAGCCTGTGCTGAACCATCGCCATCCACCTTCCCTGCTTTCTGAGCAGGGCTTTCCAAAAGGCTTTTGGAGACACTTTGGGTTGTGCCAGAGTATCTCACCCTTGGGGATTTCATCACTGAAAGTGCTGTAGGAGCAGGGAATAACTACACTCCTCATCTCTGGACACTATGGAGGTTGGAGGGAGGCCTGGAGCTGCTCAGCAGTGGTACCCACAGCCCTGGCAGGAACTCGATGCTGAGCTGTATCTCAGAGCTGCTGCTCCCAGAGTTTGAGTGCATCTAGCACGGACCCCAGCATTACCTCTTGGAGGACTTTCCAGCTCCAAAACCTCTGGATTTCCAGCCTTTCTAGGGAGCAGTTGGCTGAGATGAGTTTCCAACAGCACCCATAAGCTTCCCCAGCCACTGTTCCCAGGGCACGTGGGGGGAAGATGGGTAAATCTTCCCCACATCAGGGGCACAACTTTGGGCTTCTTGCACATCCCCAAAGGAGGGAATACCAGGAGCTGTGTGTGGCTCATTGTACCAAATACATGGGAAATATCTCCAGGCCTGAGAGGTGGGATACATCCCCAGGCAGCTGCTGGGGGCTGCCTGTGGGGGAGGCTTCCTTGGGGCAGCCAAGCTGGAAGTGCTGCTTTTCGGGGCCAGCTTTTTGCTTTTCTTCCATGGGCTCACAGAGGCAGAACTGGCAGTTCCCTTTCCCCCTGCTTTGTATCTAAACAAGCTGTCAAGGGTTCAGCAGCCACCTCTGCATGGGGCCAGGTCCATGAGGGTGTTGTGAGAGAGATGATTCTCCCCTTCTTGGGGGCCAGGTGGGGCAGGGACGTGCTGTCAGTGGGAATGCCTCCAGAGCCACCCCTGGAGAGGTAAGCTCTGATAACTGGGAGGGATTTTCACACAAAGTGACCCAGGAAAAGCAGCAGGTCAAGTGGTAACATTTCACCTGTCCACTTCATCTCATGCAATGGAGAGGGTGGTGTATGAGCTCACTGGGTGTCCTGGATGGGTGCCTCCCTTTCCTCACAGCTTCTGCTGCTACTCCCACCTCCTTCACTCCATCTCCCTCTCTCCAGCAGAGGGAATCTGGCCAAGGAGCCCAGATCTGACATCATCTCACGAAAACAGGGGAATTTCAACATGTACAATGAGAACAATGCAAACAAACCCTTCTGTTGAAGGTTTTCATGAGTTCCCATCCTGTTCCCAGCTCCCATTTATCCCCCTGCCCAGGGCTGGGGGTGCTGGGATGTGGGTTGCATTGTTGGGGTGGCACAGAGTGGGGGGCTGTTGGTAAATCCCTTTGCTAACAGGAGATGATGCTGTCAGGGCTCATGTGGGGACTGTGTCCTGGGAATGCTGTCAGGATGATGCAGGATGCTGGAGGTACTGCCAACTCCAGTCCTCCCAGCTCTCTGCCCCTAGAGGGACTGGGCTAACTGGGAGAGCCCCACAGCAGGCAGTGCTCCAAAGGAATGGGGAACTCAGGGGTGTGAATCAGGTTTGGGTTCAGGCAGCCTGGCAGCCCTTCATCCCTCCTGCCAGGGTGGCTGGTGGGGCACGGAGTGGGATGGGGAGGGGAGGACAAACGGCTCTGCAGAGAAATGAATATCAACAATTTATTAAGACCTAAAAAAAAAAAGTCTCCCAGCTGGGATTCATCAGGGAGAGCTTTCCAGGAGTAATAAGGAAAGCAGGCCCCTGCCAGCACAGCAATACCTTCATGCTGGCCGGGGTGAGGTGTGTTCGTGGGAATGCAGGTTGGGAAGCTGAGCTCCCATGGAGCAGGGACCAGAGGTGCCTCTTCAGTGGGGCAGGAGCTGCCAGCCAGGGAAAGCCTTGAAGAAGGGCTGTCTTTGAAAGCTATTTGCAGGCACTTGGAGCAGGGGCTGTGTCCCTGCGGGCAGCCCCTCCACCCAGAGCCGGGCTGGGGATCGCGCTCCCATTCCTTCCCAGGACTGGTGGTATTAAGCCTAAAAAGGGAATTGTTGGAGCCTTTACCAAAGAAGGAAGGCTGGCTGTGCTGCTGGCAGGCAGAGCTGGGGGGAGGGATGCCACAACACAGCCCACAGGTCTGGGGGCTCCCTCCCCTGCTTGTCCTGGGCTCCCCTTGAATGCACGGGGGTCAGATCCAGCCCAGAGGTGCTGTGCATGGCCCTCCTCGGAGCCAACACAGGGATAGAGCTGCTTGAATCCTGTGCATTGCATGCACCAGGTGTGGGGAGGCAGTGCAGGATGGGACCTGCAGTAAATTCACCCCATTCCTGCCTGCACGAGTTTAAGCAAAGCTCCCATGGGGCAGAAGGAGGAGCCACACCCCAGCTTCTTCCCAGAGTTTTCCTCCAGCCTCCACCTTCTACCTTCCATCCTTCACCTTTCATCCTCCATCTTCTACCCTCCACTTTCCACCCACTATTCTCCATTCTCCATCTTCCACCCTCCATCATCCACTCTCCCCCCTTCCTCTTCCACATCCATTGGCACCAAGTGGGACAGCAGAGGAGAGCTCTGCCCCAGGTGTTCAGAGACCTTCCACTACCCTGCACCCCATGGAGGTGCCCTGGCCCTTCTGCCCAAGCTGGCAGAGGTATTCCACATCTCCTCATCCCTCTGTCCTTGTCACCATCGCCAGCTGAGGCTCAGATAGAGCCAGGCAAAGCACCCCATGGCTGGAGAGCTGTGCCCCGAGGCCAAATCCTGCCCAGAACAGTGAGTGCTGCTGTCCAAAGGTCCCAGCAAGGACCAACCAGAGGCTCTGCCCCAGGTGAGAGTATATACCCAGGTGAGTGTATAAAATACACTCCCAAGGTATTTTATAATGAGGGATTGCAGCTCTTGATGGTCTGCAGGTCAAATGCACAGTTATTAGAACTTAGTAAATGTGGTTTTAACAACCATCTGGCTCTTCTCTTATGCACAATAACCATCCCATTACATTGAAATAAAATCCACATTTAAGGCACTTAATTGCACAAGTGGCCTTTAGCTTTTTCTCTCTCATCTCGAAAAAAAAAAAAAGCCTTCCCATTTCCATCTGTCACAGCAGAAGAGCTCAGCTGTGGGTCTCCAGCCTCCTCTTGAGGCTGGGCTGGTGCATGTGGGGTGTTTCAGCCCTGGAAGAAGGCACTGGAGCCAGCCAGACACCCTGTGGTCCCTGAGGAACCTTCCCCCAGGGCAGTGTTGGGGTCAGCCACCCTGCAGCCTGCTGGAGGGGTCCCAGCATCCCTAGGGATTGTGTGGGCATCTCCTCATGTGGACTAGAGTAGGGCAAGGGCAAGGGCAAAGACTCATCTGATGGCTTGAACAGAAGAGAAATGCCATTTCCCAAAGGATTTTAAGTTCATTTGAGTTTGGCTTTGTTCCAGTTGTGGGCAAAACATCTTCCCCTCTGCCCGGTTTCTCTCCAGGAAGGGCAGTGGAATGGGAAATGCCAGCATAGCTGGCTAAAATGTGTCACTCGGTTACTGCAAAATGTGACTGATGTGATGCAAACCCAACTTGGCAAAGCAAAAGCCTTTTCTCAGACAAAATAGCAAAATTAGTCACTCTGATGAAGGACATTTTTTTCCTTCCCCCAGGAAAGCTTCAGTGACAGGATTTTGCAACACATTTCAGAGGAGCTACATCTCCCAGGGAGAATGGGAGAGGAGTAACCCAGTGCAAGGGAGCATCCTCAGCGTGGGAGATGCTCAGAGCAGAGATGGGTGCCTGTATCCATCCGTGATGGATGGTGCCATGAGCACCCATCTGTGCCATGAGCATCTCCTGTGCTGAGGTGGTCAAACACGTTCGGGCTCAATAATTGGAGGGTTTAGGTGAGATTGGTGGCTGGGCCTGTGGAAACCAACCTGTGGCCAGCACATCTTGGCTGGGGTTTATAAACCATCAGGGAACCTTCCCCACCACACCTCAGTGTCACCCAAAGAGGAGCCACTCCAGCACAGAGAGAGAAGCAAGGGCAGAGCAGGGACCAGCCTGATTTCTCAGCAGTGGCTTTTCCACATTAAGCAGCTCCATGGCTCCCTGTTTTCCCCCAGCAAGGCCAAGAGCCCTGCCCCCATTACACCAAGTGCCCCAAACCCCAGGGCGAGCAGAGGCAGCAGGGTGGGTGTGTCAGTGGGAGCTGCACCAGCTCCAGGGGATCTTTCCCAGAAAGCAAAAAGCACAAGTTCCCAGTGCCCTCTGCAGGAGGAAGCACAGCCCTTTCCCCCAAATTTTGAGGCCTTCCAGGAGGGCAGTGAGCATGGGAGGGGTGTCTGTCACCCATGGCTTGCTGTGTCCCCTGTGGGGACACGGACCCAGAGGCCCACCTGCCCATCCCCAGGGGCTTGCACACATGTTGATGTGTGCAAATTACATAACTTTTTTGTTAATTAGTACTCGACCCCCTATTTGCTGTTGTATCTGTATTGCTATAGATACAACTATCTGTTGGCTCAGATCTTGGGGCGCTCGGTGTCAGTCCGACAGGGCAGGGCACGGTGTGTGCAACGACAGCATGGCACGGCACAGCGACAGACAGCGCGACACGGTGTGACACAGCAGGCCATGGCCTGGTACGGCTCGGCATGGCTGTGTACAGCGTGAAAACGCCAGGGAATGACACAACGTAGCGTGTCGCGACATCACGTGTCGCGATACAGACCCCGCACCCCGCGCGCCACCCCGCCGCGGCCCCTTTAAGGCGCCCTGGCCAATCAGCGCAGCCCACATCCCCGCCAGGGGCCGCCCCCGCGGGCCGCCGGGAGGCCCGTACCACTCCCGCCGCCCGGGGGGGAGCCGCCGCTGCTGCTCGTTGCCTCGCGGCCCCACCGCGGCCCCGCTCCCCGCCCGCCCCGCTCTCTGTCACAGTTTCTCGGTGTTCGCAGCGGGTGTGCGCGGGGCTGAGGCCCCTCTCGTAAAATATGCCGTCCCTCCTGCCCCCCTGGTGGAGCGATGGTGCGCGCCGGGGCGGGGCGGGCGCGGGGCGGAAGCGGTGCCGTGGCGCGGGCAGGGGCGGCATCATGGCGGCGCCGGGTGAGGCGCGGACGGCGGGGCCGGGCCGGGCTGGGGCGGGCGGCGCGGCCTCGGTACCGCGGGGAGGGCCCGGACTAACTCAGTTGTCTCTCTGCAGGCCCGCGGCTGCGTGTGGCGGCGGCGCTCAGCCTCCTCCTCCTCCTCCTCGCCGGTGCCCGGGCCCTCGCCCCCAGCCACCGCCTCACGGCCCGCGACCTGGCGCGGCTGCGGGCGGCGCTGGAGCGGCCCTTCGCCGACGTGCGGGCCGCCTACTACTCCATCGTGGGGCTCGGCAGCCTCGGGGTGCGGGTGGCGGACGAGAAGGTGAGCGGGGCTGAGGGGCTGCAGCTCGGCAGCGAAAGACGAGGTGTAACGAAAGTGTCCGGCGAGCTCTGCTTGGACAGGACCGTGTGGGAAATGTAAATGTCCTTAGTAAAGGCCGGAGAAATCAGTGGTAATTACCGGCTCTCGTACATGTGCTCTTTGCATAAATTGCGCCTTTCTCCGGGCAGTAACATGCCACGGGCGCTCCTACACTTCCTGCCTTCTAAGTGGTGTCTGCAGGGCTCGCTCCTCCGTATCAGTATTTGTTTAACCTCTTTGTGAAGAATTTCCCTGCCTGTGGCATGTTTGCCTTGCTGTCCTGTTAAACAGAGCTCTCATCAGTTTGTTTCAGTTCGAGTACTGAATTCAGCCAGGTCACACCATTTCTGCTTATAAAATATGATCCCTTGTGTGCCAGCACCACAAAGTCTTGTGGTATCAACATGATTCTTACTGTGTTATGTCTTTGTGCATTTCTTGTTTAAATATTGTGGGGTTTCTGTGTAACAACCTCCTCACACAGGCACGTCTGCTCTATATGCATAGTCATGTTTACTTGTGCACATGGGCTGTAAATACAAGTGCGTTCTTTCCTCATAGATTCATTAGAACAGGGGTTCTGAACCATTTGGTCTTAGTTTCTTTTTGAGTGTTGCACATTTGCACCATAAACTCTGAGCTTCCTGAAGATGTTGTGGTTTACTCCTTGCTGTGGCAGGTTACTGGTCACCTGTGGGCTACACTGGGAATTGCTGCTTTCCTTTGTGTCATTGTGGTTGAGTTTTTTATTAGTTCATGATAGCACAGCCTTTGCTTCTGGAGGTAAACAGTAATTATTTATTTGTTCTTGAGGTTTAGTGGTGAGGCTTTTTCCTGGACAGCGCACTTCTTCACGGGGTTAGACTGTTTAAAAGGTGGAGGTAGTGAAAAAGAACAGCTATGTGTAACACTTGAACATGTATCACAGGGTGGCTGGTGTTGGAAGGGACCTCTGGAGATCATCTAGTCCAGCTCCTCTGCTACAGCAGCTTCACCTCGAGCAGGCTGCACAGTGTGATCATGTCCAGATGGGTTTTGTCTCCAGAGAAGGAGACTCCACAGCCACTCTGAGCAGCCTGTTCCAGTCACCCTCCCTGGCCAGCTGGCAGGGTTCTTCCCAAGGCATCCCAGGGTCCTTGTCCCCCAGGGCACACTGATGGCTCGTGGAAGCTGCCTGTCCACCTGGACCCTCAGGTCCTTCTCCACAGAGTTGCTTTCCAGAAGGTCATCTCCTGGAAGGCTCTCACATCGGTCAAGCATGATTTCTCCTTGCTGAATCCGTGCTGGCTACTCCTCATAGCCTCCTTTTCCTTCCTGTGCTTAGAGATGAGCTGTTCCATCACCTTTCCAGGGATGGAGTTAACTTCTGTTTCTGTTTCACAGGCTGCCTGCAAATTCATCAAGTCTCACGTGGACTCCAGCAGTGTTGAATCCCTCTTCTATGCTGCCCAGTCCATCCGAGTCCTGTCTGGCTGTGAGGTGAGTGTGGAGCCCTGAGCTCTGCAGACCGATGTGATGAGCAAATATTTGCCTTGATGTTTTTCTTGGTTGGTTTTGTGCATAGCTTCTGTTTTTGCTTTCTTATAGTGGGTTGTACTCTGTTATGCCTTAGGTAAATACTGGGCATAATCTACACAAGGCAAAGTGTAAAGATACAACACAAGTATTTGGTCCAGGGTGATTCTGAGGGGATGTTTTTCAGTTAAACACTGGTGGCTAAGAAAAAAGGCAGCACATTTTATTCTCAGGACCCATGTCAATTAGTGACTCTTTGGGTGGATAACAGACTGTTTGGATGTGAACCCTGGTGCTGGAACACTGCTGGATACAGATGCAGAGCACCCTTGCTGAACTGGGGTGGGTTATCTGAGCCCCATTTGCCATCAGTCCCACACACCGCTACACAGTGATGTGATGCCACGTGAAAAGCATGTTATGTGCCATGTGATGCACGTTACCAGGATAAATCTGAATCCTGGATTACCCTGACTTACTGATAGTTGACAGCAAAACTTAGGGATTTCAGTAATTACATTGAAAGGTAATGAATGATAAAGGGGTTTTTTTCCTAAAAGCTTACAGTAACTCACCAGTGTTTTGCTCCAGGAGGGAATCAGCGGTGAGAGGCTGTGTTTCTTTCAAGTGTGAATCTCTGTGTTCTTCCTCAGGTCACCATCTCAAACGAGACCAGGGAGCTGCTGCTTGCAGCTGTCAGTGAGGATTCCTCCATCACCCAGATCTTCCATGCTGTTGGTGCCCTGAGTGGCTTTGGCCTTCCTTTAGCATCCCAGGAAGCTCTTAGTGCTCTTACTGCTCGTCTCAGCAAAGAAGAAAATGTGCTGGCGTAAGTCTCTGACAGAAATGATTCGTTGTTCATCCTCTAAGCAGTTGGATTTTGGAGTAAAGAATATTTTAACACTTAATGGTTGTAATACAGATGTAGTAGAGTGTTGTGTTTTCATTTGATGTATTTTTCCAGTTCATTATTGTTCCTCTGGGGAAAAATATGTTTTGGGACTATTTTCTGTGTGATTTTGCAAATGAAGCAGAAGGCATCTTGGCATTTATCACCCAAGAATTTTATAATTTTACTGTAAAACAAGAGAATAAAGCATCCCTTAAAAGCTGGGGAAGAAAGGGAAACTTTAATATTTGCTTTGTGGACTAAAGAAAATGGATTCCTGGAAGCCTCAGTAGTAAGTCTGGGATCTGTGCTGTGCAGGGATCAAAGTTTGGTTTCTTCTCCGCCTTTGAATCTATGAGTTTGTTGCAGTGCTGATGCTGCTAAAGGGACATTCTGTAGTGAATGCTCAGTTCATGCTAAATAACTTTAGATTCGTTGTCTTGAGTCAACTGAAGGCAGGAACAGTTGTTTTACACTTCATTCAGAATAGGAAATGAAGTTTCTTTTGATTTAAATGATGTTTGGCTTTTAAGGAAGGAATAATCATACACTTGTTTGGTTTTGTTTGTTCTTGTTTCAGAACCATCCAGGCTTTGGAGACAGCATCTTACTTGTCCCAGCAGGCAGATCTAAGTAGCATTGTTGAGGAGATCGAGGTAGGAACACACTATGCTCTCTAATTATTCAGAAATTTGCTAGACATCTGTAGTACTAAAATATATATTAATGTGAAACACAAAATGAAAAACCAACCTGGCTAATTGCTTGCTGCATGATATGGCTTGGCTTGGCCCTTCCTTTCAAGCAGATAATTCTTTTATCTGTTTCACAGTGGACTGAAACATAGAAAGTCATGACATTTAATTATAATTAAATCCACTAAAGGCTGGAGGTTTCTCTTTCTTCCTGTTTCTAAATGACTATTACAAAATATATCAGTGATCCCATACAGGTAATTCTTGATTACAGGCCTAACAGTAGAGGTAACTTCTGTGGATCTGCTAGAATGCAATTTAAATTTTAATAACTCTTTCTGTCAGGATCTTGTTGCTCGCCTGGATGACTTGGGTGGAGTTTACCTGCAGTTTGAAGAAGGAATTGAGACTACTGCCCTGTTTGTTGCTGCTGCCTACAAGCTGTCAGACCACGTGGGTACAGAGCCAGCAGTGAAGGAGGTCTGTACCTGCCTTTTCCTCCCATGCACGCTCCAGCTCACAGAAAGGATCTGCCCAGTCCCTGTTGTGCAGTGCAAGAGCCCAGTGTAACCAGGGAGAATTCCTGCTGGAAAAAATAATGAGCATACTCAGCAAAAAGGGACATCTCATAGGGAGTCTGTTTTTTTTTTTCTTTTTCAAATGTATAGAAGGAAAGCAAAAACTTGTCTAAAATAAAAGTGTTGGAAATTTCTTTTGAATTTGGTTGAGCTAGAAATCATTACTGCAAGCCATCCACTAGGTAATTTTTAAAGGAGTTAGATGTACTTTGGATTGAGAATCACAGCTCCCTTAAGCATGAGCTGAAGTGGCAGGGTTGAGACTGAAGCCAGTGTAAGACACCTGAGTTCATTCCTGGCTCTCTTCCACACTGCTGCCAAACAAACTAATGCAAAGTACTTTTGATGTCATTTTTGAGGTGGTGATTCTGCTACACACAATTCCAACTGTCAGCATCCAAATGATACTTAAAAAGAAAAGGCCAGTTAAGGAAGATTGTTTAGTGTTGTTTCAGAATTGTGCTGTCGGAAGTGCTGTTGGGGCTTAAAAGCTTTATCTCTGGCAAATAGTGAGAGTGCCTCTGGAATACCACAAAACTGTCTTTAAAAAACAGTATGTAGTACTTGAAAAAATAACTCCCTTCCCCCCCCCCAACTTTAATGATAGTGTCAGTTGCTGATTCGTGTCTGGAGCGCTGCCATACCCTCCACAGAAATGAAAAACACTGCAGGATTTGCACTGTGCAGGGGTTCTGTAGCATTTGTCTGAATGCTTTCTCCAGTTTTGATTTTGTTTGGTGCTGGTCAGTACAAGCAGGAGGGTGAAAATTTGAGATGCAGTGGATTTCATTTAAAAGTGTTCTTTGTAGGTCATTAAGTTGTGTGCCTGTTGCTTTATTGGGGACTATGTTTGATTGTACTCATTCTGATTAGAATTTAGCCCACAATCCTTTGCTTGGATCAAAGTGCAGGTAGCCAGTCCCTGTTTTCCAGACTGGCAGGGAGTGATGGAAGAAGCTGAATAATGAGGCATAGCCTGCAGAGTGTGGCACAGGTGCACTGACCCTCCTGAGTCAGACTGCAAAACCAGCTGGGGGGATGCAGTCCCACTCCTCCTTTGGAGAGAACAAATTAGCTTTGGCACACCCCAGAGCCAGAGCTGGCTCTGTGCTCCTGGTGGTACTGCTTTAAGGCTAATCCTCTTAGCTTGAGGACACTGCTGAGCCTAAGGGGATAAGCCTGCATGGGTCTAGACTGGCTCCTTCCAGAGCCATTGGGGTGCTTTGCATCACTGCTCCGTGGCCTTCCTAGCCTGGCAGGTAGCCAGGACGTGGAGCCTGGTCCTGCTCCTCTGTATGAAGACAGTTGTAAAGCTCCTGGAGCCAAGGTGTCTTTTTGTAGCCACATGCAGTCTGGGTAGTTGAGCTGACAACATCTTCTGTTCCAAAACACATCCTTTGGAGAGGTGGACCCCAATTCTGGTTTTGCCTGTTTCTAGCACAGTTACAGCCATTGTGGTTGGAACCTCCCAGCCAAGAATAAGAAAGCACACGTGATATGGGGTAACCCAAAATTAACTACCTCTGGAATAACTTGAATTATTTTTAAAGCAAATGGAAAATTAAACAGTCTTTATGAGTGATGTTTTTATTAATAACATTACACTGAGCCAGTTTGCAATGTTGTGGTAAGCTGCCGGTGCTTACATGTGATTTTCTTTTCCTTTTTCAGGATCAAATTATCCAGTTGATGAATGCAATTTTTAGCAAGAAGAACTTTGAGACACTCTCAGAGGCCTTCAGTGTTGCCTGTGCTGCAGGCTCCTTATCCCAGAACCGCTTCCACTTGCCTGTCATCGTTGTCCCCGAGGGCCCTGCGGCTGTGTCTCACCATCAGCCCATACTCAGGGTGAGTCCTTAGCCCTAAGCTTGGCTCAGTCTGTAATATTGTAGCTCTGGGTTGACTGTGTAAGGTGATACCAGGACTCAGGTTCCAGTAGATCTTTAGTGCTTTTGTGCAGTGATTCTTAGGAATCTCTGCTTAACCAGGGCTTACCAGACACTCCTTGAGAAGTCAGTCAGCTCTTTTACCAGCTTCACCTTTCCCTGTTATGTGAGGAAGAACAAGGGAATCCAGGATGGTGGGTGAGGGAGAACTCTGGTTTGGAGTACAGAGAGGTACTGAGTTGTCTGTGCTCCTGCATTCTTCCTGGGACAGTGGGTTTCACAGAAATGCTGATGTTTCTCTTGTAGCTACAAGTGACCAATGTTATGTCCCAGCCACTGACTCAAGCTTCTGTAAAGCTCGACCAAGCCAAGTCTGTGTCTAGCAAAGCCACTATCCTTCAACAGACACCATTTGTTCTGTCAGGGTAAGAAAATAAGATTGTTTTCAGTTGGTAAGGCAAACAGGTGTTACTTAATCAGTGTTGGACTTATTTTCCTTATGTATTCTTCCACCAGAAAAATGTTTGTGTGATGGAAAACTCAAAATGCTGTGGTTGTGTTTTGTTGGTGAGGGGTGACTGAGCACGTTGGACAGTGATGGTGAATTTCTGTTGCTTTTTCTTTTGATTGGGAGTGGGAAATTCCAATGTTCTTCTGACTTTGGGGCAGCTTTGAAGAATTCTCTTCCTGCTGCACTTCGCAATGTCAGTTTTATGCTTAGTGTCCCATATTTGGAGGCTTCTTAACACCTTGGGTTTTTTTGTTACAGGGATTTCTTTGAGCTGAACTTCATGAATGTGAAACCTGCAAGTGGATATTATGACTTCTCTATCAGTGTAGATGGAGATAAGAGATTTATTGCTAACAAAGTGGAGGTGAGTGTGCTCTTTGATGGCATTTAAATTCTGTGCCTGTTTGCTGAAACAGCATTTTATTTACATCCATGAAGGATGTTGCTTAGTTGTATGGGATTTTTATCACATGTTTTTCTGTAATACTTTGGGTTTTGACTCAGGATTATGACCAGTTACCAGATTAGTATATGATCAAAAGGGATTTGTGTAAATTTCAAACCTGACTTATCACTTACATGCTGATCTGACAGCGTATGAACAAAGGGTAACAATGCAAGTGTTTATGTGGCAACCCAAAGTAGCTTTGCAAAAATTATTATTAAGAGTGTTAGTTCTTCAGAGCATTCCAGATTTGAGCCAGTAAATCTCAACGCTTGGCTACCAGTTGTCTGGTGATTGCCTGATGTGTGGAAGCCGAGTACTGTTGTCTGTATGAGCTCTAGAGCCCTAGAAAAGAGTCAAGGGGGTCTTTTGGCATCTCTGAACTGTATATACTGAAGATTTTGTCTCTTCTTTTCATGCATACATAGCCACCTTTTTGGTGGCCAGAGCTATTAGACCAAATCTTTCTGAAATACAGTTTTATATAAATGCTCAGTTTTCCTTTCCTCAAGCTTGTTACAGTGAGCAGAGTGTGACCTCAGTGACTGTTCATATAATCACCTCAGTGTCAACAGCTGAGAATGCTCCTCTCCAATGAGTTCTATTCCCAGGGTTAATTTTTGCTCTCGATCACCTATTTAAGGAAACAATTAGCTTTTCAAATCTTCCAACATACTCAATACTCAGCTTGGAGTGGAGGAAGAAGACATTTATTTACAGCTGCTGACCTTTACTCTGAGTATCCATCTGATGCTGCCAGTGCAGTAGTAATGGCACTCAGGGGTGTCAGAAGGGGATGGATTGTTGTGCTTAAGCTGGTGCTGGCACACGGAGGCACCACCAGGAATGTATTAGCACTGGCAGCTTTGTGAGAACCACTGCTAATAAGACACATTGTTATGGGGGAGGACTGCTGGGGAACTGCTTTTTTTCCTTACTGTTATTAGCATTAATTGTCCTTAATGCACCATCGTTTTGACAGTAATGAGCTAAACCAGTGGGTTATTACTCTGCCAGAGATGACATTTCCTGGCATTAAAATATTTGAGAGATGTTTGTGTACTGTGCTGTTGGAGGGGCTGTGTGCAGCAGCTCTGATTTGCCTTCACGTAACTTTTTTTAAATTAATATTTCATTAGTCCATCTTTCATTGCTCCCATCCTGGAACAAAGTAGACCTTTGCTAAAGTTAGCTTAAATCATCTGCATATTAATGGACCCATTTTCAAGGGTAACCTCTCTCTTAAATTACACTTTTTGTTGTAAAGGAACTGCCAAGATGGTTGTGTTTGAAGTCTGACCTGAATGGTTTGGTTAATGTTTTTATATATTTTTCCCACAGGTTCCCTGTGAATTATTTTTCAGGCTGAGGGTGTGGGGCTGGTTCACACGAGCAAACCTGTAATAACAAATTGTAGTATAAGATGAAAAATATCTTGGCAGTGAAACTTTTAATTCTCTGGGGGAGCATTTGTAAGCTGTGAGAACAAATGTGCTAATTAAAAACTATGGGCTGCAGTAACTGCTTATGTTTGAGAGAAGGATTGAAGTCAGTCAAACCCACCGAGGCTCACTGCCTACATGGGCTGTGGTTTGGGGCTGGGGAGAGGGCAGGAAGTCATTTCTCTGCTTGGAGTTTATACTGCACTTAGCACAAAGGAGTGTGATAAATGGCAGGGCTTTATTGGCTGCCCAGCACTGAATGATAAATGCTGTGGCCCTGAAGGAAAGCTTGCTGAACAGAGTGCAGGGCTGCAGGAATGCTTTGGCCTGCTGGTAATAAAATCAGCAGAAACCTGTTGGGCTTTAGGAGCCCAGAGAGGCAGAGCTGGTTGCTGTCTGGAGACCACTCGTCTCCAGTTGCTGTCCAGAAAGCAGAAGTCCAAAGGCACAAGCAGTTTGAAGTTGTACCACACGTGATGTAATCTTTAATAGCTCGTTTCTGCTAGTTCAAAAGGAAAACTGGTTGGATCTGGATAGTTGGACTGTTTCATTAAAAACAGTTCTCCAAAGGCCATCTAATTCCAGCATGCCTGAGGAGCTGGTGGAAGCAGTCTGCAGAGCTGGCTGCTTGTGCAGGAAGGAAGAGGGTGGCTTAGGGTTAGTGACTGGTGCAGGAGCTTTGCCAGAAGGTAAATTGCTATAGATCATTCTGTTCAGGTTAGGCTCTCTCTTGGGCTTAGTGTAAGACCCTCTTTGTTGAAGGGGGACAGAAGCATCTGCAGTGAACTTCACCCTAACTGGTGTATGTAGAGTGCTCTGAGTAATTTTCTGTTGTGTTTTGTTGCAGCTGAAAGTAAAAGTTTCCACGGAAGTTGGGATTACTAATGTAGATCTTTCTACTGTGGATAAGGATCAGAGCATTGCACCAAAAACAACCAGGTAAAATGACACAGTGGGTGTGATCCATTAAGGGCAGCTCTGGCTCCAGACAGGAGCCTGGATTTCTGTCAGTGCCAGACCTTCTCTTGGAGATTCACCTGAGTCCTCTTTGGTTTTTAACTCCTAGGGTAGCTTACCCAGCCAAAGCCAAAGGCTCCTTCACTGCTGACAGCCATCAGAATTTTGCTTTATCCTTCCAGCTGATAGACGTGAACAGTGGAGCTGAACTCATCCCTCACCAGGTTAGGACGAATTTTTGTCATTGCTGTGACACCAGGATGTTCCATCATGAAGCACCTCGGGTGACAATTGCTCTTGAAAAGATTTGATAGGTTTTGAGAAGCCTTATGTTTCTGACATGGTCTGTGAAGATCACTGATCTCAGTAGATGGGAGATTCAGATTGTTTTGTGTGTGTTAAATGAAACATCTGGCTCTGGTGCTGTGTCGTATTTAACTCAACAAAGTGAGGGTAGGTAGCCTGCACTGTAAAAGCACACTTCTGATTTTTTTAATATAGATTGTTGGCTGAAAAAGCCCTTGAATGTTACAATGTTCCTTTCAGACTTTTGTCCGACTTCACAACCAGAAGACTGGCCAGGAGGTGGTGTTTGTTGCAGAACCAGATAACAAGAATGTGTACAAATTTGAACTGGATACCTCTGAAAGAAAGACTGAATTTGACTCTGCCTCTGGTACCTACACTCTTTACTTGATCATTGGAGATGCCACTCTGGAAAATCCAATCCTCTGGAATGTGGTATGTAGCTGGAACTGGGGTGATGTGGTTTTGAGGTTACTGGCAGTCTGACTAACAGGAGGGCATGGTACAGATCTGGAAGAAAAAAGCTCAAATGTTTTGTTCTCTGTAGTGAACCAGAATCCTTCTGGCCATTTATGGGCTCTGAGGTTCATTTTAAGTTTTGAAGTAAACATCACAGCAGGACAGAAATGAACTTCCAGTTCATCATGTGGTGGAGCAGAAACTGCAGAACATTTATGAGTTTGATTGTAATTTCACAGCAAGTTCTCAAGGTTTAACCTTTCTGTTCTCTCTCTGCTGGAAATAAGTCCAATTCTTATTTGTAGGTGATTGGTATTACTGCCTCTGTTTAGGAGAAGCTGCTTCTTAAAAAATCTGGTGGCTTTTTCTTAGGTGCCTGTAAAAATCATGTCAGTGGTAGATTGGCAAATAAGGAAATAGGCCACAGTAATGGAATAGCTTTTATTAATACATTAAGGTCAAAGTTCATGAAGCTGCACGATTTCATTTCAGGCTGATGTTGTGATCACATTCCCAGAAGAGGATGCCCCATCCACAGTTCAGTCCAAGAACCTCTTTGTTCCCAAACCTGAAATCCAGGTACAGTCAAAGTTATGTGTGGAGATGGGCAGCTAGTCCTACTGTTGTTATTAGTTCTCATCATAGTTGATTTGTAAGTAAAGTAATTTAAGGAAGACCAGAGTTACTGCTTAATGGAAGGAGCTTTGTTGCAGTCCTCTGGAGTATGAATACATAAACTGTGTGTCCTACCTGTGAGAGAGCAACTTGTGTCACTGAGAAGATTCAGAGATGACAATTTGACCAGGTGACTGGGTAAGCACCACAGAAAGGTCTCTGCTTCATTCCAGCCATCTGTGCTGGTGTCAAGTGAACAAGTGCTTCTGTGAGTGCAAGGAAAAGTTAACTGTGCAAGAGATCAAATGTGCAGAGACTGGAATAGACACTAAAGAGCCAGTCTTTGCCTTAAGAGGAATGGTTCTCTTCCAGAGGAACGTGTGGGAACAGCACCAGGGCTCCTCTGAGGAGCTGAGAAGCTACTCTGTTGGAATACTCCTACTCACGAGTTGGTTTTGTTTGCAGCACCTCTTCAGGGAACCTGAGAAGAGGCCTCCCACGGTGGTCTCCAACACTTTCACAGCGTTGGTTCTTTCCCCGCTGCTTTTGCTGCTCATCCTGGTGAGTGAACTGGGCCCCAGAGGAACATCACCTTTTCCCAGGCAGTCCAGAGTCACTTTAGGAGACTGGGCAGTTCAACTCTTACTAAAGCTCCTGGTTAGTCATGACTGGCACAGCAGTGCTGGAGTTACAGCTAGCAAATGTCAGTGCAGAGCATTGGTCTGGTTTGATTGTTTGAGTTTATAGTCAAAACAGAAAAACACTGCTGCCAAGTGGAAGTAGGTGGATGGGTTTCTTCAGTCTGCTTCAGCTGGGGATGGTGAATAACAGTGGGCAGATTAAGTAATGTTAAAATTCCACAGGAAAAAAGCAGGGATTCTGCCTCACACATAATAAATCTATCACAAAATCTGTGTTACTTAATCCTATCAGGTTGATTCCCATTTATGGACATAATATTGGAGTGTCTGTAGTTGAAACAATCCACTGCTACTCAGTGTATCATTAGGGCAGTGTTCTGAACTTAATGCAAAACAAAATCTCACTGAGGCAAGTTAAATTATTCCTTATTTGGAAGATGAAGCTGATTCCAAGAGTAATTTCCCATTAGCTGGTCTCACTGAAAGCAGGCACTCAGGCAGTTGTGTCCCCTGCTCACTGGAGTTCACAATATACACGTTGATGACACTTTAATAAAAAATCTTATTGCTGCTGCTCCTGCTTCCCATGCTTCATGCCTTTGTCTTTTGTACTCCAAAAACTACAATTGTTTTTATGAGCAAACATCTTATCTGTAGCTGGTTTTTGTCTGAGTCCAAAATGAGAACCTTACCTTTTTGTTTTGGTCTTTTAAATTGAAATTAATTCAGCTGGATAGAAATAGCAATGTCAGGTGTTGGGGTTTTTTTGCAATCTAGATTTGGAGCAGTTCTTTCTCATCAGTTTAGGATATTTGAGCAACTGCATTAGGGCAGTCAGAAGCAACAGGAGAGATTTTCACTAAAGGAGCTCAGGAGTGCTGCCTTTAGCAAAATTACTACTCTTGCAGTAGTAAACAAGTGCTTCTGTAGAGAATACACTGAATACAGAGAGTTCATTGAAGGACTTAAAGCAAACAGGCTTGAAAGGTACTGAAGTTTAAAATAAAAGCTTGTGTTCACAAGGCTGTTGTAACTCAGATTTTGGGTTTTCTTCCTTTTAGTGGATCAAGATAGGTGCCAACATCTCCAACTTCAGCTTTGCTCCCAGCACCATTGTTTTTCACATGGGACATGCTGGTAAGTGTCAGAGGCTTTCTGCTTTGTTTGACCTCCTCACCTGGGAGTTACAGATGAGAGCCTGTGGTTAATGGGCTCGTGGTCTATTAACTATAATGACATAACAGCATAACATTTGTTCTCTTGTTTCCATCTGCCTTCCTGCTTTTCATGATTGTTAATATGGTGATAAACCTGTTTTGGCCATCAGCTTATAACAGCCATCATTATCCGGGCCCCTCTCTCACACCATTTATCTGTACTTAATAGAACTTCTTATTTCCAGAGGTCACACTTTCTTTATTGCATGTTTATCCTCTGAGAGCAGGGAGGTTCTGTGGGGATTGAAACCTGTGGGACTCTGTTGGCAGTGAAAGGCTACATCTTTTCTTTAAAGCTCTTCCCATGAGAGCACTTCTGTTTTTTTGGCTGGACCAGGTTTTTTCATCAATTTTATTGTGCCCTTGATCACACAGTTATTTACTGTCTTGGTAGAATTTCAAAAACATAGCAGGTTGGGACAACTTTAGATCTGCTGATTCCCAAATGTCCTTGTGTTTCTCAGTCCAAGTGAGTGTCATGGAAGCTTTATAGAGCTGTAAGCCCTTACAGATGTGTGAAGGTTAATATCCCCTATTGAAATCCAGAGTAACCTCCTTTTTTTAATAGCCCTTTATGTCTATAATATGTCCATAATTCTGCCACAGGAGGGTTGGTTGCAAGCTGTCCATCACGTGTTTTTTGTGTGTGGAGGCCCAGACACCATAATTCCCTGGCAATAATGTAGAGTCTTTAGATCTGCCATTCAGAGCTTCAGAAATGAGATAGAAACCAAATGCTTAGGACTGGCATTATGTTTGTTCTGAGGATAACAAATATTGGTCCTTGAAATGCAGTTTCAGCCATGTCTTTTTTTTTCCCCAGCAATGTTGGGGCTCATGTATGTCTACTGGACTCAGCTCAACATGTTCCAGACGCTGAAGTACTTGGCCATTTTAGGTGGCATCACATTCCTGGCAGGCAACAGGATGCTGGCTCAGAAAGCTGTGAAGAGGTAAGGAGGGAGCTGCTTTCAGCATCAGTGGGGGGGAGTTGGTGGTGCTGTCCTGTGCCAGTGGCTGAGAGGGCAGCAAACTCTGCTCTGGGTCCTTAGACCTCGTGTGTGGGGCAGGGCTGCTCAGTCCCACCTTCCTGCCTGTCTCCAGAACAAGGGCTTGAACTGAGCAGGGCAGTTCTCTCCTGCACAGAGAACGGGCCACATGGCACGAGCTGGAGCAACCAGCACAGGGTTGGAAGTGTCTGTGCTTTGACATGAGAAACCCATGTTTGGCAAGGTACATTCACTGACAGATTTGTTTTACTACGTGGTAAGTCAAGCTCTTAGAATATTGTTAGATTATGAAAGGCATTGTAAATGCAGGAGAGGCCCAACTCTTCAGGAACTGTGCTTGTTTTAAGGGGAGGAAGGTAGGGCAGGGGTACCTTACAGCAACAGACAACAGGCAATGCACATGAGCAAACCCAGGGAAAATTCTGCTAGATAACCAGGGATACAGGATTCATTTCTGTACTGGCATTGGACTGGTTCTGGACACTTGTGTTTTCTGCCGTGCAGTGCCTCATGACTGCCATGGCTTGGGCAGCCAGCAGGTTGCTGACCCAAGCTTCCAGTGCAGTGCACTGATCAGAGGACACACTACCCCCTCTCTTTCACTTCTGCCAGACACAGTTCCATGTGAGACTTCAGCTTTAGCCCTTTAGGACTAATGTGGCATTTTGTTTTGAAGATGATCTTGCTGACTTGCTTTGCCATCAGACCTGTGCTTTTCTTACTTTCCCCTTTTTGAGCTGCTGGAATCTTATCCCTGCATACCTATCTGCATAGATATCCCTGGGTTTTCAGTTTTTTGATTGCACTCCATTAAAACCAGGACAAGAGATGTAAAAAAAAAATAAATATAACTTTAAGGGGGATTGTATTGATTTGTTGTCTTTAAAACATGTCAACTTGCATGGCTTTAGCAGGGAGGATGATTAGTGTAATTAACCCTTTCCATAGTGTCTTTCCAGCTTTCTCAGCCTGGGTCTTTTGGATATCCAGCCTCTCCACTGTGGCATTTTATCTTGTTAGCACAACAGTTCCTACTGTGATTTTCTTTCCAGTGGCGCTATGTTATGTCATTTAATAATGTTTCTTTTTTTTCTTTAAAGAGTAATGATAAAATCATTATTAAATGCAGATTGCCTAGGATACAGATTTAGGGGAAAATAATACAATGAAGCTAATTTCTAAGTATCTTTGCTTAACCAGGGCTTCTGTTAGCACATAAATGCAGCTGGTTGGTACCTGCTTCAAACCACTGCAGGGGGTGTCCGTTTGCTTTTTCGCTGTAAATGACACGAAGCTGCAACTACAATGGCAAATTTGAAAGTAAAACTTCTACCTGAGGCTAAAGTGAAACCTTTTGTACATGACTTTAAAGTTCAAAAAGACATCTTCTTGTTAAGGCTCTGCCTGCCTGTCTCAGAGGCTGAGGTGCAGTGACAATTAACTGGATTGCACGTTGAGGCAAAGCTGTGGAGGCGACTGGTGGGCGTGGGAAGGGAGGGGGACTGTATAAACCATCTTGTTACAGAAGTTACCAGAAGGCCTGGTTTTGCTTTTTGCATTTCTGTCGCTGGCTCTGATTCCTGGAGCAGGGCTGCCTTCCTCCTTCCTGTCTTCTCTGAACCTCTCTCCCTCTCTCCTTTTGGCAGGATCGCTGCAGAGCAGAGCAGTAGGTTGGCAAAGTATAGAACGCTGCGGTAAAAGGGGGTTTGCTAGTGACCAGCTCTTCAGGAAGTAAGGGCCTTTTTGGATTTTGCCTTTCCTGGGCATGCTGCCTGTTTCATTTCACCTCATCACTCACTCCTTTTGCAAAAAGATATGTGAACTGAAGCTGCTTCCTCCCAACATCGCTTACTGGCCTTTGGTCCTTGGCTGCAGCTGGGTTGGCATATTAGCAGGACGTGTTCTCTGAGACTAAATTGCATTTGTGTGATTTCCTTAATTGTCTGAAATCTGCATGGTGATATGTGCACATGTAAATATAGCTGTCCTGAGCACCAAGCAGCTCTCAGGTGATGAAATAAAACTAGTTTAAATAGTATTATCGTTCCCATAAATAAATTACTGGTAATGTTGGCTGGAGGAGGACGTGATGGAAATGGCTGTTTCATCATCCTGCTGCTGGTACTGCCTATTCCCATCCACAGTATTCTGGTTCTTCAGCTGCCAGGCACTCTGCCTGCTGAATTACACCCTTGCTTTGGGTGGTGAGAGCTCTGCAGCAAAGCCAGGTCAGCACCACCTCGTTCAGCTGAGAACACGACCCAGTCCCGGGGTCACCCTCCCATTAGAGTGAACTGGCCATGATGGCTCAGGCAGCAGCAGCTCCCAGCCTCCTCCATTCCATACAGTTGTGTGATAGGTCTCCATGATCATTTACCAGCTCAAAGCCCTTCATTTCCTTTCGTTCCAAGAGGTAAGGTCCCAGTTTGCTCTGTCCACAGTGGTGTAGGAGGCAGGACTGCTGGCATTCTGCATGCTACCCAGTTCTGAGTGTGTGTGCATGGGGGCTTCATTCCCTGTTCAGTGCACTGGTTTGTTGTGGGGAAGAGGGAGAGCATCTGGGATGGCTCCTGTGATGGGACAAATCAGTGCACAACATGCTGCACTGGTGCATCTCCTGAGGATTTGCTTTCTCTCACATCTGTGGTCAGTGCTCCAGGCACACACACACACTGCATTGAATGGAGCTCAGGTTTTTTGGTGCAAAACAAAACCAGCGTGGGAGTGTGTGCCACACAAACGGTGTGCACTGTGGGGGCAGCAGCTGTGTGCAGATCAGGGAGTGTGGAGGATGGTTTCATGGAATTTACACGTGAAGAATCCGGCATCATGTCCCTCAGAAAAACACCCTGTTAATGTCTCTTCTCTCCCTGGAGTGTTTTGAGGTATTTGAGCACAGAACAAGCTACAGCAAGTTACTGGAGAGGAACTGGAGATGGCTGTTACTTGTCCTACTAAACAAATGCTGGGTTTGCATCCTGACTGTGTTTGGTGGTGCTGTTCAGGTCCCTGGATGCTTCTTTTTAACATTGTTTTGGGCCTGTGTTTTTCAGCTTTTTAGTAGTGTGTTACCAAGTGCCTCACCAGTGTGTTCTCCACAGCCTGCATGTTTTCTGTGTCTCAGCCCCACCAGGGGCTGTGAGTAATCCTGGAAGATCACAGAATCACAAAATGGCTTAGGCTGGAAGGGACCTTAAAGATCAACCAGTTCCACCCCCTGCCATGGGCAAGGACACCTTCCTCTATCCCAGGTTGCTCCAAGCCCCTTCCAACCTGGCCCTGGACAATTCCAGGGATGGGGCAGCCACAGCTTTCTCGGGGCAACCTGTGCCAGGGCCTCCCCACCCTCTGAGTAAAGATCTAATCTAAACCTTCCTTCCTTCAGTTTAAAACCATTGCCCCTAGTGGTGTTGCTATCTGCCCCTATAAAACATCTCTTTCACTCCTTTTTCTAAGCCCCCTTCAAGTCCTGCATGGCTGCAGTGAGTTCTTCCCTGGGCCTTCTCTTTTCCAGGCTGAGCGACCCCCATCTCTCAGCCTTTCCTCAGAGCAGAGGTGCTCCAGCCCTTGGAGCATCTTTGTGGCCCTAGGATCTTGTTATCCACAAACCTTAAGTTAGGTTTTGCTGCCGTGTGCAGTCACAAGCATTTTTCTCATTGCTGGGTTTTCTAATACCCCAGACACATGAGTTAAGAGTGTATTGTTACCAGCTCCTAGGGATGGACTGTCAAGAGCTATGCTTGTGTCTGGCAAAAGAATCCCAAAAAGTTGGATCTGCTGTGCTAAATTAGACTACTTCACCTTCTTGGGGACATGAAGATCTTTGTGTTTACGTGGACCAATGATTCCCAGCAGGTGGATTGGCCCTGTTAAAAGTAGAAGTTGAGGTACCTCCAGGCTTTGTATTCAGCCTGGGTTTTTTTGTTCAGTTCTGCAATTTAAAAGGCTTGTTCATCCCTTTTGCACCAGGAATTAACGTTCATTTTTTCTGACCATTTCCATCTTCCTTGTATTCCATCCCCCATTCCCTTACAGTACTGGTTTTGTCACTCCAATAAGCTGCTTTTGGGAAGCTTGTCTGACAAGCTTTCTTTGAGAGAAGATGAGGGGTTTGGGGACACTTTTGTTGTGCAAGGAGGTGCTTTGTTGCCTGGAAGAGTTAATTTTTGGGGTTTTTCTTTCCAGGACACAGTAGTACCAGAAGAATGGAAGAAATGTGGAAAAACAAAGCAAACGCCTTCAGAACAGAAGTGAATAAATAACTGAAAGACCAAAAGAAGGAAGGCAGAAGATGATTTTTTTTATATGTATATATATATTGAGTCAAAAGGGTGCCAGTTAAACTTTTTTAAATATCTTGATTTTCATCACTGTGTTCCTGCTACTGGAGTGCTCTTCATATGAATCTGGAAAATCTTTTTTTCCCTGGATCCTTCCCCTTTTTTTTCTCCCAGGACATTTGAATTTCCTTTCGAGAAAGAGGAAGAAGAAAATACAGTTCTGCCTTTCCCCAGATACCCTTTCCTCATCCTAAAGATTTGTGAATAAAGAGGAAAGAATGGTCCTGAATGTTGTGTTTTGGCTGTGTCGGAGGCGGTGATTGGAAGCTGGGCTCACATGGGAATGAAAAGAGCTTTTTCTGGTGGGTAATATGTGTGTGAGTCACTGCTGTGTGTGACGCTTCCTGTTCTTTCATGTGCTTTCCCAGAGGGACGTGTTTATTGGGGGGGACTTCCCGCTCCTGCCTGTCCCCTGTGTGAGGCTGTGGGCTGCCTTTCTCCACTCATGGCTGTTCTCTCCCACTCCAGGCTGTGCTGAGCTGCTCTGGGCCCTGGGGGTCAGGCAGGAGGAGCCCTTGGAGAGAGCCAGCTGTGGTGCTGGAGTGCCTGTGTCTGACCCGGCAGGTTTGGGGGTCCCTTGGGAGGGTTCACTTTCTTTCCAGCCTCTGGAGCCACTGTTTCACTCCAAGTAAGAGTTTGATGGACGTTGTTGCTTCTGGTCTTCTGTGAAACCAAAAGCCAGGAATGTGCTGGTTGCCACGTGGCCACATTTGAATTACTCGAGCTCTAACTTCCCAACGAGTTACTCCCTTCAGGACCACCAAGCATGTTGAGGCAGCAGATCTGGGCTTTATTGAAGAACCCACTGGTAGTAATAACCAAAGGCCAAAATCTCCTCCTAATGAGCAACTTCCACATGGGAAACATAACAATTACTCCCTTCCCTGCATCCCTGTGTTTCATCCCGTGTCAGAGTAGCTTCTTTAAAGGCCTTTTGGCAAAGGAACTTTATCAAATTTCCAGGAAACATATCAGCAAGAAGGCATGTGGATAAAGGGCGTGGAGCTGAATCCTCCAAAGCACTTCACGTGTGTGACATGACTCCATTTTATAAAATCCACTTTTTCTCTTCCCCACTGTGGTTACTCACACTTAGCTCACTGTTCCTGCTCTTTGTAGCAGTTCCTACCTGTTCTGTGTGAATGTTACACTGAACCCACAGAGGTTTAATGAATTTCTCTGACCTCCTCTGCACTCCTCCAAACACCAGTCTCAGGCTGCATCCAAGTCCTCTGGGACTAAAGGAGCTTTAGGCAAGAAATAACTAAGCTACTATTCACAGTAGTTTATCCTGGAATTCCTTCTCATCGTGGTGAGTTTTTTGAGCCTCCTGTTTTGTTGCTGCTCACTTAGCAGCTTTGTTTTATAACTTTCTTCTGATGCTTCATGCTAGGACAGGACTTTCCCTGTGCCTGTAGAACTCTGGCACGTTATCCAAGGAGAGCACAGATGCAGAAATGAAACCATGGAGTGCCTCGGTGATGTATCTTCTCTAAGCTGTGTGTGTTGCTTTTGATTTTCTACTTCCTTGGGTATGCAGTAGGAAAGGTAATTTTTATTAATTTGACCTTCTATTTCTCACATATTTTCTGTTTTGCTTTATTTGGTTTTATATTTAATATCCCAGAGTTTGAGCATTTGTTTCCTCATTTTGATGCAAACTTAACTTTCAAAGCAGTATCTTTTATTCAAAATAGCTGCACTCACCCAGCTGTTTAATCACACAAACACTTTCTGAAATGTTTTTGACAGGTCTTTTGATTTTATTGGGAGCATCCAATCCGGTGTTTGCAAATGGCTTTTATGCCACTTAACAGAATTTAAAACCTGAGCAGGAAGGATGTAATGGGTACGGATTTGGTGCAAGTATGAACTAATCTTCAAACATACTGGAGCTTGCTGTCCTAAAACACAGTCACCTGAGGAAAAATGAGATGGTACCTACTGCAGACTGTCAGGGAATTGCTTGAGTGCAAGGAGGAATGATTTCAGAGGCCTTAATGCACGTGTGCATGTCACTGTATTTCCAGCCTGGTGGTGTTAATGGTATTGGAGCTCCTGCCTTTGTTAGCCCAGCTCTGAGTCACCCTCAGTGCACTTGACCACTGTCTTTGAGAAGCATCTTCCATTCTGGGCCCAAAATCAAGAAACTAACTTCTCAACAAAAGAGCATCTTGACCTGCTGTTGGACAGGTTTATTTAGAACAACTTTTATTTCCTGCTAATGGAGGGAAAGCAGACCCCATCCTGATGTTATTTACATTTCTGAAGACATAATTCTTACACAAACAATAGGAGAATTGGGGTGACAGGGGGGAAGTAGCTGTTTGACATCACTGGGTAAATAAGTTACTCCTTTGAAAACATTTACAGTCATATCTAGTCACAGTGGAGTTCAGAGCCATGGGGTGGCACTCAACAGGACGTTGAGTTAAAACATAGTGACAGCCCAATCTGATGCACAGGGATCTCCTTGAACTCTCACAGAGCTGTAGCTTTGGTTTGAACACCTCAAGGCTGAGCATTAACCATAGCTGAGGTTTTTAGAGCTCAGTTTTGCTGCCAGGGCTCTGTGTCAGGGAGTGAGGCAGCAGCAGCCCACAGCAGTGTTTCTGATGGGTGGGAGACGTGTGGATTCATGTCTCACCTCGCTCTGATCCGAGCTCTGTGTGTGGTTGTGCCATCAGCATGTATTTAGAGAAGCCTGTAATCAATTTACTAAGTTGCCTAAAGGTGCCTTTTGGTGGCCTCATGTTTGTTAATCAGGCCCTCAAACAGAATGATGACTTGGCAGAAATTTTGCTACACTTTGTGATTTGAAAGCCTTAATTAGTAGATAGAATGTCCCCAGGATTACAAGTGTATGGGTTGTTTTAGTCTGTGTGTAAAGCAGCCTGAGGTTAAACCACAGAGGTGGGTTTTTCTGATTCAGTACGGAGCAGTATTTAGAGAGGGGAGTTAAACTGTAAAGACTGAAGGAAATTAAGTAGTGCATCAGCACTGCATTCCTTTGATCACGTCTGAGGAGTGTATGCATCAGTTTGCAGCTCACATCTGGCAATGTCTTCCCTGCTGTGAAGGGCTCACTGTACATCAGGTCCACGAGCTCTGAATTATTCTAGACAGAAGGAGGAGGAAAAGAGAATTATGAGAAAACTTTGTGAGGACGTACAGAAGTTTTTTCATCCTTTGGAGGCTTTTCCTGAATTACTTTATTTGTGGAAAAGTAACCAAAACCTGAAATGTCCCAAGTATCTAGAGGCAGGTGTTGCTCCTGGGAGATTTTTATCTGCCTTAGGCCTGGCTTAGACATTCAGGCACACTGTCTCAGATTTACAAGGCTGCTTTGGGTTGCTGCAAGCCTGTTCCCAGGCATCCATATGCAGCTTCACAGCACTTGTGAAGGTACTTGACAAAATTGATTGGGAGTTTTTTCCCCTGAAATTGCACCTTTTTTCATGGACAGCAGTGGGGGCTGGTGTCACTGAAGGAGAGCCTGCAAACCTTGAGCAGTGCAGCAGTGTGTATGTGCAGGATGGAGCAGAGAATGCTACTCACCAGAGCGTGGGGAGATGGAAAAGGCAGAAGTATTTACATGAGCTTAGCCAGGGTGCTGGGAAAGCCTTCTAACCGACTGCTGTCCATGTCCTGAGGCCTGTCAAGGAAGAGGACAGGGATGGTGTAATTGGGATCAAGAGAGAAATTATTTTTCCACTGCTGCTTTACGGCATGATGAGGTTGAGAAGACCACTGTGTGTGGTGTGGGCTGGCTCAGCACAGGCTGCTCCTTATCTGCACCCTGCTTGGGCTCAGGTAAGAGGTTTATTCTTTCCCTGACTGTCCCTGAAATGATACTTAATCCAGTAGCTCCACATCTGGAATCCAGGCAGCAATAAGGACCTTGTCGTATTCCTGCAGTGAGCTGATAATGGACTGATTCCCACCTACCTCTGGTTCTGCAGGATGGCTCCCAGGAAGTCCCTCAGGACCATGTGGTGCTGGAAGCTGCTGTCCATCAGGATGCTGCCAGACTGGCGCCTTGTCAGGAACTCCTGCACCCCCTCTCCTGGGCTGCTCCCGCTGCTTCTGTTAGGTGAAGATGAGAAACATCTTTGTTTCAGAGATGCTTTTTTGTGCCTTGCTCCGAGTTTGGCTCAGGCTGAGCAGCACAGCAAGGGAACCTGCTGGGTCTGACCCTAGGGCCATTCTGCTTCATTTCAGTAAGGATTGGTCACTGTGTTTGCTCCTCTGTTAGAAGATGGATTGGAGCTGGTTCATATCTGACCAGTTGGTCTTAGTGGCAGTCAGTGATCCATCCAGCCAGAGGTACTGGAGAGGCTGCCTTCTGTGTTGAAACCAGGCCAGGGATAACTGTTTCCTACCAGTGAATGATCATTGCAACTATTATTTGCAAATATTATTACTTGTTGATATTACAGTAGAACTCCCAGCTGATCTGATGCTTACAACCTTGGAGGAAAGGATTAATTAGGCTGCTTAATGACAGCTGTGATTAGGAGGGATCCAAGATGTAAGGATGCAGGATGCCCTTCAGGATGTGGAAGAGCAGGAGAGATTGTTTCTCTCGCAGTGGAAGGCAGCTATTCCTGCTACATGCATGAAAGAAACTGCCCCGTGTAATAAACAAACCACTGGCCCTGGGCCAGCAGGATGCTGGGCTTACCCGAGCCGTTTGCCAATGATGGTCTGTAGGAATTTGCGGGCGGAAATCTGCCCCAGGAATTTCCGGTAGTTGTCGGTGAATATGGCATCGGCATGGCGCTGCACCCTGGGGGGGAAAGGCAGGCACAGTGTGCTCTCTGAGCTAGCAGTGAACCCTCCAGGTGAGAAATAACACACTGGGGGTAACAGTGCTGATAGCAGGGGCAGGTAACCACAGCAAACACCTTTTGGTGTTGGACTGTGCTAGTGTTGTGGGGTAACAGGATTTGAGGGAGCTCAGTCCTGGCATGGAGGCAGCAGGCAAAATAAAATGTCTGGTAATCAGAGTCCACACTAAAACAAGTAAGGAGGAGTGCCTGCAAACCAAAGGTGAGGTCAAAGAACCAGTGGAAAGGAGGAGGAGAACCACAGGCTGGGAGAGGGCAGAGCTGGGCTGGGACATTCCCATGCTCTGCAGCAGCACTGTCATCTCCTGGGAGGATGGTGTCTGGGACAGGATGACAGGATCTTCCAGCAGGTCTCTAGCCTGTGGTTAGACCCAGACTCCAGAAAATCCACAGTAGGGGAAGCACGAGCCACTTGACTGGTCCCACTGCTGTAAGGACGAGTCCCCTGTGCACTGTGTGGTGCCGCTGGGACTGACTGACCTGGGACTGACTGACCTGCTGGTCTGCTCCTGGGCTGGGGGAGGTTGTAACCAGCACACTCCACAACAGCAGGACTGATAGGTGAGGTACAAACCTTTTCCCAGTGGGGTCTGCTAACAAACCCTCCTCCTCCTGCTCCTCTGCTGAGGGGTTCTGGCTCTGCAGTGGGCTGCTGTGCTGGAGCTGGAAGCTCGTGGCCTTGCCAGCAACTGGCCCTGGACTGTACCTGCAAGACAAACCCCAGGCATACTGTGAGGTGTGCTCAGTTGCCAGTTGGGGCTCAGTCTTCTTGACCATTATTCTCTGTTCTCCTGCTTTTTTCTTTCTCCTTTTGCCATCCCATCTTATCACTGATGCAAGTATTGTCCATCACTCTCTCCAGCTAGAAACTGCCCTGAAGCTCTTTCAGCAGTGGAAAGATGATTGATAGCGCTGCCTCTAACTCACTTCCCCCTCGCTGAGCTCCCAGCATCCTTGAGCAAAATTCCAGTGATTGTGGTATCATTGTGCCAGGGCCTTGGCACAAGGCCAAACCATCTTCTGTGGGATGTGTCAAATCCACACTGGAGAAACCAATGCTTGATTTTGTGCTTCTGTTGATTTGTAGGGGTGGAAAGAAATATTACAACTTCTAAGAGGTGACAAGGAAATACTTGAAACATTAATAGGCAGCTGTTGAGGTCGTGTACTAGAACAGTTCTGACTTCAATGCAGGTGCCCTGCAGCCACAAATTTTAATCAGTGGTGGAGCTGGTGGTGCTGCCTGCTCTGGAGATTGCCAGATTTCCCTTTATAGAACCCAGCATCCAATTCTAAAACCAACTGTTTGGGCTAAAATATTCCATCAGGTGCCTGTCCCTTTGGAAACCACCCCTAGGCTAGCAGTGTACCCAAAAAATTAAGACAGGGCAAAGAAATAGGCCTAGCAACACATTTAGAGTTCGTCTGGCTTTCAGAAGTGCTGGCAACCTTAATTTGGCATGTGCTTATTTTGCACAAGGTCAGGGATGAGGCAGGGAGTGATAGTGTGGATAAAACACTGAGCACTTACCTGAAAGCTGGGTAGAGAGGAGAGGAGATGGAGCATGCAACTAAATGCAGGAACAGGAGCAGAGTGGCCTTATCCAGCATCTTCCACCCCTTGGAGTCACCTAAAACACAGAGCAGTCTGAGGGCAGTGAGGTGCTCCAGGCCAGGAGGGGAGGCCAAGTACCACCTTTATGTTCTCAGTCCCCCTGCTCACTTTTTGGCACAAAGGGCCTGGAAATTTGCCTCTGTTTGTGGTTGGGGTGTTTCCCAGTGCTGAGGTTTCTTGGCTTGGCAGTCTTCCCCAGGGAGTGCAGTGCTTGGAGGCAGTGGCTGTGTCTCCCTTGGGCCAGGAGGCAGGGCCGAGCAGAAGGGTTTAACACTGTGGGACCCCCGATGGACCTGTCCCACTGCTGTAGTTGAAGGAGAGATCTCTTGGGCTGGGGTGAGCTCCAGGGGCTGCTGCAGGGGCTGTAAAAGCACCTGGATGGAGGGCAGCAGTTAGCAGGGACCAGAAAGGAACCGCTGCCTGCACAGGACCATCTGCAGCCAGCCCCTGGGACCTCTCCTGCCCTCCGCTCACCAGGGACGTGTGTCTGCTCACACGGCTCTACCTGTGTGGCACAGGTCCACACCTAACAGCTGACCAGGCTGCCTCCAGCCAGAGACTGGGAGAAGCAGGGAAACCCAGATAAAATTCCTGGGCAGAGGGGTAATACTGGCAAAGCCATTTATCCAAGGCAAGTGCTGAGCTCGGTTTGCCGAATAAACACATTGTCAGGCTTGGGTGGGGAGGGGACTGGACTGAAATATGTCCGGGGGGGGGGGGGGGGGGCTGAACTGCCACCCTCGAGGCACCTTCGCAGCTCTGAGCACGGGCTGTGGTGGCAGGTGGGATGGGCTGAGCCGTGTGTGCAGCCCTGGCTGTGGTGCTTCATTCCTGGGGTTGGCTGAAGAGCTGCGAATGACTCAGGACAGAGTCACCTGAGGTCACACACCCGGGGAGCTGAGTGCTGTGCTTTTGTCCTTGGAAGCCAGGGACAGTAGAAAGGTATTTCAGTGAATGCTGCTCTTCCTGAGTTTTGATAGAAAGCAATTGATCTTTTGCTCAAAAAAGATTCTTTAAGAATGTGGATAGAAACCTTTAAAATACCAAGTTTCCCTGTTCCCCGTCTTACTTTACACAAGAAAAGAGCAGAAAGATGTTTGATCTCCATAAAAGGGTAAAAAAACCCTTCCAAAGGTATAACAATACTTCCTTGCAAAAGGAGCAGCTTCCAAATGGAAAGGGTTTGGTTGGGCTTCTGACTGCCCAAGTGAACTTTCCAGGGAGTGGGTTTTCCTGAGGGAGGGGTCTTTCTGATGGAGAACATCAGCAGTGAGCTCTGCTTTTCTGCTCAGAGTAGATCAACATAGAGAGGAGGACACTCATTAAGGACTTTAAGTGGGTCCAATCTCAACACTGTGGAAGTTAATAATAGAATTAGTGGCAGTGTCAGAAGTCCATGCACAGACATGGGAAAAGGTGTTGCACTAAGAAATGAGGTTTCTTACCACAAACTCATTCTCAGCCCAGTCTGTTTCCAGCTGCTTGTGCTCCCAGCAAGGGACCAGCAGCTTCCCCATCAGTTCCCCTGGGAGCACCACAGTAGCTCCTGACTCCTGCAGAGCTTCTTGTGCTCATGGATGGCATCTCCTACTCCTGGTCTATTACAGAATCACTTTGGCCCCTCAGAGAGCCAAGAAATACTTAAAATAAGGGAAAAAGGGACTTTGAGAGATTTACAGGGCTTTTGCCTTTAGAGCAAATTTACTGCTTCCTTTTTTTTTTCCTTTTTCATTTGAACTTGAAAAAGCATGCCTTTTCTGTGCTTCTCCCTGAGTATCTTCAAGGCAAATCCCAAGTCAGATCCTTCTGGATAGAGGAAATGATCTAAAGCATCTGTCAGGGGGTACCAGGAGACTGTGGCACCAGCATCTAGAGAAAGTGCCAACCAGGAGATTTAATCAGTACCAGGGAAGCTACTGTGTGAGCTGAGAAGTTCAGTGCCAGTGTCAATGCAAACCTCACCCAAATGCTCTTCCTAGCATACAGCCCTGATTAGCACTTTCTGTCTCTGGTTTCCGTTCTTTGAATGTTGGGGTTTTCTCCAGAATCACTTTTTGAACCTTTGGGGTATTTTTTTTCTTTCTCTATTAATAGCTTCTTTGCAATTTTGTTTGTTTGTCTCTGGCTTTGCCCTTTTTCCCCTGTCTTGCTCTGCCTTCTCTCCTTTAGCTACAACCTGCTTCTCATTCAGCTTTTTGGGTATGTCTGTCTCCCTTTTTCCCTTGGGAATAAATCTGAAATGAAAGTCCTACACCCCTTCCCAGAAGTGTCTGCTGTTTCAGAGGAGAAGCTGGGGAACTGAAGTGTCACCCTGCATGGAGGCAGCTTGACAGCTCTGCAAAACATTGTTACCTTCAAAATTCTCTTGAGGTGAGGGACAGGACAGCTCACTTTCCATTCTAGCAGCACATGAAAAAATGATTAATAAATAAATTCCCCTTAAGATGATGAGCTTTTAGCACCATTCCTGCAGATGAAGCATAAAAGCTTCATTCCATCCTGTGCAGCAGGAACAGCAGCATTGTGACAGTGATGTTGGAGAGATGGGTATCTCTGAAACCCTAACCTGAGCTGTCTGAAAAACACCCCTATGTAGATGAAATGAGGCTTTTGCCATGCCTGCTGTTTTATAAAGCTGAGACTTTTATACTCTGAAATCCTACAGTAGAAAAGCAGAAATCCTTTTCAGTACCTCCCTCTGCCTCGTTGTTTGGCTTCACGTTACCTATAACACACTGTTGTGTTTCTCCTCACACTTGGCTTTGGCTCAAACACAGTTTCATTGCTGGGTGAGTAAAACACTGTTCATTTGCAGAGTAAAAGCAACTCACATCAGTATAGCAAAAGAGAAAAACTGTGCTACAGCTGGTAAACATCTAATATGCTTTTACAAAACTCATCTGTGGTATAATTCTATTGATTTGCATTTATCCTGCAGTTCAGTTATTGTTTCCTTCTATGACTTGGTACAAAAACATCTTGGTACAAAACTTAGTACGGTACAAAGGCTGTTGTATATGGCAAAGCTAATTCCTGGTGCCAGCTGTGATTGCATTTCAGTACAATTTAATTGTCTCCAACTTCCAAATAGGCATCATCTTGTTAAACACAGAGAGAGGCTCCCACTTACCGTTCCCGTAGAGAACAAGCACTTCCTAGATCAGCTCCTGCCCAGGTGTTCCTTCCCCTGTTGCAAACACAACTTCTCCTCTGGAGCTGCCTCTGATCCTTCTGGGTCTGAGCCCCGCACGGTGCCGGGCAGGACACGGAGTCGTGCTGAGCAGGGAGGACTCTCTCGGATCTCCCCCCAGCTGTCCTCTGGCTGCCAGAGAGGTGCATCTCTGCTTTTTATACCTGTGCTCCCTCAGGAGTCCTGTGGGCTTCCACACGTCAGAGCATCAATTATCCTCCTGAATTTCAAAGGCTGTGTTTAGCATCCTCTTTCTGTGTGTGTGTGTGCAGGAAGGTGGCAGGGAGAGGGTCATGCCTGTAATCGAGGGTCATTTGCACACTTTCTCTTTATCCCTCAAAGAGTGAAGAGCAAATAAAAACAGCAATAATCTGGCAGAGTGAATGACAAATTCACTTTGAAAGGTAAACTTCTCTTTCCCTTTGCAATTGCAGTTTTTTTCCTTCTACTCTACAGTGAGTGAGTTAACCATTAATGCTTTCTCACACTGCATGAACTGGAGGGTTTGTCTTTTTGCTATTCTATTTTTCTTTGATTATCAGCCTTTCCCTCCTTCTCCTTTGTTACTCACACCTGCATTAGCGGGGCAGTTCACGCTCCAGTCCCTCGCAAACATCACAGCTTCACATCAAGCACACAAAGCAGCCGGAGAGCCCTGCTCCGTTCATGTGCTCTGGAGAAAGGCAAGGGTCTTCCCTGGGGTGCTGCGTGCACTGGCAGCTGTTTTCATTCCTGGAACAAGGTTTATGAAAGCCCCATTAAAAAGAACACAGAGCCTTGGTGCCAAGAAGACCAGGACAGTTCAGAGGAGCTAAAAACGAGGTGTCAGCATGAGCTCCACCTGCCAGATTTTTCATACTGACTTTACAATGCCCAGAATTGATGGGGACCCAGACCCTTCCCATCTCAGGGCTTGCGTGACTCGACGGTGGGAAGGAGTTTCAGCAGCTGACTCATACCTGCCCACTGCCCAGTACCTTCACCTTGCACCAGAGCACATCACAGCTGTTGGGGGCAGAGAGGGACTGTAGGAAGGATGAGCATCTGGTGTGCACATGGGTGCCTGTGTGTGCAGGGGGTCAGAAGCATCCAGTGCTGGTCTAACTCTCTACCATTGCCCCTCTGCTTCTTGCTGAGGTGAGAAATCACTGTGATTATGGCTCATTTCTTAGCAAAGCAATATCCCTCTGCCAAAACGTGGGCTCCCAGTAAGAGTAATCCCACAGCTGGAGAGGCTGGAGCGAGCTCAGAACACCAAGTTACTCTGGTGTTAAACAACAGTCACTCTGTACCTGGACAGATGTGCACTGATGCCTTTGGGCTCCCCCCTGCTTTTGAGTACTCAAAGGCTCACATTCCCTTTGGTATCTAATCAAGATCAGGCCAGGGAAATCACAAAAAAAGATTGAGCAGACCAAAGCAGGAGCTTGATCTGGCCCAGAACTGAGCATCTGACCTGGGCCTGTCTAGTGGAATCCAGAAACAGAACAACAGTGCGAAGAGAAGCAAGAACCACTGCCTTCCTCCAACTGTGAAAGGAAATGGTGCCAGCCTGTTCATGGGGAGAGGATCTGCCATGCAAATCAGGCAAGTATATCATCTGTGTCATCCACTGGTGGGCATTGGAGAAGGGGATTTCTGGGTTGCACAGAGCAGGTTTTCCAAAATCCCTGTCCTGGTGCACACAGCTGCATGCTCTCTGAAAACTGGAAAGGGATTTTGTTTGCTTTTTTGAAAAAATCTGCTCGTGTTCTCTCATGTGTGAGACTGGTTGCACTAATTTTTCAGCATGACTTATTTTTCTTCCACTGTCTTGGTGCTGCACTGGCTGAACAGATGAATCAGACTGTGCTGTTAAACCAGTCAAGAGCTATTTCAAGGTATTATCCTATAGTGCAGTTTTGAGCTCATTCTCCATCCACCTGGTCCCATGCCTTACACAGAGCTGCTGTACAATACCAGGCAGTATCTCTTGGATCAAGGAGAATCAGTCTATAACTGACTTGTTTATAGCTGCCTGCTGCCCAGCTTGGATTAGGAGGGCTGTGATCCATGTTCATATCTCAAGCAAGCTGCTTTCAGAGAAGGCTGAATAAAGCTCTCTCATCCCAGGGGTTTCCTTGTGCTGCCTGAGTTGGGTTCATGTCATGCACAGCTGGATACAGCAAGACTCACAACACCAAGCTCTCTTTATGACTTCAGATTAATTGCAGGAGGCAGCAGAAATTTCTAAAAGCCCTCCAGGCTCTGTTGGGTGTACCCAGCTTAGGAGTTCTGAAATAGCGCAAATAGAGCAATTTTTCTGTCCCTGGGATCTCCTGTTCCAGCAGCAGTCAAAACCTTCCTGTCTTCCCAGGACCCAGAAGGGAGCTCCTCCACCAGACTCCATGAGCTCTCCCTCTGGCTGGTGAAGCTGCTTCTGCAGCAGAAACATCTGTGATCCCCACTGCTGCCAGCAGCTCAGCCCCAGCACGAGCCCCACCACGAGTGCCCTGGCTCCAAACATCCCTGGATGAAGATGCTATGGACTGTGATAGGATGCAGACTTCTTTGGAGCCAGCTTTGCATCCCTCTGTGTTGCAGTGTGTATTTGAGGTAGCAGCTCTCTCGTGGTCATTTTTTCAATAGGGCAGAGCTGGTGGCACACAGGTAGAGATGGTGTCACACATGTAGAGCTGGTGTCCCCTGCACGTGCAGGAGGGGGGATCTGGCTGCAGTTCTGTGCTCCCCACAGCCCCAGAGCTCCCCAGGGACTATCAGTATGTTTGAAGGCTGAACATTCTGGCTGTTTGACAGCATTCCTCATGGGAACTTCATTTGAGGAGTAGTATCAATAATAATTTGGCACAACAGATGAGAAACTTGTTTTGCAACAGGAACAGCTTTTTCTCTTTAGAGTATCTCTTGGTTTGTCCCTAGAACTTTCCCAGTTTCCCCAACCTCCCTCCCTACCACAGCTAGTGCTGTCAGCATCCACTGGCTCCCAAACCAGAGGTATGTAACACTCATTATCTCCCACAGATCACATCAGCAGTGTGCAGTGGGTAACTCTCTTTTTGCCCTCTAAACCTGAGCCTACACCAGTGCAAGCTTGGTGGAATCTACAGCCAGGTACGAGCTGCCACAGGTATCTACTGTAGGTGGAACAGCTGGATTTCGGAGTCACATCCAAGCAGACCTACCCTCCCTAGGGTCCTTGGGTGAAGCACATGCCAGTTGCTTTTATTTCAGTGCCAATCCTTCACTGACAAAGGACAGAGTTAGGATCCTGAAGCAATTTCCCAGGTATTGATTTCCTCTCAGCTTTACCTCCCCCTGTTTCCATGCCATGCTTTAAAAAATCACCCCTGTCTATTCCGGGTGCACAACATACAGCTTCAGATAAGCTGAGCAGCATGTGAAAAGGTCCTGCTCACCTTGTGGGCTTGAAACTAATGACAGTCAGAAGTAACTCATCAAATGGCAAAAAAAAAAATCCCATATTCTCAGCACTCAAAAGCTGTTCTGCACTCTTCCAAAATGGCACAGATGGTAGCTGTTTGTCCCTAGTTTCTCCAGCCTCCAGCACTCCTGAGAGAGCCACATACAGCTGCTTCCTTTCGTTTTCTTTCATTTGAGAGATGTGGTGTTGCCTAACTTACTGCAAATGCCATAATGGTAAGTTAAACAGAACTGCCTAAGACTAAAATTATGGGGTTTTGCCTAGGTTTGCCATCACAGAGGTAGGATGGGACCCATTTTAGTTCAAATATCTTATTCCAAGTAGCAAAACTAAGGCACATAACAAGTAAGTTGATCATCAGTCATTTAATTAGATTGTCCATTACTGCTGTGCTCAGTAACTTTCATTACTTTCATTCCCAAGTTCTTTGCAAAAACACAGTCATTGTGTGAAGGCAAGCAAACAAAAATGAGATCAGAAAGACAAGATTCAGCCTGTGTGGCCAGTTCCTTCTAAGGAAAACTCAAAACTTATACCCAGCAGGTGTGGTGAGACTTGCCATTAGAAAATCTTGGTTTCTCATCCTTGGAAGGATAAAGTGCTAAGATGTGGATCTTCAGATCCTTCAGACTCCATCCTTTGAACATCAATAGATTTCCTGGGGAGAATTTTCCCTTTAGGAATTCAAATTGGTAGGAAGCCAACTACAAACATTTATCAAAATAATCCCAAGGAAGGAGTCCCTCTGGATGAGAGCATAGTTTGCACTCTGCGAATGAGACTGAAGCAAGGGATCAGATTAAAAACAGACAAAATAAATCAGAAATTCAAAATGTGCAAGAAGTGCTGTTGGAAAGGACTGTCTCGTGGTGTTAAAAAGCCTGCTTGAAAAGCCTATTTAATCTTCAAACATTAACTATCCCTGAGACTGTACAATAGAGCAAATGGCAGCAGCCTGCGAGATGTGCGTGTGTCAGGAGGCCCGATGGGCTCTGCAGGTGGGATCCATTTATAGAGCCTGTACCTGTCTGGCTCTGTTTATTCCCCAGCAGAGCTGCTGGAGCATTTCAGCATCGCCCAAGTGAACTGCCAAGAGTTTCAGCCAGGCATCAGCAAGTTACACTCAGCTCTAGGCTTGAGAATTACTAGTTCCTGAATTTCTGGCTCTCTAAATACCATCTCCTTCTTCTTCCAACCCCAGCAGACAGACAGGGCTGAGATGCCAGCATTGAATCTCAGTAATTAAGGAGCTTGTCTTTGGTTTCACCACTCCCATTTCAGTTTGGAAAGGAGCCTTCACTAGAAGGCTGCACAGCACATTACAGCCAGAATCAATGAACAGGGAGAGGCAGCTTCAACCCCTCCTAAAGCTTCTGATAAAAACCAGAATTTAAGTGAGATGTTACTGGCACCAAGAAAGTAAAATGTGGTTTATGGAGAGGGAATGAGGAAGACTGTGTTTCCAATAAGGGCTGAAAAACGAAAGCCATTGTAAGTAATTTTTTTCCTGGCTGAATACCAGTGTGCATCCTGAGGATGACAAGACCTTGGTGCACAAGGATCTGGCACACGTACAGTGAGTGGTAATAAAGAAGCCTCACTGCAAAGACATGCAGGAAATACTGCAATGCAAACCAAAGAAGAAACATAGAAAGGACTAAAAAAGCCAAGGATTATTTGGATTTGGAGAAAGACTTCTTGCCTGAGCTCTGTCTCTACTTAGAACCGAGCGCTGACAAACTTGTCCACTTGTTGAATCAACTTTATCTTTGAAACCCACTCGCATCTCATAGACTTTGGAAAAATCTTCCCTTTTTTTTTATAAATAGCTTCCTTTTGTGTAGTTTCACAGTCAGGTGCAAGGCGTGGGTCAGTGTGGTGCTGTTGGAAGGCACAGAGCCGCAGTGGGCTGATGGCACCACCTGCTTGTGGCTCCCGGGCTGGGGCACTCCTGACCTGGCCGTGGAGGCTTTGACGGCCTCGGGGCCAGGACAGAGGGGCACAGAATGGGCAGGAGCTACATAAAAGCTGCACATTTCACCTGCCTATTTCTACCTGGAGTAAGTAGTGCCATTTCTGCTGAGGAGAGGAGAAAAGGAATCAAATGTACAGCACTGGTTTCCATCCATCAGTGTATTTTCCCCTTTGCTTGCAAACTTTGAACTGCAAAGATCAGAGCCCGTGAGAAGGTGTGTGCTGACAGCAGCACCACCCCATTCAGTGTACTGGTAGTATTGGGAAGAATTTAATCTGTCTTTAATCCATGCTGATAGGATCCCTCCTGACAATTTCAAGAATTACTTCTCCCTCTGCAGCGTTTTTTTAATCCTAAATAGTGTTTGGAAGCTGAAAGGGCAGAATTTTAGCTGCTTTCCTGAGCTCTGGGGTTATCCCTTAGCCACTCACTAGAGGCAGGGAAAGAGCTATTCAAGAGTAATTTTTTTTTTTAGTATTTTTATTCCAGAAGAGGTTCTGTGTCCCAGTATCTCTGGCCTCTGCCACTCACAGCCATGTGAATCTTCCAGTGGTCTGTAAAGTCTTCTGCACTAAAAAACATGAAAGATTCCTGATCCAATTGCTGAAAACCTTTGAAATTGTTTTCATTAATACCCATTTAATTCAAATGCTTGGTAACAGCTTAGAATATCCTTTTATTACAAATGCCATACCTTATTCACCAGTAGATAAATAACTGATTAGGTTTTCACTAAAGTATTTAGGCTGTCTGGTAATCAAGTTCTGCAGCAAAACCAACCTGGCACATCTGATAGTTTAGGGTTAGAAAAACGGCAAAACAAATCAGATTCTTTAAATACCACAAATGAGAAAACAGAACCCAAGCCATTTTTCCCTTTGTAGGTCATCTTATCAAGGCATCTCCGGTTCAGAGCTGGATACTGGACGGGGCATTAAAAACAAAATCCCTGGCAAGAGCAAAGCCAGAAGCACATCTTAATTGTTGCTGCCAGAGCACGTCAAGGGAGCAGATGAAAACCTTGTGGATAAAGAGAAACCTGCCAGGCCTGAAAAGCCACGTTATTGATGGCGGGATTAAAACACTCACACGGATTTAGGGGGTGAGTACATTAACCCTGAGGTGTAAAGGCGCCAGGGGAGATTTGGGTTGGACCTTAGGAAGAATCTCTTCACAAAAGGGTGATCACACATTGGAATGGGCTGCCCAGGGAGGCGGTGGAGTCACCGTCCCTGGAGGTGTTTTAGGAAAGACTGGATGTGGCATCAGTGCCATGGGCTGGTTGACAAGGTGGTGTTGGGTCATGGGCTGGACTCGGCGATCCCAGAGGGCTTTTCCAGCCGGGCTGGCCCTGTGACCCGCCGGGGGCCGCGGCTCCCGCGGCTCCTGCAGCCGAGACGGGCCCGGGGCTCGCGAGGCCGAGCGGGCTCAGGGCTCTTCGGACCCCGCGGGCCCCGGTCCCGCTCGGGCCGCCCCGGGGGCGGCTGCTGGGGCTGTCGCCAGGGATGGTTGCTAGGGATGGTTGCTAGGGACGGTTGCCAGGGACGGGGCGGGAAGCACTTCCAGGGGGCGGGAGCAGTTCCGGGGCGGTGCGGGCCGGGCGAGCCGAGCGGGCGGTGAGCGGGGCCAGGAGGGGCGGCCGCGGGTCCCGGCGCTGCGGGGAGGGGGCGGCGGAGCTCCGGCATCGGCCCCGGGCAGGCGGGGGGAGACCCCCGGGGCCTCGCTGGTCCGGCCGGGCGGCCCCGCGGGGAGCTGGTCCCTGGGCAGGGGGGAGGAGGAGGAGCAGGAGCACCACGCAGGGTGTCCCCGCTCTGGGGCCGCACGGCTGCTTCTCCCGGACAGCCCCGGCCCGTTATCCCACAGGCTGGGACATCCTGGTTATCCTGGGATCGCCTGCTTGTCCTGGGATATCCTTCCAGGCCGCGCTGTCAGCCGTGTGGAGCACACGCAGATCCCCGTAGGAATTGCTCGGGCTCCATCCCAACACCTGCTAAGCCGTTTTAAAATATCCAACCTGAGCTTTTTTGCCTCACTCTCTGACAGAAGCTTTCGTGTTCTGCAGGGACGTTGCTCTTTATTTCCACCCCAAGAGAAAGCTAATACATATTACTTGAGCTGTTCCTATGGCTTTGGCCATCGCTAATTATTTGTGTAGTAGCAGGTCTTGGAGGTGCCAGCTGGGAGTCACAGCAAGAAGAAAGGTTTGTGTCTGGCTGTACTGAGGTGGCTGCTGCACGGCCCTGACCCTGGAAACACACGGATGTTCATCACAGGGCCTGATCCTGCTCCATGGGGAACAGCCCCATCCCCTTCAGTGCTGCCACTGGCAAAAGCAGGAGCTGCAGCCCCGAGGAGCCCCTGCCTGGGTCTGTGGCCCAGCTCTGGCTTTGCTACAGGACCAAGTCCTGCTGCGTGGGGGCAGCTGGCTTGCTGTAAAACCCTGATGGAGTAGGAGCAAGACTGGATGTTTTTAAACATATAGTCAATAGAAATTCCTGTAGTGCAGTTGCAACTGTTTGTGACCAATTTCTGATGTTATGTTCCAGTGAGATGGGCAGGCTTATGGGGAGAGGAGATATTTTCCCACTCCTTCAGCTTACTCAGTGGGTGTTAGACCAAATAAATAAGTTGGAGGGGTTGGGGAAAGCCTCCTCTCAGGGTTTAAAATGGGAGTATTGATCTTTAAATGCAATTTAAGAAGAATTAGTAAGTGCAGCCGTGGTGAAGTGGTCTGAGGAAAAAGGCAGTTGATAACCTGTGGAGGAGAAGAGATGTTAGCCAAGGAAGAAGTGGTAAAACTGAGCTTCTCGGGAACGGGGAAGAAGACTCAGTCATCTGGGGACCTGTTGGCTTAGGTGCAAGGCAGAGTGTCAGGAGGTGATGCTCTGGGTAAGGGAACTCCCTATTCAGGTTCTGTGTTGGGTGCAGAAGGCACGTGCCTGGTGCTGAGCCCCAGCACCCAGAGATCAGCTCTGGGCTGCCCATTTGGGGGAGTTCAAACTCCCTGCGTGTGCAGCTTTGGGCACTGCATGAACCACAGGAGTTCTTTAAAACAGGAAGGAGTATTGGTGATGTTAGTTCAGCTCCACTGATGGCAGGAGAATGAATGGTCCGAGTGTGGGGTGCCTGCACAGCTCTGCTGTGACCAGGTGGAACATGAGGTCAGGTCTTTGAGAGTATTTCATGGGGTACTGCTTAAAATGGGGGTGGCAGCTGCTACCAGCCTGCCTGAGAGCCCTTGATGCTGGTCATGTCACCTGGGATTTGTCAGAGAATTACTAATTCCCTCAAGGGAGGTGAGGTAGGAAAGGGGAAAGGAGGAAGATGAGGATGGAGAATTTTTGTTTTTACTGTATTGATTTCATTTTCTGGTTTATCTCTCTGTGTGGTGTTCCAGGTGTGTGAGTCAGGATTATCAGTAGGCGTTTGTCCTGAGAAAACTCCAGGTGAGGAATGAGGCAACATCCCTTCCTGCTGTGTTTGAGGACAGGGATGGGCTGGAATTGTGTTTACAAAAGATATCCCGATAAATGAGGATGAGATAAAGGCAGCTCAGGGGTGAAGTTCCAGTGATTCTGTTTCTTACTTAGGAGCTGCTGCCTTACAGACTGGGGGGAGAGAGTGTCTTAAAGGTAAAAGCAGTTGGGGATGTACCCATGTCCTGAAGTGTTTGTTCACGCTGCTGTGCAGCCTTTGGGTGTGGTTGGGACTGGCTGAGCCTGCGAGGGCAGCGTGTGTTCTGCCTCCATGTACAGCTCCCACACGGCCCTTGCTGACTGAGTTTTAGTCAGAATTTGAAACATTTTCTTTCACTGAAGTACAGACCTGGAAGGGATCGTGGGAGTTCACCTATTCTTATTTCCTGGTTGAAATGCAGGATTATACATACCCACACCCCATCCCAGGCCAGTGCTTATCTGAGCTGCTCTTCTGAATCACCAGGAGCAGGGACTCCACAGTCTTTCTATTCCAGTGGCTGCCAGTCTGTGCAGTTGGGAATGTTTTCCTGTCTTGATTCCATACTTCAAATGAATTAAAACAAAATAATTATTTCTTGTAATTTATGTACCACTCCTTTTAGTGTGTCCTCAAGTGATATTTGCCTGTTATGTAATGGCATTGAGTTGTTGATTGAATCTCAAATTTACGAACTGTAACTTTGCTCTGATTATACTCTTAAACTGAGTCTCTTTCTTGACTGTGTCACATCTGCAGATCGTAGCAACCTCCTCCCAGCCTGAGAAATGCAGGGCCTGCTTTGGACATAATTTCTAGGAGGCAGATTCAACTGAAGCATGTGTGCAGCATATCTCTCAGCCAAGCTTTAGTGATACAGAGAATTGTAGTGTATCAGTAAGCAGTGCTGATTCAGTGACACATTGGGATCATACAGGTCAGGAGAACTGAGGAGGGCAGTAATCACAGCTGAGTGTGATGGCATCTCAGACTAATTGGATTTCCCTTTGGGGACTTCCCGTGGCATACTCCAGCAGTTCTGGCAGGAGAGCTCTCCCTTTTGTGGAAAGCCATTAGTCATTCATAAAATGAATTGACAACTCCATTAGCAAAAGATAAAGGGAGAAAGAAAGGATGGTCTTGAGGCTGAGAAACTTGGGACCCAAGAGATCAATATTTAACTCTGCCACAAACTACCTGTGTGACTGTTGCAAGGTATGTGGGGCTTTGTGTAACCAGCCACTAAAGCCACGCTTAAATTTGTACACATAACTCATTCCTCTGCCTTCATCGGCTCTACTTCTGTGGTTTGTTTAAGTTCTTGGTTAAGTTCTTGTTCTGTGGTTTGTACAGCATCTAAAACAAGGCTGTGATCACATAGACAGTGTAAGTGAAAACTATTAATAATCACCTTGCATGCATGATTGACTTCAGGGAGAAGTATGTTTTTGCTTATTAAGCTTATTGCTTAATAAATATTGTTAATATTTTGTTTGTTGGCCCCTCACCTGCAAATGGACTAATACCAGCATTTGAGGACTATTTTAGTAGTCAGGTGATAAAAGACAAACATCCAAATTAAATGCAGCTTTCATTTTCCTCTTTGCTATTGCTTCTGTAGATCGAGAGTATCTTCAAAACACCTGCATGGGGGAGTCTGTCATTTTGGGGTAATGGAAAGTGAGTAGCAGAAAGCCTGATGCAAATAATTGCTCTGGTTTTTCCCCTTTGCAGTATCCAGTCTTCTTGAGAGCAGTAGAGGAGAAGGGTGCACTCACAATGGCTGCAGAGTTGGATTTCTCCCCTCCTGAAATCCCTGAGCCCACATTCATGGAGAATGTGCTTCGCTACGGACTCTTCTTTGGAGCCATTTTCCAGCTGATCTGTGTGCTGGCCATAATCCTGCCAGTGTCCAAGGCCCACAAGACAGTAAGCAGTGCTCTTTAATATTGATATAGATTGGGCAGAGTCAGAGAAAACAGGATGGGAGGGAATGTCGAGTAGCTAATGGAGGCACAGCAGTCTGGGATTGGTGACAGTTTCATTGTTCACTCTCTTTCCTTCCCTCAAGCTTTCCCACCTCCAGCTTTTGTCTTTTGATTTACCACCAGATAGGAAAGCCAGGAACAAACACCTGAGCCAGGGTCTCTCTGAATACCACTGGAAAAAACAACCTGAAGCACTGGCAAGGTGTTAAATGTATGTGCTGTTCCTGGCTGCATGAGAGGGCTTTGTCCCAACCCCATATTGTCATCCTGCTACTGATTTGCTTCATTAATTGCCAGGCAGGGTCTGCTTTTCAGGAAGTGGCTCTGGGCACTAGTGTGTGTGTGATTTTTGGAAACAAGATGCAGATGAAGTGTGTAGTATATCCTAATGTGAGGAGGGCAGTTTTCAGTCCTGACACCCTGTGCGGTGCTGGAGGGTCCTTTGGTGCAGCTGGCACAGCAGGAGGTGGAAGTGAAAGGTTGAGGTGAGCTGCAGGACTCTGGTTCCTCTGGACTGAGGGATGTCCTGCATCCTGCTTTTCTGATGAAAGACCTCTGTGTGTTTGGCAATGCTGAGTGCTGGGCACAGGTCTTTCAGTGCTGGTCAGGCTGCAAGTTTGTTGCTTTGGTACAGATTTTGTCTAAAGGTGTATGATGCATTTTCAGTAACAACTCAGCATGGGGAGTTGTGTTTTCAGCTTATCTTTATTGCCACGTTTGCTCCCTCCTGTGCAGAGGAAGTGTGGAAATTTACAGTCTGTAAAGGGAATGCCCCAGGGTGAGGTACAGTGTGAAGGATGTGGTTCATGACCCAACTTCTTCACCTTCAGCTGCAGGTGTGATGTGACACTGTCCTGGCATGGGTCATGCTCCCTCCTGCTCCTCCTGCTGCAGGAGCTGCAGCTCCTGGCAGGGAGATGAAGTGGTGGTTGCTACACACAATGCAGTGGCATTGCAAGTCTTAGAATCATTAAGGTTGGAAAAGACCTCCAAAATTATTGAGTCCAACCTTTGCACTGTTACCCTGCAGCCACCGGTGTCTGTCTGTCAGAGTCTCTGGTTTCCCCAGTAAATGTTTGAGAAATACCAATTAACCCCATTTTTGAAAGCTGAAAAGAGCGAGAGCTTTGGTTTGGAGTGGGAAACTCCCAGTTAAAACAGTAAAGCTCAAGTAAGCTTTTACTGCTTACTTTTGCAAGCATGCCTTGATGTTTGCATATTCTACTTTTTATTTTCTCCATGTGTGTACTCTCCTCCTGATCTGCTGTCTACATGACTGGTTCACAAGGCCATAAACACCAGAGGCTACCCCTCCAGGTCCTGGGAATGATGCTTGAGTGTGGGTAGGATACTGAAGAGCTTCTCTGTCTTGGAGGCCTCAGACTTTGAAGTCTACCCTGGTTTGGACATTAGAAGGCAGCAGTGTTCAGTTTATGGCAGCAGCACTCTGCATCCCTGAGTAATACCCTCGTGTTGCTCCATCTCTCTGAGCCTGCCGGTCCCTGTGCACCCATCACGGCCTTTGGAAAGCCAGCCAAGCCTCCTTCCTTGGAAAGCCACACAGATGTGAACTGTAATAGCCCAGGAACCTGAGAGACGTTTGAACCAAGCTCTTTGATTAAAAGGATACTGTCAGATGCTGCCTCCCCCTCCATTATCTGCAGCACTGGCTTGGAAGCTTGAAACCAGCACGTCTTGCTCAGCCATTTTTTGTGTGTCCTTTTCCAGTTGGCACACTCAGGCTGAGAGAAACCAAGATGCTAAAGCAATATTTATACTCAAATGCATTTAATGAAAGGAGGCAATCTGCATGTGTGTGCTTTCTCAGAGGAGACTGGCGCTGTTCCCTCGTGTTTTCACAAGATAACTAGACTTTATTTCCCATGGCTGCAATGTTATCTCTCATCTTCCCTGAAGGAAACAAGCAACATATCTAAGCATTTTGTTAGTCCAGGTGAAGAAAGATTTGCCTGCAATTCCCTCCCTGGATTTTAGGCTTGGTTTAAAGGCTCTGAACTTTCTGTTTGTACTGCTGTTTCAGGGAATATTTTTTGTCTTGCACATGATAACAATTAATGTTTGGCAGAAATACCTGCTGAATGTTTCCATGCACCCTGATGATTATATATTATCTTTTCCTAATTCAAATAGTTTTCACTTAGTGTTGATTTTCTTCTTGTCTTCAAAGCTGGGTTTGTTTTTCTTCTCCAAAGCCTGTTTTAGACACTTAAGCTTTTAATGGCATCTCTAGTAACAAGCTTTTTCTGTGCATAAACTCACACTCATCAAAAAGCACATGCAGAAGGAGCAGAGATGGTGCTGCTTGAGGCTCATTAAACATGGCCTCAGTTTGATATCAAAGTGTTCCAACAGAGATACCCAGCACTTGTTTCCTCTGGCTGATACTCACATCCCCAAAGCAAGCTGTCAGCAAAGGTAAAAGAAAAGTTACTGACTGTTTCTTAATTGATTCTTGTAGGACTCGGACAGTTTTGAGCCTAAGAATTCAGAGACAGTGAAGAAGCCAAAGGCAACTGCTCCACAGATAAGCAAGAAACCCAAGAAGGAAACCAAAAAGAAACGATAAAGGCATGACTGATGAGCCTCAAAAGACCAAATAATCACTTGTAATCATGCTTCCTCAGAGACAACATCAAAGGCAACTAACTAACTCTGTTAAATGGTTTTCTGGCATTGCCATGTTTTACCTTTCAGGGACGAGGGAGAAGGAACTTACAAGAATGGAAGGGGAGGGATTCTGCCGTAGATTTCTTGCAAGCAAAGAGAACTTCACATATCCAGTATTTCATTTGACATGACTGATGTGTCAGTCACCATTAAAGTGACTTCTGTCAGTTCTCATGGGTAGAGAGGCCCCTCGATGCTGGCTGGGATTTGTAACCAAGTCCCTGTGGAAGGTGGAGCATGGGTTTGCTGCTTTGGATACCAGTTTGTGTTGTGTTTTTTGAAGCCAGAGGGATCAAATGGATCAAGGATACCACACTACACAGTTTTGTATTCATCTCTGTTGTCATCTAGTCTGAAATACATAGCTGCATTTTATGGCTTAATCATAATGTCTTTGTCATATTCTTTAATTCTTTAGGTAATAACTCACTGGATTCCAGACTGCTGGAGATGAAAGCTTTCATTTCCCCAGCGTCGCTACCTCTGTCTTACTCCCCACCCATGCACTCTTCCTTTCTATTCCCACCTTTGAAAGCAGGTACATTTCAGGGAATTGAGGCTGTGGTGGGGATTGTGATGACTACAAGAATCGGGGAACAATTTGATTCTGGAAGGTGCAGAATTTAATGCCTGTGCTAGTGGGGTTGTTCTTGGAAACTTGGGAAGACCAGGTACTGCATTTTGGAGGAAAGCTGCTGAGGTGGGAGTCTGGGAATGCTGCACTGGTGGTGCATCAGCCTGCACTGCCTCGCTGTGCTGTGGATAAACCCTCCTGCCACCTGGCTGAGCCCTCACCATGGGCCCTGTTTCAACACAGCTGGGGTTCCTTGCATTTGCAAACCCCCTCCCAGCCTTCCCTGCTCCAGTCTGCTCCATCTCCTCTGGCTGAATTCTTCCTGAGGGTAGATATGTTCTCAGCCTGGGGAGGTGTGGTATTTTAAGATCCAAGGGGTGGCAGGCTGGCTGTGCAGCAGGGTTGTATGGCAAGAGACACAGACACTCTGTTCCTTCGGGCTCTGCCTCTCCAGGCCCAGGGACAATCTGGTCTGAGATTTGAATACGGCGAGACAGGACTGGAAGGAGTGGAAGGAGATAGGGGGTGATGTAGCCACGGAGTCTCCGTGGGGCAGCTCGAGCTTCCTGATGCCAGCTCACATCTTGGTTTGTTTGATCAGGAATGAGTCAATGGGAGGAGAACCTGCTCTCTGAGGCGCACCCAGGGTTCAGAGCGGCTTTGAAGGAAGGGTTCTCTCTGGCAGGGCTGCAAGTCTGCAATCCGTTTTGCATACCCAGACTCCCATCCTCGAGCCACAAATGCCCTGTGAGCCCAGATGTGTGTTCTTGAACAGGAGCTGAACAACCCACCTACAGAAACCATCAGTGTTGAGAACAGCCACATTCTCTGCTCACTCTTGCTTTTGGTGGGGGGACAGATAGATCCCAGTACCAGTGTGATTCTGACCTCTCATTGCTTCCCTGCTCCAGGCTCTTGACCAGAATGCTGACACCAAGTTGCACTGCTTAAAATCCAGCTCAGAGTTCTGCTTTAAATTCTGCATTTTTTTCTTGAACTACATGAAGGCTCAATACCCAGTGAACAGAACAAAGCATAGGAGACACAAGCACTCTAAAGTTGCTTTGAGTTCTCAGTACAAAGAAATATTACAAAAATTTCCCACGCAAATAACAAAGGACAATGTTTGCTGTGAGTTTCCATGACGGACCTGTGCTCTATCTCTGATCTGCAGGAGGGAGAAAATCATTGCTACTGCCCTGGGTAGGTACTGCAGATCCCTCCTTCCATTTTAATACATGAGGATGGTTTTATCTAAACTCCAGCTTTCTGCAGGTTGCCTAAAGCAGAGAGTTAGTGCTTTAATGGAGTCATTGAAAGAGCAGCACACACCTTATCCGAAATACTGAAGCACTTCCACAGCTCAGGACCAGTTAGCAGTGGGGACTGTGTGGCTGTTACCTGAAATAGCAGCTACTACATCAATGTCTACATCCAGCTATCTGCAGGCTGGCTCACTCATTGCTCAGTAGAAATCATGGATGTTGGGGTTGGTTTTGTTGGGGGGAAGAGGGATTAAGATAAAATCCCCAGTCTGTTCCTAACAGCTTTATACCTATTTGAATGTGCTTGTTTACTGAACTTAGAGTATGTAGAGATTACCAATATCCCATGTATCTTAGTTTCTCTTGAAATGTGTAATAAATGTAATCAGAATCTTTGTTTAAAAAGAAATCTGTTTTTAAAGTTGTGCTTCCCTCACATTTCACTGTGAAAGCTGCCAGAAGTCCCAGACTATAGGAACAGAGGGACATAAATAACCTATTCATTAAAATGATCCATTAAGGGAAATCCTTTTAGATCCTTTAATCTGTGAGAAATTGGTTAGTTAATACTGTCAGGCATGTGTGCATCTGTATCTGTGTTTGACTTGGAAGTAGTGAACCATCTCCCAGTACAGCTCCACCTTCCTGGCAGGGAGGAGGAAACGGTGCAGCGACTACATCAGTTTGCCTCTCTTGAGAGATTTTGGCTCCGAGAGCCCCCGTGAAGGTAGCCATAATAAAGGCATCATTTGTTAACAGTGCAAGCAGGGGATTAGGTGGGGATTCAGTAGGCTGTTAATAGGGATTTTCGGGAGCCCATCGGTGTGTGGCTGGAGCTCAGGTTTCCATGGCTGGAGCGTGGAGCTGTCTGGTGGCTCTTGGCTGCAGTGAGACTGGTGTGGTGGCCAAGCTCTGGTGAACGTCTGTTGGTTCTCTCACCAGAGAACCAAAACAGAGGGAAGGACTAGTGTGGTGACTCCTTTAATTCCCAAGCACTTTTCTCCGGGCTGTTTTGTAATTAACATCCCAAAGGGAGCTGAAGACCTCATTAAGTCAATTTTATTGAAGGGGAGGTTTTCAAAGGTCTGTCTCCAGATACCTGCCAGCAGAGAGCCACACCTTGCTCTGCCACCCAGAGCCAGGAGCTGGCCTTCCCCTGCCAGTGTGTGTCACGGAGTTCCTGTCCCTCAGCAGGCCAAGCCTCAGCTCTGAAGAAACATGGCTGGGAGTTGAGAGTTCCTTCATTTTTGGTCACAGTGGGGCAGCTCAGCCTCTCTGGCCGCGCTCCCCTCGAGGGCCATCGTGCCCCTGGCGCTGTCCTGCTCACAATGCATCCTTGTGCTCCTCCAGTGCCAGCAGCACAATCCCTTGAGACGGGCTAATAAGCAGCTCGTGACTGGAGTTCCAGTTCACATAGTTCAATTAAATCCCTGTTAATCTTGTTCAGACCTAATTTACTTTCATTCTCATACACATGCTTTTCTCTGCTCCAGAGAGATTCTGGTGAGGTTCTCTGCCCACAGGACTGAGGAGCCCGAGGCCATCAGCCCCGTCAGAGGATTGATGTTTGCAGAGCAGCCCCCTTGTTGAGTCAATAAGCTCAGATTATTTCCCAGCCTGTCATGAAGAATGAAAATACTCCTTCAGTGCCTGAATTTAGGGAGAGTCGAGCAATCTGATGATGCTTGAGGAGATGATAAGGAAGCTGTAGGAGGGGAGGACCTGCTCAATATCTCTGTTTCCCAGGGCACTGCTGAACCATTCCCCAGTGTGCGTGTGTTCATTTTTGGACAGCTGAGAGCTGGGGTGCTGGAATTCTCTTGGGAGCGTCTCTTCCACACTGATACTTCTTTCAGGCAGAAGTTATGTTGTTCAGAGCCTGTGGCCTGCAGGGGTTGAGATGACTGTATTGATTTAGTTGTTTGTTTATTAATCTCATGAGGCATGAGAGATTGACTGCAGTGAGAAAATGGGATGATGAATGGAGAGTGCTGGAGTACTGAGCACGGTTGCATGTTCGATGATTAACTTGATTGCTGGCTTTGACACTGGGAAGGGACCTGACCCTCCTTCTCTTCCTCATGCAACCAGAAGGGATGATTTGTTTGGGGAGCGTTCCCTTCCTCTCTGGCTGCAGACATGGGCTGTAATCAGTGTTTGCATTCCCTCTCCAGCTGGTGCTCACTGCAGGTCCAAGGTCCAGCTCTTCTCCTCTGGTAGTTTGTGGCTTTTGAGCAGTGGTTTGTTGGGGGTGTTTTCTGGCTTTTGGTGCCTGGGCCAGCATGCAGTAGCTGCTCAAAATGTCTCTTGCTTGGGGCTGGCAACTGTGGGGCAATGAACTTGGCTTCCTGCTTCTCCCTTGAAATTCAGCTGATTTTCCCCTTTCATGTTGATTCTTCTCAATTTTTTTCTGTCACCCTAAGTCACTCTCATGACCCCTCGTGTTCTTCCACCCTGTAGACTCATGTCCACTGCAGTTATTCTGTCCTTGTAGCCAGATTTTACCTGCCAGTGACAGTGGGTATAACCTGCTGTTACATGGACTGATGGAAAGAAGGAACAAGTGGAGGAACATCCAGGATGGAGAAAGGTGTCCCCTTGTAACCTTTCAGCCAGCAGATGTAACTGCTGGGGCAGCACAGTTCCCTGCCAGGGAGCTGTGCCATGCACATCTGGCTGCCCCTGAGCCACAAGGAGCCAAACCCATCAGGACCACGCTCCTGAGCTCGTGATGGGTGAGTGGTGTGGTGCTGTGCATGCTCCACACCACCGCTCACATCCTGCTCCTCACCAGCACACACACATTTGTCTTGTGCAATCCCAAACCCCGGGCAATGCTCACTTCCCTCCTCCCAGCTTCCCTGTTTTCATTTAGTGCCTGGAAGCCCCAGTGTGGCTTTGATGCCCCTTGCACCCTGCTTGGAGGAGGTGTGAGCAGCCATGCCCTGGGACACCGCAGTCCCACCGAGGATCGCAGCGATGTGGAGCGGGTGGTTGGAGCAGAGGGGCTGACACAGGTTCCTCCAAGGCTTCAGTCCAGCCTTTCTGGCTGGTGGGTACAAGGTAAACCTGCTTTGGGCCACATTGCTCTGCTTTTTAAAAACACCTGTTGCCTGGCTGATGTCACTTGGTGCATGTGAAGAGCTTGGCTCCCAAATGGGCGATGCTGTGAGTGGAGGGGTTGAAGGGCTCTCACTTCTTCCTATCTGCGGCTCCAGGCAAGGAGCTCTGTGCCTAGACTGTGCTCTACTGGAAGTCCTACTTACACAGCATTCCTTTTTTGTGGAACCTGCTCTCTGGACATCCCTGTGTTCCTTGCCAGAGGCTGTCTCAGCCTCTGAGCTGCACCTCCGTAAGCATCAAGTTCAGCCAGTCCCAGTTCATGGACTGGGGCCATGGAAGGCATCAGCACTGACCCATATCCTGCCCAAGCTACAAACCAGGTGTCCTGGGCTCCAAGGCTTGTTCCTGCTGCCTTCCTTCCCTTTGGCTGCTGCTTCTGCAAAAGCCATGCCAAGCTTACAAATTCACCTTGTCAAGAGCCAAAGTCCAGAGTACGACAGGCACCGGCGAGCTCTCACAGGCAAAGCTGCTCCCACCGCTCTGGGAACCAGCTCCAGACACTTCCTGCTGTTTTTTGTGCCTCCACTCTGGCAGCCCAGGCAGAGGCTGTGATGTTGGCATGGGGCTTGTGGGTCACATCCCTCCAGCTCCCCAAGGGCAGGTCCTGCCTGTCGCAGTGCCCACGCTGTAGCCAAAGGCCTGGACCGCAGCTTCGGGGGTTTGAGAGGGTCCTCGTGGCTGTGGTACCCATGGAGAAGCTACTTGTGATGCTGCAGTGGCTCCTTTGGTGGCTGAAGCAGATGTCCCCCAGTGTCAGGCCTCTGTGGTGAAGGGAATCCCAGGAGGAGCAGCTTTTGAGAGAAGAGGAGAAGCTGCAAACATTTCCACTCCCTGCCTCCCCCCATTCAACTCTTTTTAAACTGAGCACGGATCCCAGCGTCATAGGGTTTTCAGACTTTGGCCTCCTCAGCCCATCCCTTGCTCAAAGGACCAAGACTGGATGATTAAGGGGAAACACCCTCGTGTCTGCTGCAGCTCCGCTTGCTCAGGCTGTAGGTGAGCCAGGGAGCAGCGGGTGCTGGCAGGGAGGGAACATCACAGCCCCGGGGCAGGGTCACCTGGATGTGGCTACCTGAGCTCTGCACTAGCCAGCCACCCCTCCACTGCTCTGCTACCAAATCAAGTTGGAACCAGGGCTATAAATCTCATCTGGATGAATTTCCACAGGCTTTTCTGAACTGCTGTTTTGATACTAAGACTGCCCAAAAAGCAGAATTTCCATGCTGGGAGATGCTAACATCATGTGTGTGGCTTTTCTGCTGAGGCAAGAAACAGAAAGTGTCAGATTTTTGCCCAAATGAGCTATTCCAGTTCAGATTGTATAGAAACATATTTTATCAGTCAGAAACCTGACAGGAAATGTTCTGCCTTTATTGAACATGCAGATAATTTCAGCCCACAGCTGTTGAACTCTGAGCCTCCTTATTAAATATTTGCATGTCACCGAGTCAGTGGTTTCCCCACAGTCCTTTCCCCCGGGAAATTCTGCAGTGACACTTCCTGGCTGGTTTTAAGGGCCCCTTTTGCACCTTGTGCAGATTGTCACCATACTGAGGGACACTGAGGTCCTGAGTCCTCCTGCTGACTTCTCAGCCACCCCTTTTTATCCTACACTGGCCATCACTGCTCAGCTCCTGTAGCTCTGATGCTCAGTGTGGGAGAGAATGGCCAGAATTAACATTCCTACCATGAAATATTGCCAAATGGCTCATACTACAGGGGTTATTATGGTCAATCCCCCTTAGTGAATCAGCTCCTGAGCTTGTAACTGCAGCTTCCCTAACAGGGCTGGTGGTGCTGATCATCTCTCATCACACACTCACTATTTACAGGGCTGTAAAGCTCAACGGTCGTAAAATCTCAGGGCAAGAGCCCTGGTTGCCTCTCTGTCTGTCCAGCATCTCAAACACAACCATTATATTACTAATAGTAATAATTCCTGCAGCTATATTTGGAATTTGCAGTGAACAAAGTGCAGCCTCAGGAACAGAATCCAACAGACAAAACTTATTCATGCGTGCCAAGGGGATGCTTAAAAATAAATCTGGCTGGAGATGAATAGATGTTTTGTTGTAAATCCACAGTTACTTTGGAGAGGTCGGGGCTCAGATCAAATACTGGACCCAACAAGCAACCTCTTACCTTGCAGGAGGATTTCAGGAGCCCCATGGAGCAGTTGGATCTGCACACCTGGAGGGGGAAGGAGCCGTGTACGTGCTTACTCATGAGCGTGACAGAGTCTGCCCACAGTAACTCTCATTCTTCTTGTTCCTGATGAAACTTGTGTAAAGGTCATCAAGAAAACACAGAAATACCTGAGCACGTCTTCACTTCTTGTTAAAATATCATTTCAAAACATCCTGTAGTAACCAAGCCACCAGAAATACTCAATGCTACATTTTTCCAAGTTGAAAGTACCTGGTTTTCAGCTTCTGTAACCCCCATCCTCTCCCCAGGGGGGGGTTTATTGGTGCTATTTGAAAGTGAAGAATCATATCAAGAAAATAAGTTTCGGAAAAGAGACTGAAATCCCTGGTTGGGTTTCAAAAACATTGTGAATTAGACTGTTTAAAGACAAACAGAGTGAGGCAGGCTGGGGAGTGTCCATCAGGCTCAGGACCTCATGGCTGAGCTGGGGTGGGTTGAGGTGTGCTGAGTTGCTTAAATGGTCCTAAACTGCATTATCACCAGTGCTGCATGTTTAATGTCAGTCTTGTGAGGGCACATTCCTGAATCTGAGCCCAAAAGATAAGAGTCTGGGTTTAGAGAGTGTCTGTTTGTAATTTTAGATTTGCACATTGGCATCTTCTTAGAAGAAGAAGGGATTCTGTCGAGGACTTGGTTGGGAGTGTTGGAAGGTGCTGGGGGTGTTTGCCTTCCAGCCAGGGGCCAACACGGCTGGAGATGGAAACTCCAACTGCAGGACAGCCTGGAGAAAAGGAGTTGATTGCAAAAGAGAAAAACAAAATACAAATATTTATAAGTCATAATTGCATCTTAGATTTGGGTCTGGATCCAGTAGAGGCTGAGTCATCCTCACCAGCTCACCCCGGGGCTGGGGCCAGGTCCCTGCTCCCCTGGAGTGCCCTCCCCGCTGGCAGCGCTCCGGGCATCCTGGGATAGGGAGGGAAGGGGAGTGTCCCTGTGTCCCTGTGCAGCACCGCAGGGAGAAGGTGTGGGCTTCCCCAGGCATCGGCGAACCCCCTCTTTTCCTGTGCTGTGTCCGTGTGGGTGAGCAGAGCAGGGACTGCTCCGCACCTCCCGGTTCATTCTTCCATCCCACATCGGACATGAGGTTGAGGAATCCCTCCCTGCACATCCCCACGCCACACGGATAAGAGAGGGTGGGCTGAGAATTAACAGCCCCAAAAAACCTCGGTACAAACTGGGCTGCGGTCGGATGCTCCGGCAAGGAGCCACACATCCCAGGGGTGTGCGGGGAACCCGGCCGCCCTTGCCTGCCCCTGGGAGGGAGCCGAGAAGGAAAGCGCCGGCCCTGCCCGGCTGTAGGGACCTTATCGACGGCGGCTCCTCCCAGGGAAGGGCCCCTCGCGATGTGCTGGCCACGGGTGATGGATCGGCGCGTGCATGACTCCCTGTTCCTGGTGACTCATGGATTCGCTGGCCTTCGCCAGTGTCATGGGAAATATTTTTTTAATAACTCAAAAGGAAGAGGCGGGGGGAGGGGGGGAGTGGGAAACAGAAAGAAAAACTCCACCACACGGTTCTCTAAAGCTTGTTAGCTTCCCAAATTGTTTCTGAAGTGTCAGATCTTGCTCAGAGTAACGGGGGTTTCGGAAAACTCCGCGGAGTGGCTGCAAGGTTGGTCGGAGGGGCGGGCAGGTATGGCAGAGGAGGGTGCTGGCTGTGGAAATACAGCCCCCGGGTCACTGGAGCTGGCCAGCAGCCGAGCGTGCCACATAAACCAGCCAAATGGGGGTTTAAGGAGCGGGCTGCTTCACCCCATTTCTTCCTGGAGGATAACGTGACAGGGAACTCCTTAGTGGATCGCCGGTGGGGGAGGTGGGAGGGCTGCCAGCGCCGCCGAGCTGGTCGGGCAGCCCCGACGGGCTGGGTGCGGGCGTCGGGACACCCGGCTGAGCCCCGAGCCCACGTGTGCACCCCGGCACTGCTCCCTGCCTGCGGAAAGCCGGGCATTGCCCACCTCCTCCTAGTGCTGGAAGGGGAGGATGCTGCGGAACAAGGGGAGAGACGGCAGGAAGTGTCCCCGTGAGCCCACCTGCCCAAGCAGCGCTCAGGGGACAGGGTGATGCTGCCAGCCGGGACCGGGTGCCCCGGGAACACCCACAGCTCCACGCTGCCTGGATTTGGAGGGCGGCACGGGCTGCAGGGGAGACCGGGGGAGGCGTGTTAACCCAAAACCGGGGCAGATCCCCGCACAGCACTGTGTGCCCACGCTGCGTCCGAAGAGCCCCACAGTTCCCCGAGTTCCCAGGGAGGCCCAGGACGTGGTTTATCTTTGTCTGCTTTTCCTCAACACTGAAGTTTTGCCTCCTTCTGACTTCAGAGAAGGGGGAACGTGGTTTGCAGCCCCCTGGGAAAGGCGAGGTGTCCCTCCTGGGGATGCGGAGGTACAGAAACTCACGAAACAGCATTTCCCCTGCTCCCCGCCGCGTGTTAGAACTGTTTAATAAAGCGAACCCAAACCCAGCCGGGTTTCAGCCTCCCGAAAACCACTTTTCTGTTACCAGCTCCGGCTTCCAGGTAACACACCGAGACAGCCCGGCGGGGCGAGCAGGGCTGGGCTGGGCTGGGCTGGGAGCCCCCCCAGCCCCTCACCCGCGAGGTGAGGCACCCAGGGGACCGCGGCCGCCGCTCCCACGCGTGTCCCCGGCGCGACCAGGCGGTTCCCCCGCCGCGGGCCGGGACGCGCCGGC
>NW_020884893.1:11577728-11617772 GCF_003945725.1 Corapipo altera | reverse complement strand
GCGGCGGCGGGGGGCGGCGGCCGCGCCCCCGGCGCGGAGACAAAGCCGGGGCCGAGCGCTGGAGGCGAGCGGCGGGGGCGGCCCCGCGGAGCGGACGGGCGGGAGGTGAGTGGCGGCGGGGAGGCGGCGGCGAGGGGAGCCCCGGTGTGGGGCGAGCGGGGGGTCCCGCGGTCCGGCCGGGGGAGCGCCGGGGTCCGGCAGTGGATCTGGCGGGGAGTGCCCGGGGTCCGGCCGTGGGGTCCGGCGGGGGATGCCCGCAGTGGGGACCGAGGGGGGATGCCCGCAGTGGGATGCCCGCGGAGGAGTGCGGCGGGGGGGATGCCCGCGGTACGCGAGAGCGGGTTGTGGGGTCCGACCGGGGATGCCGCCAGTTTGGCGAGGAGGCGGTGGGTCCAGCCGAGGATGCCCAGGCTGCGGTGGGGCAGCCGTGGGTCTGGCAGTGGGAGATGCCCGCAGCCCGGAGAGCTGGTGGGTCCCAACAAGGATGCTCGCGGTCTGGCTCGGGGTGTCCGTGAGGCGGCTGTGGGTCCAGCGGGATGCACATGGTCTAGTGGGTCAGCCGTGGGTCTGGCTGGGGATGTCACTGCCTGGCGGGGCAGAGCTGGGGACGCGGGGGGTCCGGCGGGGCGGCCCCGCCTGCCTGCAACTCCCCTTTGTTGTGCTCAGGGGCTGTGGGGGACCCCCGGGAGCGCAGGGCGGGGACAGCCGGGCTGTATGTAGGCCAGGACATGAAATATTCATCGCCCCCCTGCTTTGATGTCTCGTGATCTGCTTCCCTTGTCGTGTTTGCTCACCGGTGATTCTGGGGCCAGTGTCCAGCCCTGGTGGGCCTGGAGAGCTGTGCCCCTCGCTGTACCCCTCGCTGTGCTCCTTGCTGTGTCCGACTGGCTCACCCTACTGGGGGGCTGCAGAGCCCCAGCTTGTCTGATTTACGACTTTATCCAGCCGGGACGTTCCTCCATCGCAGGCTGGGCGGTCCAACCCCCATGTGTGGCTGCAAGCAGTGGCACTGCCGTGTTCCCTCTGTCCCTGTCACAGCCCCCGGTGCCATGGAAGAGTGTCGTGGCTTTTGCCCTGAGCCCCACTGGGGTCGGGATGGGGTTTTATCGTGCTCACTGCAAACAGGCTGTGCTGCGTCCTGGTGCCACTTGGGACGGACACGGGGGGCAACCTGCAGGGATGGGGCCACTGCTCAGGGCTGTGTGCACTGGGGAGAGGGGTGGTAGGAGGGTGGCATCTTGTGGTGCTGGTCCTGGTGTGGTCCTGTCTGGTGCTGAGCATCGTCTCAGGGAGCTGCACAACCTCCTATGAGACCTGCTGGATTGAGTGGGGATCTGTTGCATCTCTGTGCATTCTGCTGGCCCTGCACAGTGCACTCTTCCCTGGCCCTTCCTCATCCCCGAAGCTGCTGTCTTGTGCCAGGGCTCAGCCCTGGACTTGGGGCCAGGAGGTGACCGTGGTCCTGGTCCTGGTCCCAGTCCCAAAGACACTGGGCAGCAGTGAAGGTTATAGGTGGCAGGGAGCAGGTTGTGCTGCCCTGTGTGTGCCATGACCCATCTTCCTGGTCACCAGAAGTGATGCAAAGGAAGGGACATGTTGTGGCTACTCTGTGCAGCTGGGGGATCCCCTAAGACAGGTTCTACCACCCTGTGGCATTAGGAACTGGGAACAGTGGAGGATGCAGAGCCCAGGGGGTTCCTGGGGTGAGCTCCTGCCTGTGGAGCAGGGACAGGGACAGGACAGCACAGACCCAGCAGTGCTCTGTGAAACTAAGCTGTGGGAAGGTGGCAAAAAAAGACTTGATTTTTCTTCCTACTGCCTGGCTGGTGCTCCCTGAGGAGGAGGTTTATGGCAGGAGGGAGCTGGGGGGCTTTGTTGCTCTCCTCTCTGCTGAGGAGATACCCACTGCCAGCAGTGACCTGTGTGAGAACCGAGGCAGGACAGACCTCAAGGCCCAGCTGTTGATGGTGGAAACCTGTTCATCCCTGCCAGGCTTGGAGACCCCCCTCAGAACCCAGTGGCTCAACACGTGCCCAGGCCCCCTGTGCAGCAGGTGTTGGTCAGACAGTCGTGGGGGGCTGGCAAGGCTGTCTGGAAAGGCATGAGGATGGGGTTGTGCAGGGAGACATCAGCAATCTTGTGCTTCAAAGCAATATCCCTTTTGTTGTTTGCACTGTGGGGCTGCCCCCGACACCTTTGCAGCTGGAGAGGCTGATCCTGGCTGCCCTGTGCTAAGCCAGCTGTTCTGTGCCGCTTTGGCTGGCTCCAGATCCAGCCGTAGGAAAACCTTGGCATTCTGTGTCTCTGAGACTCGTATGCTGGCTCCCTGGGGAGCTGTGTCTCTGTAATCATTAGCCAGTTAATGCCTGGTTGTCAGGGAAGGACACCTTTGCTTGGGAGATCGAGGGTCAATTCTCACTTCCAAGCTTTGACCTGGGAGCAGCAGGGCAGAGGCTCCTCCAAACACCTCCTGGCTTTACCAAAACAGCCTGAGACAGGGTTATTTATGGGCTGCGCAGCAGCAGCGAGGGGAAGTCCAATGTTCCCTGTCTCGATCGTTAGTGGCCTTGCAGTGCTCCCTTTGTGATGGAGATGCCCTAATGATAGCTCTGCCCTTTAATGACTTTGTGCCAGAGTGATGGAAAATCATGGAGGTTCCATGGGGAGGCAGAAAGGGCCATCCCAGCCCCTGGGTGGGAGCTGGGGGAGAGACAGGAGAGCGCTGCAGTGACCATCTGGTGTGGAGGCTCTGCTGCAGAGATGAGAGGGTCCTTTGCTGCCTTGGTGGCACAGAGGGGACATCAGTGATCCCAAGGTGGGGATGGCCTTTAGCAGCATGGGCAGTTCCTGCAAAGCAGCATCATTTTACTGGACTCACCAAGGCAAGGAGGGGATGGACCATGGGGCTCCCGTGCCTCCAAAATCCCTCTACCTCTCCCTGCTGTGGTGTGGGATCCTGCCTGGCCTTTGAGCTCATCACAGAGAGCTGAATGAGACCTGAAGGACTTGGTCCATAACCTCTCATTTAAATAATCAGCAAATGCCTGTAAGACTTTGAAAGAGAAGAGTGAACAGCCTGTGCCTCCTCCCAGCTTGTCTAAGGGGGGGAACCCCTGTGCATCACTGGGACGAAGTGCTGGACTCCTGGCATGGCTGAGGGAAATTGGAAAGCCTATCTGAAGTGCTATTGTTTCCTGTACTGTCTATTTTGCAGCTCGGTTTCCAACTTGTTTCTTTATCTCTTGGAACAATTTCCCATCTGAGCTCACTTCCGCAGCGCTCCACATCTCACCCCAGAGCCTGCCTAGAGATGTGTCCAGCCTGCATCCCATCGGAAACGGCCTTGTCAGACAGTGGCACATCCCCACGCTGCTCCCTGGGAGAGAACCCTTTCATCCCACGCCTGGAGAGCAGCTCGGACCTCTGGATGGACATAACCATCCGTGTATAGCTGTTCCTAGGACAGGAGTGCGGGTTGTTGCTGTTCCCAGTCCAAACCTCTCTTCCCAGCCGCCTGTGGGTGGTGCAGACCAGCTCCCTGGGGCTCGTGTCTTGCTGAAGTTTCCACCCATCAGCAGAAAACATGCCATGTGTCACGGGGCTGTTCTAAAGCCTTTGGTTCCTCATCTTTTAAATGGGCAGCCAGCTGGGAGATAGTCCAGTATATCAGAGAATCGTGGAGTGGTTTGTGTTGGAAGGGACTTTAACTCTTATCTAGTTCCAACCCCCCATGTCATCTAGTTCCAGTGCCGCCTATCGTGTGCTTAGGAGGGAAAAAAATAATATTATGGATTGTTTGAGCGTGGCTCCGTCAGGGAGGAATGAGGTCTGTGCTCGGGGGCACCCGGGCCCCCAGCTCAGCCCCACGCTGGCACGGTGACCTCGGCACCGGCTGTGCTGGCAGCCGGGGTTGCCGCGCACATGCCCGTGCACACGCGCGCTCGGAAAAGAGCCCTGAAACAGATTTCAGGAGCAAGTGTGGTTTGAACCTGGGCCAGGAACCAGGACCTGCAAATCTGCGTCTTCTGACTTCGCTTCGGGCTATGGATCTGCTGGCTGCCTTCGCTGCGGAGCAGGGAGGGGTTTGGGAGGGCTGGGAACGGGCTGGGGAGCAGAGGGGCATCGGCTGCTGGGCAAGGCAGGGCTGGTCATTGATTTTAATTCAGCCCTTAAAAAAATCTGACCAAGCCCCTTGATTCCGGGTGGTCTCAGTGGAAATGCAGCATCTGAGATATCCATAGGCTGGCGTGTGGGGTTGGTGGGCTTGTCTGGAGGAATTTGGGGAACAGAACTGCCCAGGCATTTAAGGCAAAAGTATAAGAAATTGGGCTCGTGCATAGCAAGCCTGCCCTCCCCTTGCAGCTGTGGACCCCATGCCAGAAGGGCACAGGGTGTCTTTGGGGTCTGCAGTGAAGGGTGAGTGGCTTTGGTGGATCAGCACCACTGCCAGCGTGTGATGTGGGGACACTTGTGACTCAGGGTGTTCTGTGCTTCCTTCCCCACACTGCAAGTCCTGGAGGCTGGCCCTGAGTTTCCCAGCCCCCAGTTTCCTGGTCCCTGCCTGTGCTTGACCTGTTGTGGTCTCGCTCCTATGACCGTGAGGTTTCGGCTGGCCTCAAGCCTGCTGTGTTGGGACTGGCTGGATGGAAGACAACCTGACTGTATGCTGTGAAAATAGCCTCCACCTGGAGTGGCTGCTCCCATCCTTCCTGACTGTGTTTGGCAACCTTGGCTACTAGAAACCTGGGCAATGAGGGTAAAGGCCCACTGCTGCATTTCCCCCTCCACCACGAGCGAGGGTAACAAGTCCTGAGTGATGTGTCCCCCTTCCCACACCATGCACCGGTTTGGGGACAGCATGACAGGGTCAGGTCAGTGCTAAATTGAGCCCAAAAATGTTTCACCTAGGGGTTTTAGGAGGAATTTGGGGTTGGAGGTGCAGTGCTGTGTCTGGGTTTCACTGCTCCACCTTGCTTCCCCACCCAGTAAGGAGCACTGTGTGCCTCAGTTTCCCCTGGGAGCACCCGAGAAGCTGCTGTTGGAGGTTGGTGAGGTTTTACACCGAGTGTGTGCCTCAGTTTCTCCCTTTCCCAGCCCCAGCTGCACTGCCCTACCCTACACACCACAGACAAAGCCCTGCCTTAGGCAGGGCAAATAGAATCTGATCTTCATGAAGCACAACCCCCTTCCTCATCCTCAGCTGTGGCTGCAGCCAGTGCCAGTGGGGTTGGGAGCTGCCGGGCTTTGGATTTTCCTGGGTGGAAGCATGTGCTTGCTGACTTCTGCAAAAAAAAAGCTACAAAAAAAGTCTGTTGGAGTCGCTTCCTGCTCAGTTGGACCCTTTCCTTCCCCAGTTCATTGGGGAAGCACTGGTGGGACCCTGCTGTGCTGGGAAGGGATTTGGGAATCCTTGGCACAGCTGAGGGGGAGCTGCCAGTGAGCACCCTGCTGCACTGGCCAGGGAGGATTTTGTGGGACTAGGAAGGGCACAGATGTAGCTGCAAAAGTCACTGCGACCAGGATGAGTTCCCTGCTCCAACATCATGGGCAGCTGAGTTTGGGAGTGTGTGGGGTGGGAAGGCACAGGGTGATGGGATGGGTGGGGCCAGGCAAGGAGAGCAGCTACCTGCACAGGTGCACAGCAGTGGGGATGTGTGTGCACCTGTGTGTACACACATCTGAGTCCTCCTTGGGGCTTTGGGGACAAGGAGAGCTCTCGTGCCGTGGTCCAGGGGGGCTGTGCTGAAAGCACCATCAGCCACAGGTGATGGAAAGCAGAGGAGATGCCCTTCATCCCTTTGTTCCTGCATCCCTTCATCCTGTCTCTGTAGGGTGAGCAGTGCTAGTGAGGGTTGGAGAGGTGCCATGGGAGGGTGTAAGGTCTACATGCAGCTGGTCCCACACTGCTGGTCCCGTCCACCTGACTCGTAGCCTGTCCCTGCTCCCCACCATGGGTGCAGCAAGTGGTGCAGGGCTGGAGGTGTGCAGAGCCTGGCTCCCTGCTCCACGAGTGACAGGGATAAAGACACCAGCTCAGCGTTTTTCTTTGTTTTTCATCTGCTCAGGCTGTTGATAGTGAGCACCGTCTGGGGCTGCACCTCCCAGCTGGATCCTCTCCATCGTAGCTGCTGAGCATCCTGCTCGCCCCAGGAGCAACTGGGGAATCTAACACAGCTTTTTGTGCTTGGAAATGGTTTCCAGGGCTGGCTGATCTCTGTTTGCCCCTTAAGACCCTCCCTGGTTGCTTCGTCTGACGCATCCTGAGCAGATGCTTTGTTTTGGTGGTGCAGATGGGAGTGGCTGTGGGGACCAGCATCTCTGAGGGCTCTGTCACCAGTGATGTCCAGGCTCCCTGTGTGTCAGTGTGCTGAGAGCAGAGCCACAGTGCCAGGCTGTGCCCGCTGCTGCAGGAGGTGTTGCCGGTCCCATCCTTACCTGCACAGGTGAAAGCAGGAATCGAGTGTGCATCCAGCCCTGTTTGTGCAGCCACATTGCAGCACAATGTGTGTCAGGGCTGATGGCCCCACGGTTCCCTGGAGCACGTGGCTTGTGTCGGGCAGATACCCGGAAAAACCCGGAAAAATAATCTGATCATCAGCATGAATTTGCTGCGCAGGATCCTGTTTATTAGTTTGAAACTGTTCAGGGGTCTGCAAAGTGAGAGAGAGTGTTGGAAATCGGTGATGGAAGAGCCTTGGCCTCTGCTTGGCATGTCCTTCGACCCCTCCCATTGCAGTGAACCCCAACACGTGTCCTGCCAAGTCCCTGTGGTTCCAGCCTGGAGCGGGGTGATACCCGGCCCCACGGTTTGTGTTGAGGGTGCACGTACCCACATACCCTCCCTGCATTTTCCCTTTTTCCCCAGTGAGTCTTTCAGTTCCTGTTCCATGTCAGGAGGGCTGCTGGGAGGTTTCCCACCATGGGGGTCCTTCAGGGCCCCTCTGCAGGGCCGGTGGGGCTGCAGCTCTGGCCCCAAAGGGCTGGTGGAGTGCTGGGAGCTCCCCTCCTGGCTGGACTGGCTGGGCTGGTTTCTCTGAAGGTGGAAATGTTTCAGCAGTGACGCCAGCATGGCCGGGGATGGTTGTAACTTGCTCAGATCTGGAGCTTTTTTGCTTCCTGCGTTCCTTGCCCCCTTCCTCCCCCTGCCCTGGAGATTTGCCGCCCGGGTTGGAATGGGTGTGGCAGCCCTGGAGCCACAGCTGGTGCAGGTGGCACCACCAGGGTGGCCGGGTCTGAGCCACGTGTGAGTCACCTCAGCCTCCCGCTGCCTCCTGCCCCTTCCCCAGGAGCCGGGCATGGAGTGGGCTGGGTGCTGCCACAGCCATCCCCCGAGGGCACCCAGGGCTGATGTTCCCTTCCAGAAAGCAGAAGCAAACTCCATTTCCTGGAGCCTGAGGCTGGCTGTGCTGGGGGAGGCACTGCAGAAATGGGGAACAGAAATCCTCCCTCCTCCTCAAGAGGCCAGCTCATGTCATCAAGTCTCCATCACCCCGTTCCTGCAGGGCCAGTCCCTCTTCCTGGTGCTTTGCCTGGAGGAGGATGGGAGCAGCACCGATGTGACAGGCCATGGGAAGCTGCTGAACTAGGTGGCAGGTGGTGGAAGCTCATGGGTGCCAGCATGCCCAGGGGCCAGTGTTAAAAAGGTACATTTTGGGAGTTGCTGAGCTCCCACTGCTGAGCCAGAGGGCTCTTCTGGGGAAGCATTGCCCCATGGCTCCAGGCAGTCCTGGTGGCCTAGAGCTCCAGCTCCTAGTGCCACCCCAGCTCCACATCAGTGTTTCCCTGCCCAGCATTGGCTCTTACCAGCCCCACAGGTGCTCCTGCCCTTGGAAGCATTTCCTTTCGCTTTCCTTCTCCTGGATTTGGCAGGAGGAGAGCGGTGCCCTCATCACCTGTCTAGGAAAAGATGGCTTCAGGTTAATGCAGGCCAGAGGCTTTGTGTGCCTTGGAAAGCATTTGCTGGAGCTGATTGGGAAATTCCTGGCTTTGGCTGGTGTCCTGGTGGGAATGCTGGAAGCACAGGCTGAGTCAGGCTGGGAGACAGTGGTAGGCATCCCTGCTCTGACACGGAGCAGCGCCAGCATGATCAGGCTGCACAGCACCCAGCCAGCTTTGAGCACCTCCTACCAGAGATCCTACCACCACTCTGGCCCCTGTTCCTCTCCTGGACTGCCCTTGGGGTGAGAAAGCTTTGTTTTCCCTTCTCCAATTGTTGGATGCCCTTGCAGTGCAGAAGGGATGCACCCACACACTGATGGATCCTGTTGGTACCCAGGTGTGCTGCAGTGCAGTGATGGGGATGTGACAGGGTGTGGCAAAGGCCACCTTCCCTTCTCCCATCCCCTGGGGGAGAAAAAGGCTTGAAACCGAGCACTCAGCTTGGCACCAGCAAGCACAACTTGCAGCACATCCTGCTCCCTCTGGGCAGCCACTTGCATTGTTTTGGGGAGATAAGGCTTGTGGCTTTCTCCTGCCAGCCCTGTGCAAGATGGTGTTTGCAGGGTGCCCACCATCAGGCTGCCCCTGCCCTTGTCCAGTTTTGGGGTGCTGAGGGGGTAGTGGGGGCACAGTATGCGGCTGTGTGCAGCCACTGGTGTTGGCAGAGCCACTGCCCATGGCCCCAGAGCCAAAATGTGCCTGTCAAGGGGCCAACTCTGTGATGGTGGGGAGAGCTTGGGCTTCCTGCATGCTCTCTGTGTTCACAGTTGGAGTTTCCCAGTTTCCTGGCCAGATGAACATCCTGAGCATGCTTCTGTGCTTCTTGGGGGTTTGTTTTGGTCTTTTAAACTCCCTGTTTTGACACGTCTTGTCGGAGGCATTCTGAACTGCTCCTGACTGTGGCTCTCCCCCGTGCTTGAGGGGAGTGAATTTGGATGGTTGGTCTAATTATCCTTTCCCCTTTTGTGACAAACTGGCCTCTGCTTGCTTGGGCTGTGAAGCTTTAATTAAGATGATTTTAAATTTAACAGGAGTTGACAGGGTCAGGTAGGAGGGGCTGGGACTTATATCTGTGGGGAGTGTTTAGCTGGGCCCCCACGCAGCAGCTGTGCTGCCCTGCTCCTCCAGCCATTCCTTCATCTGGGAGAGCTCTCCACCAGTGGGGGGGACCCAGGGGAGGGCAGAGGTGCCTTAGCTCAGGTGCCTTTGACATGCAGTCAGCTGAGCAAAGTGGAGGTCCCAGACAGGCACTGGGGGCACCTGCCTGTGGCTTGTCCCCAAAGTGGAGCCGAGATGAAGGGAGCGTCTCTGCATCGCTTCTCCTGTTTTAGGAATAAGTGCGAGTGAGAAACAAGTGTCCTTGTGGAGAAGGGCTGAAGGCACAGTCCAGACATGCCCTCACTGCCTCAGCTGGACAGGGAGAGTGTCTGCAGCATCACAACCCACTTTGCAGGGCTGAGGGAGCAGATCCCACTTTTCACACCACCTGGGACTCTTTGTAATAGGTCCCAGCCTGGCAGAGATGTGCCTGTGTTCCCCTTCTTGTACCGAGCAAGGCCTGGTGGCATGGGACAGGGGACAGGAATCACTTTTCCCACGGGCTGTATTCGGGTGACAGAGGGGATGGTGGGCTGAGCTGGAGCACCCCAAAGCACTGGGGGCTGTGCTGCCGCTCACTGGCCCCAGGCTGTGATGCTGCCGTGGGAAAGGGCAAACCCGGGAGCATCCCCTGGGAGCGAGGGGGAAACTGCTGTGTGAGCATGTCCGGAGCTGTGTCTCCTACTGAAACGTGGGGAGGGAGCAGGAGGTGATGTGGGGAGAGGGATGGGGGGCCACCTTAACATGATTAAAATACCATCTCGATGTGGTTACAGCAGCACTGACCAAACCATGGTGATTCATCACCCTTGGCACTGACCCCACTGTCTGGGGGCCACAATGGCAGGGGCAGCACTGCTGTCACCTGTCACTGTGCCACCCACGCAGGGGGACACAGGGGACGGCGAAGCGCCCCCAGCACAGGACCTCTGGTTTAAATGGCACACCTCCTAGGTGGTTTCCATTTGTCCTGCACGGATCTGCCCCAGCAGGACCCCAGTGCTGCTGGGATGGGGTTGGTTGTGTGCAAAGGGGGGGGAGGGGTCCGATGGGTTTGGCATTGCTGCTCTCAGCCTCTCCCTGTCCCCAGTGCCGCCAGGCTGCTTTGTCTCGCCCGCCGTCCCGCACGCTTCATTTTTCAGTCTGGTGTGAGACAGTTGCCGTGATTAATCTCGCCGGGGCTCTGCGAGCCGAGGACACGGCTCAGCTCGGCTTCCTCCATCAGCGGGTGGATGCTGCTGCCCCAGCCCCTCGCCCTGCTCTCCCTCATCACCCCCTGTCCCACCTGCTGGCAGTGCCACTCAGCACCCACTCAGCCCCAGAGCAACCCCAAGGACGGAGCCTGTTTCCCTCCCCAAGGTTTGGTGTCTGGTATCGGGCCCCAGCCTGTCGCAGCATTTCCCAAGGTTTCTGCCTCTGCTGTGTTTTGTCTGCTCCCAATCAGTGTCTTTTGTTAGTGTCTTTGCAAGGACGGTAAGATCGCTTCCCCTCGCCGCCAGCCCGCTGTCAGCCTGCCCGTTCCACGGCCACTGTATCCTTGAGCGATCCAGGCACGGCGGAAAACAGCGGGACTCGCCAGGAGGGCAGCCGGTTCCCCTCGCTGTTGCCTTTGCCAGAGCATCTCTGCCGCAGGGAGGTAGGGCAGAGGACGGAGCCTTTCCTGCTGCCCAACTTGCCAGTTGATTTTGGGAGGTGTGGGGGTGCTGGGCAGTCCAGGCGGCGTTCCCAGCGCCGGCGGGGGAGGATGGGGACGCCACTGTCTCGCGTGCCGTGATCTGATCCGAGCTGAGTTGTGCAGCCAAGTGTGCCTCATTTTTAATTGCTTTTGGAGAGGGGAGGGCGGGGTTGGCCTCTCCTTGCTGCGGCCTCTGCCCCGGGCAGGGTGCATGGCTGGGCTCAGCCCTGGCATCCTCCCCTCCAGCTGGGGAGGGATGGGGGCCCGGGAAGACCCTGAATGCAGAGCCAGCAGCACACAGATAGGTGGGGATGGCAGCGCTGGCCAGTTGCCTGAGCCTGGCCATGGCTGTGCCAGTGATATACTGGTGAGGATGGCAGCATCTCTGCCAAGCAAGCAGCAGGACTGTGCTGGGCTGTGCCAGATGTGCCAGGCAGTGCCAGGCTGCTGCCACAGCAGCCACTTTCAGCCACCAAACACCCAAGCCTGGCACTGTGAAGTTGCAAGTGCATCCATCCACATGGGGACCTGGCCCTTCCCTGTTGCAGGACCTGGCACCTCAGCACCCGGTGTATGGCTGGCCCCAAGCTCAGGCCTATTTGGGTTTCCCTCATGGCTTTTTTGGCCCTGTTTGGTCCAGTCATGATCATGGCTTTGCAGTGTGTGCCTGGGAGCCCGTGTCACAGCATGCCTGGGTGGTGGGGTACACGAGCACCACGTGTGTGCTGGCACAGCCTTATTTGTATGTGCTACAGCCTGGAGTTGGGGCTGCAGCTTTCCCCTTCCATCCCGCTGTGCAATCATTGCCAGCGAGTATTCGTCAAGTACAAATTACAAACCATTCAATGTCTTGAAGAGCTGTCAGTCAGCTCCTGCTCATTATCCTAATCAAATGCACTAAAAATAGTGACAAAACTTATTAGCGGCGGGAAGGGGAGGCCATCAAAACAAACCTGTGGTAGGGCACAGCCCCTGCATGGCAGCCACCGGGATGTTCCCCTTGGATGAGGTGTGAAACCTGGGCTCCAGCTGGGAGAGGAGCCTGTTGGGATGGTGCTTGGGGCTGTGAAGCTGTGGGGGCTAAATCCCCTCCATCCAGGAGCAGGAGCCCCTCGGGGGCAGCTCAAGCCTCTGCTCAGCACTGTGTGAGCAGGGCTGGTTGGAGAGAGATTTTGCTTTTGGTAGGAGAGGAGGGAGCAGAGGCAGTTCCTGCAGGATCTGGGGAATGGGAAGGGGTGGCAGAGCCAGGCGAGGTGCAGTCCTGACTCTGCAGGGCCATGTCCTGGTCTGCTTTCCACTTGAAGCTCTGCCCCAAGCCACTGCTGCTGAGAAGTGTCCCACCATTGCACGATTTTGTGGCAGAAAACTGTCCGTTTAGAAAAATTTAGCTAAAATGTCCTTTTTTGGCTGAGTCAGGGCTTCAGCAGCACATGTTGCCTCCCAGACCTTGTGCATGGTTCGTACTGTAGCATCTGTCTGTGCTTTTGGGAGTGGAGAAGGTGACTCATCCCAGGGGAAAAGGTCCCCAGTTGGTAGCCGACCTTCCCTGCCGCAGGTCCTGGCTGTCCAGAGATGGAGCAGCAGAGCTGAAAATGCTGGTGTGTCTGGAGGAACTGGCTTTGTTTCTCTCCTGAAAAATCACTCGGTACACTGGGGGTGTCCACGCTCCCCTCCCATCCTGGGACATCGCCCGAGGCGGCTGCAGCCACCTCCTCTCCCGTCCCCGGTGGGTTTGATGAAGTGGAGCAGAGAATCGTCCCCTCTTCACACATGAGAGATCAGAGCGGGCGGGTGTGAGCTGCCGGCCCCGCGCTGGAGGGGTGGCGAGGAGGAGGAGGAGGAGGAGGAGGAGGGCAGCGGCAGTGCTGGGCACCGGCCGTGGCGGGGGGCAGAGGGCACGGTCGGGGGTGCGGGTGCTGCCACGGGCACTGACGTTCCCTTGTCTCACAGGCTGCAGCGGGAGCTGAGCTGAGCTGGCCGGCGGCACCTCCCCACCCCGCGGCGAGGCTGTAGCCGAAAGCACTGGTAAGGCATCGCCGATGGCCCGGGGAGGGGGAACCAGGCCACTTTACCTGCCGGGGGGGCTCAGATCTGGGGCCCTGGCTGCGCTGCCACAGCCGATTTGGCCCTTGAGCATCTGTGGGTGGGCTGGGGGCTGGGTGCAGGTGCCAAAGGCTGAACCCTCCTGGGTGTTCGCCGAGGCGTTGCCAGCCCGGGGGGCAGAGCTGAGGCCTCGCAGCTCATGACGGTGGTGGTTCACAATGTGCTGCTGGCACTGACCCCCCGGAGTGGAAAGCAGGGAGTTCCTGCAGGCTGCGACGTGCCCGGGGTGTTAATCCCCGCCGCAGGAAAGCTGCCTCGTCCGCTGCCTCGCATCAGTCAGAGCGAGCACGGGAATGCTGGCCCTGCTCCAGCCTGCCACACCAGCCTTGGGAGGGGGAGTAGGGAAGCCCTGCTGGAAACCAAGGCACTGGCTGGGGTGGGGAGTGATGCTGAGCCCCCCATCCCAGCACTGTTGACTGGGAAAAGCAAGGGAGCAGGGAAATATCCCACTGGGTGTTGGACAGGCTGCCCTGGCTGGATGCTGGCGGTGCTGAACATCCCTGCAGCCTGCTGCGTGTGGAAATGCTGTCTTTATTAGACATAAATTTATTAGACATAAACACAGCACAGCTGCTGGCCATGGGTATTTTTTGCAGTCTGGCTGCTGTAGTGCTGTCCCACAGCCCCCAGTGATGCTGCTGGGGTGTGCTGGGAGCTGCCACATTGGGTGGTGGGTTCACCCCCTTCATTGTCTGCCCTTTGACTCTGGGGGAGTTCATCAGTGGCTCTGCTGGAAGCAGAGGGGTCTCTCCCTGGTGCCTCCCAGGACCTGAGTGCACAGCACATTCCTGCTGTCATTAATCACTCCTTTACCAGGCTCTTGCACAATCCTGCATTCTCCCAGGGGAATGTGCACCCTTTCCTCCCTGGCTGCCAAGGGGATATTGGGGTCACAGGGTATTTCTCAGGCCCCCTCTCCTCCCTGTGGACAGGTGGAGAGCCACAGGGCTAAAGCCATGTGGTCCTGTGGGCTGAGTTACCTGGAACTCAAGAGTGGGGATGGTGCAAGGCTGCCAGTGCCTCTGGGCACAGTTTGGGGTTGCCAGCCTGCATTTTGCACTAGCCAAGTCGAAGCAAGAGCGTGCAGGTATTTATGTGCAAAGCAACAGGAGAGCATGGAGCAGAGCTCGCTGCTCTGCAGCCCCTTCCCCAGAGGACCATGGGTTCATGCCTCCTGCTCCTCCTCCTGCACTGGGCCCCGTTGGAGCATCATGTCCTGGTGACCAGGACACCCAGCAAAGCCCTTGCCCAGGGGGGTCAGCACTCTGGTGCAGGGTGGGAGCTCTGATCTCCCTACCCAAACCACTGCACAGGAGGGATGATCTCACAGTCTGTAGCATCCCTGGCTGGGACATGCCTGGGAGATGCACATCCTGTGCCCGCAGGCTCACGGGTGTGAAGGCAAGGACTCGCCTGCTTTGGGGAAGTGCCTGGGGATCCACTCTCCCATCTCTGTGCTGTGGTCCTGGCTAATCTCTGGCCATATTGAGTATTTTATACTCTGATTTTCTCAGCATGCTGACAAATCCTTTGCTGACCCAGGCTGGGTGTGCTCAGGGGACACTTGTGTCCCCGAAGTGCTGCTAAATCCGCTGCCCCAGCCAGGGAGTTTTCCTGCCTGGGGAAGTGCTGTTTCCAGGGGAAACTCTGAGCGGCTCTGCCCTTGCTCACGGTCGCGTGGGCAGTCACAAGCCACACGGTCACAGCCCCACTGTGCCCCCACTTTCCTCCCTGCACTGCTGCTGCCATCCCGGGAGTGCCAGTGGGAACTGGAGCTCTGGGCAGAGGTGAGAGAGGGGCTTGCTGGGGATGGGGTGGTGGGGGCTTCTTCTCTTTGCTTCTAAGGTCCTGCTTTCCCCTGCAGTTCTGCTTTAGTATCTTTGGCACCAGGCTTTTAAAGTGCATTTATTTACGGGACAGACACCCTCCCCCCTGGCTGAAGGATCTGCCTCTGGATTGTTGGCAGTGACAATTTGCCAGTGCAAAGCTTATATTTGACCTTTCTTTGCTTTGAGAACCCCGAAGTCCAGGACAGATACACATGGGCTGGGTCCCGTGGCAGATAGAGGCATTGGTCCTTCCTTGTTCCCACATCCATAGGAGGAAGGACAGCTCTTCTCCCCACTGGAGTGGCTGCTGGAGTCATACCTAGCAGTTTATTCCAATTCCTAAAAAATCAGTTTGTTCCAATTCCCTGACCCTGGCAGGGTCTGATCCTGCCAGCACGGGTCACACCAGGACACTGCTTGTGTACATTGCTTGTACAGTGTGAGAGCTGGAAAAGAGTGGATGGAAGTTGTGTCTTCTGGGAAATAAGCCCCGAGCACTGTGAGGAGGGGAGCTGGGAGGGGAGCAGAGCTTGTGCCTGGCACCCCTAAGCTTCTCCATGGCAGGAGCCAGGGGCTCTGCCCCACTGACACTGGGGCTGTGCAGGCTGCTGGGGCTGCCCGTGGCTCTGGCCCTGCTCGTGAGGGTTTGGCCTGAGTTCTCTTCAAAGCTGGGCTAGAAAAACCCCTGGTACAGCCTCACTAGTGGCTGCATCCAGGTCCCACACCCCACAGGCAGTGGCTGCCTCCTCTGCTGCTTCCCTGCTGCTATGTTCTTATCAGAGATAGTCTCCTCCCTGGTTGTCTCCACCTCCCTTTTCTCTCCTGCCATGCGTGATCTAGCCTAAATATTTCCTTCCATAGCTTCAGGACACTGCTGGGTATCCTGCCATCTTTGGAGACTGCAAATAATTCCCTTCCTTCATTTATATCATTACCTTGAAGGTATTTATAGAGTGTGATCTTGAGTGGAAAGGAAGGCTATATATATAAACTATTTGACTATATATAAAGCTGAGATCCCTTGGTCCTTAGCTCTGAGCTGCCTGAAACTGCTCCTGATTTAAGCTTTTATCCTGTTTGCTGCATGTTTTGGACTTCAAAGGTACATGTTCAGCAATTAAATCCCCATCCTGAGCCAGCAGTGATGCAGCTGTGGGTTCTCCAAATTTCTGCTGTCACAGTAATCCAAGCACGTGGATATTTGTCTGTGTCTTGTTTTCTCCTGTCCACACCCTGGTACAAACTCTCATGCACGAGGAAACGCATCTGGGTGGGACTGAGCTCCATCCCACAGCGGGTGCCTGGCCCCAGAGCTGCTGCACTCTCGACCACAGGTCCAGGCTCCACGCTCAGCATCCTCGCTCCACATTCCCAGGGCTCAGTGTGCTTCCCTCCGCTCCCAAAGCGTGTCCTGAAAACTCCACTCCTGGTGTTTCACTGGCTGCTGTGGCCACACAGGAGGTGGCTCAGTGCTACAGAGGGGTGATGCTGTCCCAGGGCAAGGGCAGGGTGGCCAGACTTCCCGGCAGCTGATGCTTGAACAGACTCCAGAGGTTGTTTCGTTTCCTGGTGGGCAGGCATCTGTCACCCAGACCCTGGAGAGCGACTTCTGCTTAATAATTGTAATAATAATAATTACAACGATAATAACAGAGGTCCTCTGCGTGTCTGTGTCTCCTCCAGCCCAGGACCATGGGGAGCAGTAAGAGCAAGCCCAAAGACCCCAGCCAGCGCCGGCGCAGCCTGGAGCCCACCGACAACACCCACCATGGGGGTTACCCGGCCTCGCAGACGCCCAGCAAGGCGGCAGCCCCCGATGCCCACCGCACCCCCAGCCGTGCCTTCGGGACCATGGCTGCTGAACCCAAGCTCTTTGGAGGCTTCAACACCTCTGACACGGTCACCTCTCCGCAGCGTGCTGGGGCGCTGGCTGGTTGGTGTGGGCTGGGGCTCGGCAGGGCGGGGAGGGGCTCGGTTGGGTCTGTGGGCTCGGGGCCAGCTTCTTGGGGTCTTCTGCTTTTGAGGGACTCTGTGCTTGGGGGAGAAGCAGATCTGTGTGTTGTTGGCCCGTGGGAGGATGGTGGGAGAGGGAGGTCCCTGGTGAGGGGCACCCCTGCAGCAGCACCCGTGGCTGTGCCCCTCCTGAGAGCTCTGTGTCTCAGGTGGAGTCACCACCTTCGTGGCCCTCTATGACTACGAGTCCCGGACGGAAACAGACTTGTCCTTCAAGAAAGGAGAGCGCCTGCAAATCGTCAACAACACGTGAGTGTCCCCATCCCTGTCCCTGCAGCCACACCCATGGGATGAGCTGCCATCTCTGTCCCTCCTGTGGAGCCCCCAGCCCAGCAGGACCAGCTCTCCCAGGGGTGGGGGGTCAGAGAGAGAGCCCCCAAATGTGCATGGACACAGTGACTTGTCCAAGGACACTGATGCTAGAAGCAATCATTTGCCTGCTTCCTCATCCTCCTGGCCCTGCTGCTGGTCACTGTGGCCTGGCAGCCTTGTCACCAAGCTGCCTCCTCAGCTTGCTGGCCAGTCTGTGCCCTCCAACACAGGGCCATGTCCCCACTGGTCCCCCGTCCTCATCCATGCTCAGCTCCCTCTCATTTGCCTGGACAGATTCCTCAACTTCACAGGTGCTTTCCCCTGTGCTTGCAAGCTGTCTCTGGTCTCACCTTCTCTCTTGCCTCTTCTTTCTCTCCCTCCATGCTGTCACTTAGGAGGAAAGTGGATGTCAGGTGTGTATGGCACATTATTACTGTTATTATTAATGATCTACATGATCAAAACCCATCTGCTGCCCACATTAGAGCAGGTTGGTTGGAGCAGGGCTGGGAGGAGATGGTTTACCGATGGTTTTGTGGTCAGTTGGGTTCGTTTTCCTTGAGCAACTGGGGCAGAGCAGGGAGTCCCTTGCCATGCTGGGGAACTGTTCCATCCAGAGCTGTGTCTGCACCTGGGAGCTCTGAACCTGGCCCCTTTCTTTGTCTGTGCCTGGCTCCCCTCTGCAGTTCCTTTCCAGTTGGCTCTTCACTTCCTCCTGTCCTTTTTTGCCCTTTTTTTTTTTTTTCATTTTTTAATTATACTTTTATTTTTCATGACTGACTCTGGGGACTCAGACATGTCCTTAGGAGTCTGACTCCCTGGTTTGCTCCCCGTCCTGGTCACCACAGCACATACATCATGTGCTGTGTAGAGCAGGGCAGCGTGGCCAGCTGGAAGATGCTCCTAAACATGATCCTGTATTATTAAATCCATGTGTGGTCTGTCCTAACATGGTACACATGGTCTGGAGCCTGGCTGGCAGAGCCAGTGTCTCCAGGCATGGAGCTGTCACAGGGTCCCAAGGGTCTGCAGCTCCCATTCCCCTCCACTGCTGCCTTCCAACCTGGGCACCCAAAACAGCTTTGCAAGGTCAAAGAGTGGAAAGGCGAGGGAACACCCTGGGAGTGAGATTTCTCCTGCAATGCTCGGGCGGTGTTGCACAAACATGTTTTCAATCTGATCCTTGTTCTCATTGTTCCAGTGCTGTTTATTAATGGTGATTTGTTTCATCCGTGAAGTCCAGGATGCTCAGGGCTTCAATGCTACAGGAAAAGCCTGAATTTGGGGGTTTTGGGGCTTCTTACTTTCAGCCTCAGCAGTGTAAGAGCCCTATGCTTGAGTTTGGGCTGTTGCAAAGTGAGCTCTGCTCGTGGAGGTCCAGACCAGGCCCATATATGTGGGTTTTTTCTTTACACCTCATATCACTTCTGAGATTTCCACACTTTTTTTTTCCTCTGCTTCTATTTATCAGTCAGAGGGAAGGGTCAAGCTGTGATGGGCTCTGCAGCATCCTGGGGAGCAAAAGGGCTTCGTTTGGTGACACAGCCCTTTGGTGGAGGGTGCAGGATGTAGCTGCTGACCTTCCCAGTGTCTGTGTGGGTGGGATGTCCACAGGGAGAGAGGCAGTGGAGGAAGCTGGGCAGTTTGTGCAGTGCTCAGGGCGTGAATCACTCTTCTCATTGAGTTCCCAGAGATGCTTGAGCAGTCTGGGAACAGCTCAAGCTGCTGCACTTTGGAGACAGCAACAGGCAGGCGTGTGATGTCCCCTTCCTCTAGGCTCCCTGGCAGGGCATCCCTGGAGCTGTGGGGAGGGTCAGTCTGGGAAGGGCTGGCAGGTCCTGGGCACAGCAGGAGCCCATGGCCATAGTGGCTTTGCAGGGTGGTGGCAGGTTTTGGCTGCTCTGACTTAACCAGGGTTGTGCAGGACAGAAGGAGAAGCTTCCACATCACTGAGATCCCTGCTCCAGGTCAGCCTCCCAATCCCCCCCAGTGCAGAAAGGCTCTCGTGGTCCCATTTCCAGTGGGAGGAGGTCTCCTCCCAGCCAGCTGGCAGCCAGCAGGGATGTGGTGGGATATTTTGGGTAAGATTGTGCAGGGAATTGTTGAAATGCTTTGTTTTGATGATGATGATTATTATTATTTTTTTCCCCGCTGAGATATTTTTGGAATAGTTTGTTTTTGCTGAATTCCCAGCTTGCAGCCTTGCAGCCCAAGCTGGAATGAAGCCACGAGTCAAAAGCTGGGCATTTTTCAAGCAGATGTTTACTCTGGTCCTGTGGGAAAGAGCCCAACCAGCTTTCAGAGCCACCTCAGTAAAGGTGACTGGGGCAGCAGCCCTGGCTGGGGAGCCCAAGCTGCCTGCCAAGCACTGTGCTGGGGCTGGGAGAGGCTGAAGTGCCATCCAGGGCTGCTGCCAGGCTGGTCCAGGGGCAAAGCCCAGCTCTGTGGGTGGGAGGAGAGGCCTGGAAGGTCCCTGCTGTCCTCTGCCCCACCGACACCACTGTGGGGAGCTGGGGGCCGTGTCTGGGTTCTCCAGGACACTTGGAAGCATCGCTGGTTTAGCTGCTGGTGTGTCTGGAGTGAGGATGGAGGTTTACACATCTGCAGGGTCAGGGATGGGTCTGGATGTGGTCTGATGAGCCCTGCAGTGGTGGCTGAGGTTATTAGTGTTTTTCTGTAATGTGTTTGTGGAGGTTGTCCTGCCAAGTTCCTGCATCCTTACGGGGCTGTTCCCACGAATCTGCAGTTTTCCCGTAGCCTCGTCTCCCTTGTGGTCAGGATGAGTTTGGTGACTCTATCTTTGATGGGCAAGAAGATGCAGGTGGTGGGAGGAAGAGCCCTGCTGTCTGCAGGAAGGGGAAGCCGCCTCCTGCCGTCCTCTTGTTCCTCTCTATTCATTGTCCTCTCCAGCCCTGTCTGGAGCAGGAGCTGGTGGGCAGGAGGACAGAGTGGGGAAGAGACTCCAGCTCCTGGGGACGTGCCTGGGGCTGCTGATCCTGGGGCTGGAGGGATGGATGGTGGCTAAGCCCCAGGTTTTTGGGGACAACAAGTCACACTCATGGTTGTGCAGGCAGAGCCCGCCCTTTGTGGGACTGCACAAAGCTCAGGTCAGGGCTGCAGCCACGTGGGGTGCCCATCCTGAGGCTGTGAGCAGGGCACCCAGGCTGGACAGATCCCGCTGCATCCAGACTGGGCATCACTGCTGGGCAGGGCTCACCCCCTGCCCAAACCTCAGCCCCTTCCTGTTGCTTTTCTGCAGCCTGTATTTAACTAACTCTCCTGGGTTTTCCTGGTGCCTTTGTTAATTGCTGCCATCCTTCTGTTGCTTCTCCCGGTTTCTCCTCCCTTCCCTCTCCTGCTGCTCCCCCCTGTCCTGCTGCTGGGACCCCCAATGCCTCACAACCTCCAGCCAGACCCCGTTCAGGTGGCTCTGAAGGTATTCTGGCTCATGGGCTGCCCTGCCCAGTTTAAGTTTAAAGTTCATCCCGTATGCAAATGGGTGGCCCCACTAATAAGAGCTCACCCTGACAGAGCCATGGGCAGGGGCTGGCAGCAGGAGCACTCCTGGCTGGCGTCTGGCTGTGGGCTGGGGCTGCAGGGCTGTTCCCCTTCCCAGCAGGGCTCTGTGCTGGCTCGTCCTCCCCCGGTGCCTGTGGGCGGGTGAGGGGCTGGCCGGGGGGCTCCTGGCTTCACACTGAGTGTGTTTTGGTTCTCTTGCAGGGAAGGTGACTGGTGGCTGGCTCATTCCCTCACTACAGGACAGACGGGCTACATCCCCAGTAACTATGTCGCGCCCTCAGACTCCATCCAGGCTGAAGAGTAATTGCCATCTTTTAGACAGTTTAAAAAAGAGCGATAGCAAACTCACCCCGAGTGTTCCTCCCTGCCCCTGCCCCGCTCCTGGGGGAAGCCTTCCTCTTTGCTGTTTTCCCCTTTGAGTGTGCAAACCCCGTAAATGTTTTCCAGCCTTCCTTTAAGGCCCACGAGTGCAGTGGTGCAGTGTGCTTGCGCGGTGGAGGGGGGAGCATAGTGGGGCTGTGGATGCTTTTGGTCTGGTTTTTGTGGAGAGCCTGGGGAAGAGAAGGCTCCGTTGCACCCTTCCAGGACTTAAAGGGGGCTCATAAAAGAGAGAGAGAGTGACTTTTTACATGGGTAGAGGGGCCTGTGAGAGGACAAGAGGGAATGGTTTTAAACTAAAAGAGGAGAGATTTAGATTAGATGTTAGGAAGAAGTTCTTCCCTGTGAGGGTGGTGAGGGACTGGCACAGGTTGCCCAGAGAAGCTGTGGCTGCCTCATCCCTGGAAGTCTTCGTGGCCAGATTAGATGAGGCTTTGAACAACGTGGTCTAGGAGAAGGTGTGGCAGGAAGGTTCCAGGCCCCATGGCAGGAGGTTTGGAATGAGGTGATCTTTAAGGTCCCTTCCAACCCAAACTGTTCTGTTTCTATGATTTTACTCCTCCACATGGACACACTGCTGGCTCCACCTGTGCAGATCAGGCTGAGTGTGGAGGGAGCTGTCACACAGGGAGAGCAGGCAGGGGAAAAGCCAGATGTATGTCTCAGAGCAGGAGGTGCCAGCTATGTCCCTTTCCCAGCCAGCAGCGTGGTATCCCTCAGCAAGACCTTGGGGGGCTTCAGGGATCCCGTTTGGGAAGGCTTTCAGAGTGAAGGTGTTCCAAGGCCTGTGGAGCAGGGTTGCTCCTTGGGCGATGCCCAGCCTGGGCTGTACAGGGACAAGGCACACCCTGAGGCACCCAAGCCCAGAGATGCAGCCCCTGGTCTCCAAAATCTGTGGTGTGGAGGCTGGGGCTGAGGCCCCTGCTTGGGCAGGCAGTGGAGGGGATGGGGAGGTGCCAGGTGCTGAGCTGCTGCCTTGCTCCTGCAGGTGGTATTTTGGGAAGATCACTCGCCGGGAGTCCGAGCGGCTGCTGCTCAACCCCGAAAACCCCCGAGGGACCTTCCTGGTCCGGGAGAGTGAGACCACAAAAGGTAAGAGGGTTTGGGGGGGGGGGCTGGCCTCAGAGAGACCCTCTCTAAAGAGTGTGGGGGTACCTTGAGTCCCCTCAGTCACTCTGTGGGATCCAAGTTCCCCAGCTTAGGCACGGGGGGAGAGAGAAGGAGAAAAGGTCATACCATATAGACAGGAGACGATGTTTGGCATAGCTGAGTGATGCCCCTCAGCATGGGCAGCCTCCTGGGATCTCCCCTGCCAGTGCTGATCCCCAGGGAGCCAGTGCTGCTGCCCCCATCACATCCCCAGTGACTGTGCTGAACACATGATTACACCACCGAGCCCATGGTCTGGGGGGGGACGTGGCCACTTCTCTCCCACCACTGCCTGCCTGGCAGGCGCCCTTCAGAGAGATGGTTCAGCTCATGGCAGGGTGGGAGCTGGGAGCCTCTCCATCTCTAGCAGGACCACCTGTCAGGATGCTCTTTTTTCCTGTTTTGTTTCTTTACCCCCAAGTAGGTTTTTTTGGTTTTTCCTGGTCCCTCTGTAGTGGCAGTATCTTGAACATGTGCTTCCTGGGCAGGCAGGCTGAGGGAGCAATGAACTTTAATCCTTCTTTCAAGTCTGACGACTCTTTATGCTTGTTTTATATCTCCCAAAAGTGTGAGTTGTGATCTTTGAGGTTTGACTGCCTGAGGATGCTGTTTCTTACCTGAAAACGTGGCTTAGTTTGGCTCCAAATGCACCTTTGGGAAAAGCCCCTTGATGTGCCTCTCTGTTTTTATGCCTTGAACTTATCACTAGCTATTTTATTCTGGTGGAAGCAGCTCATTCAAGCAGCAGCATAAATCTCTGTCTCTGCTCTCTGTGGCCCCAGCAGCACTGTGTTGTTCTTGTGTGGGCAGAGCAGAGCCAAGATCCCAAAGGGGTATTTGTGGAGGAGGGAATTAGGCCCACGAGCCCTTGGCTCCCCTCTGAGATGCTGAGATGTAGAGGTGGTGGGTCAGGAGCTCCCCCAGCCTGCCTCCCATTGGTCCTATCTCCTGCTGCAGAGAAGGACCTGACAGGTCTAGGGACTGGGGGACAATGACCCTGGTTAGCACATTCCATAGGATGGCTGGTGGCAAGGCTTGGCAGAGCTGCTGTGCAAGCAGGGGGCAGCTGGAGGTTGTGATTGCATGTTGTGGCTGTAGCCAGGGGTATGTGCCATCCCTCCCTGGCACCAGGTGCCAGCTGGTGCATCCAGGAGCTGCTCCCCATCCTCTTCTTTGGGTGACAGAGGGAGCCTGCATGCCCAGTGCTGCCTCCTCCACGCCCACCCTCCGTGGGACCCCACGGGGAGCTCCTGCCTGCAGCACATCTCCCCCAGCCCCTTGCTCCTGCCCACAGGTGCCTACTGCCTCTCTGTCTCCGACTTCGACAACGCCAAGGGGCTCAACGTGAAGCACTACAAGATCCGCAAGCTGGACAGCGGTGGCTTCTACATCACCTCGCGCACCCAGTTCAACAGCCTGCAGCAGCTGGTGGCCTACTACTCCAGTGGGTAGCCATGCGGGGTCCCCTTGGGGTCTGGTGGCACCCGGGGTGATGTGCCTGCTCTTGCTGCAGGGCAGGTGCTGTTGGGAAGCCAGCGCAGGGCTGGGGAACCCCAAACCAGTTGTGTGGGACCCTGGTGAAAAGCTGCCTGGGTTTTAGGGCACAGGGTTTGGGTACTGGTCCCCGAGGAGGGGAGGAGGTGGGGTAAAGACATCACGTGCCTAAAAGCCCAAGTGTCACCTTGCTGTTGTCCCCTCCTGTACTAGAACACGCCGATGGCTTGTGCCACCGTCTCACCAACGTCTGCCCCACATCCAAGCCCCAGACCCAAGGACTTGCCAAAGATGCTTGGGAAATCCCCCGGGAATCGCTGCGGCTGGAGGTCAAGCTGGGACAGGGCTGCTTCGGAGAGGTGTGGATGGGTAAGGAGCATTCCCTCCCTGCTGTCCCCTCCCTGTCACCGCCTGCATCCCGTCCCCAGCCATCTGCAGGTGCCCGGAGGCTGCAGTGGGGTGGGGGAGCAGGTGAGGGACACGGCCCCCTGTCCTATATGTGTGTCCTGAGCCGCGTGTCCTGTGCCACAGGGACCTGGAATGGCACCACCCGGGTGGCCATCAAGACACTGAAGCCTGGCACCATGTCCCCAGAGGCCTTCCTGCAGGAAGCCCAGGTGATGAAGAAGCTCCGGCACGAGAAGCTGGTTCAGCTCTACGCCGTGGTTTCAGAGGAGCCCATTTACATTGTCACCGAGTACATGAGCAAGGGTGAGCACAGGAGGGACACTGAGGGTGTGGCTGAGGGGCTCTGCTCCTCCACATTGCTCTGACCATGGTCTTCCTCACAGGGAGCCTTCTGGACTTCCTGAAGGGTGAGATGGGCAAGTACCTGCGGCTGCCCCAGCTCGTGGATATGGCAGCTCAGGTGGGTTTATGCATCCCTGGGTGTCCTGCATCCCCTTCCAAGGGTGCTGGCTGCCTGAGCCCCTCACTGGGCTGTCACAGCTGTCACTGGTCAGCTATTGGGGTGTTGTGCAGCCTTGCTTGGGTGGGTGCTGTGGTCCCCACTGGGTCTCAGCCTGGAGCTGGGTTGCAGTCTGGGACCATCGTTTTGCTCATTCCTGTTGCCACTGGCTCTCCCTGGCCAGCAAACCCGTGTCTTCATGGGGTTGTTTGAGCAGCTGGTTGTTCCCACACCCCAGCTGGGTGCCACTGCAGAGCTGTTCCCCTCTTTGCTGCTGGGCACTCCCCTGGGACCCTCGTGTCCCCCTGTCAGCCTCGATGCCCCATGTGCTGGTCCCCACAGATCGCATCCGGTATGGCCTATGTGGAGAGGATGAACTATGTGCACCGGGATCTGCGGGCAGCCAACATCCTCGTGGGGGAGAACCTGGTGTGCAAAGTGGCTGACTTTGGCTTGGCTCGTCTCATCGAGGACAACGAGTACACTGCTCGTCAAGGTGCGTGTCCCTCGAGGTGCCCAGGCAGGTGGCACCAGAGCAGTGGCCACTGGTCCCCAGAGGTGTGCGTTGTGTCTGGAGCCGACACGTGGCTCTGACTGCACAGAGACACTCGTGGCCCCACACACCCCCTCTCCATCCAGGTGCAAAGTTCCCCATCAAGTGGACGGCCCCTGAAGCAGCTCTGTATGGAAGGTTCACCATCAAGTCAGATGTCTGGTCCTTCGGCATCCTTTTGACCGAACTGACCACCAAGGGCAGAGTGCCGTACCCAGGTGAGGGCTGGCACCCACCAGCAGAAGCCCTGTCCCTACTGCAGTACCCAATGCCAGCTGCTCATGCCCAGAGCTTACTCCTGGTACTCCGTGGCCCTCAGAGCCATCCTTGTGGAGTAACAAACTGATGCAAAGTTTCTCCTGCCCTTTGGGGCTGCACTGCCCCTTCCCAGGTTGGATCCTCCCGACTGGGGTGAGCAGAGATTGGCCAGGATGCAAGGTGCCAGCCACCCTGTCCCGCTCTAGCAAAGAGCAAGGTGACAGGCTGGCAGGGACAAGGTGCTCTTGGGCTGGGGGGATCTCTCTCTCCGTGGGTCACTGGGGTTGCCCCTGAGGCGTGTCCCAGCACGGCACCCTTGGTGTGTCCCCCGGGACAGGCGCAGTGCAGGACCTGGCCCGGCTCTGATCAATGCTGTGTCTCCTCTGGCACGCAGGGATGGTGAACCGGGAGGTGCTGGATCAGGTGGAGCGAGGGTACCGCATGCCCTGCCCGCCCGAGTGCCCAGAGTCCCTGCACGACCTCATGTGCCAGTGCTGGCGGAAGGACCCGGAGGAGCGACCCACCTTCGAGTACCTGCAGGCTTTCCTGGAGGACTACTTCACCTCGACAGAGCCCCAGTACCAGCCCGGCGAGAACCTATAGACCTGGAGTTCCTCCTGGCACCAGGGACGCTGCCGTCCTCGCCGCAGGGCACCGAGGGCTGGCCTCCCCACCGAGGGGCTGTTTTTGTGGAGCAGCCCTGGAGCAGGACGGGGCGTTGTCTGCGGATGCAGCCCGGGGAGGTGCTGGGTCCCCCCATTGCTCATTGAGACTTGTGGCCCGTGTGTAGAAGCGGCGCTGTCCCGCTGGAGAGAGGGGCCCACGGGCGCCGGCGGAGCTGGCTCGGGAGGGCGAGCAGAGCATCTCCTGCCAAGAGACTTGGCTTTTGGGAGACTTTTCCCCCCTACAGCTCTGGGATGAGCCTGGAGGGATTGGGGGACGGCATCACTCCACCTCAGACACATGGCCCCAGTCTCCTGCACCCCCTTTCTAAATCAGCACAAATTTCCCTGCCTCTTCACCCTCTCACTGTCTTCCCCTTGGCACCAGTTCCCCTGAGGATGCTGGCAGAGACATTTCACCACAGAATCGGAATCACAGAATGCTGAGTTGGAAGGGACCAGTAAGGACCAGTGAGTCCAGCTCTTAAGTGAATGGCCCACACGGAGATCAAACCCACGACCTTGGTGTTATTGGCTCCATGCTCTAACCAACTGAGCTAAGCTCAGTGTCATGATGGCACAATCCCTGGCTGGTTCGAAGGGGGTGATGCGTGGTGACAGCGTGGGATGGCAGCAGAACTCTGGTGGTCCCTCTGGCCTTGCCATGACCTCAGTGGCTAGTGGGTTCTGGAACCATGAAATGTGACTGCTCGTGGCTCTGGTGATGGACACTGTCCTATAGGAGCACCTGGACACACAATCAAATCTTCCAGCTGTGTCTGTTCCCCAGGGGACATGTCTCTCCTCTCCTGGGAGTGGCACAGGGGATGCTGACAGAGCCCTCGCCCTGTCTGCAGCCAGCCCTGCTGCCCTGCTGTGTTTTCTCCCACCACACACTCCGGGTCTTCCAGCCACCTCCTTGTAAAGTGCCCCTCAGCCTCCACCCCTGGTTCTGCCACCAGCTGTCCCACCAGCAGAGTCCCCCAGGCTGGCCCTGCCACCAAATCCACTGCCACTGTGGGGGTTGGGTGCACGGCCCATGTAGCTGTTCAGGGTGTTGGGAGTGTTTTGGGGGAAATACTTGTCTTTCACAGATACTTTTGTTCACCTGGTACGTTTTTAGCTGGCTTCCCTTTACCCCTCATGTCTCAGCTGCCAGGTTGCAGCCCCCATGCAGCATCCCAAGCCACATGCCACCATCCCAGAGAAGAATCCTGGGAAGTGCTGTGCCACATTTGCATCCTCATCTCCCCCCTGCTTGCTCCCAAAGTCCTCAGCCGTGTTTCAGAGGTGGGTGACTATCCCTGCCCAGCTTTGCCCCACACATATCCCGTGGGGCCGATTCCCAGACTCTGTGTGGCAAATCCCAGTCCCTGCCCTCTTCCACTCAACACCTGCTTGTACATAACCCTCGAGTGGTCCCCACACCCTCCCAGACCTCGATTTCATTGCATGGGTTGGTTTTCCCCCTCCTGTGGCTGTATCCAGCTGGAAACCCTTCACTGTGGTGGTTCACAAAGCTTCTCTCCCTCACCTCTTGGGTGCCAGCCCCACTCACTCAGAAGGACCTGGGGGGTCTTCAGATGCTCTCCTGGGCCATGGTGGGATGGGGGCTTGGGGAGTGCTGCAGGGCAGGAGTCCTGGGGGGAAGGACCCAGAGAGGGGAGCCAGTGGCTTCACCCACCTCTCAGTCCTGTGGGATGGGCTGTCCCTCCAGCACAGCCTCCTCACAGACAACAGACCCAACCCACCTCTCACCAGTCCCTGCCATGGTACCAGTGTCCCAGGAAAGCTGGGTGGGAGCCCAGTGTGGGCAGGGGGTTGCCAAAAGCCCCACTCCAGATCTCCACCAGAGCAGAGTTTGGGCACAACACTGCTTCCCATTCACTCCCACAGCTCTCTGCACACTTATTTACGAACCAAGGACTTGGTTGGTTGGTTGGTTGGTTGGTTGGCTCCTTTTTTGAGTAAAACCTTCAAAATCAGCTTGATCAGGCTCTTCAGCTGGATGGAGAGATCCTGCTGGCTTGAAGAACAGCAACTGGATTAATGGATTTGTTTTTAAATCATTTCGAAAGTTGGAGCCTTTTCTCCCCCCCTCCCTTCCTTACAGGTTTCTGTGTTTGAGTAGGGTCTCCCCAAACCTTGATGTTTTGGGTCTTCCCCTGTTTGCAGCCCTTTGGGATGGGCAGCTGCCCTGTCCCCATTGGCGCTGCCAGGGACACCCTGTCCCTTGGCAGCCCTTCCGAGGGGTGGACTGTGCCCATGGTCTGTGCCACAGCTCTGCCTGAATTCCACAAAATCCCCATCCCTGGGAGAAGCCTCTGACAACTGTAACATGCAGAAGCCAGATTTGGTCTGGAAGCTGGGGAGAGAGAAGGCAGGCACATGAGTTCAGTTTGGGTGTCTGTGGCACGTGCAGGGTCTCGTGTGGGTGCAGGGGGACGGGAATGGGCCTCACCCGGCAGGTCCAGGCTCTGGCTCTCCCTGGAAGCAGCAGGTGCAAGGAGCGCCCCGGGCTGGCTTAATTCCCCATGGATTTCGGGAAGCTCTGCCAGAGGAGATGTGCTGGGTTCATTTCAGGGCAGAAGACAGTAAGGCAATGCCAGAGGAGCCCTCCTGCACAGGGCTGTGTGTCCATCGTGGTTCTGTGCAGCGGCTCTGCTGGGACTCAGCATCTCCGGACTCGCCACCGCGACCGGCAGGGCCTGGAGGCCCCGGGGATCCAGAGCCTCCCCTCCACCCCCAGTGTTGGCTGGCAGTTTATTTGTTAAGCCAATAAACTCCAGAGGGGAGCCCCCACCTAAGGATGCTTTTTGGCTTCCTGGGCACCATCAAATCCTGCAAGTCATTCTCCTCTGCTGTTATAATTTTTTTACACAGTCTTTTGTAAAAGATCTCCAACCGACTATGCAGAGAACATGTGGATCTGTGTCTCTCCCCAGCTCCCCTCACCTGCCTTTTTTGGTGTCTAAGTAAAATATTTAGCTTTTCTTTTTTTTTTTTTATTTGTTTGGGTCTTTTTTTTTGGATAATAATAAAACTGGGGAAAAAACCTGAAAAGGTCCAGCTTTGTGGGTGGGGGGGGGTGGAGATGCTTTGAAACTCTAACGTGGATGTAAATACTTTGCAATTTGATAATTAAATACAAACAGACCTCACAAAACAAAAGTGTAACTCATGTGTGAGGGGCCTTGTGAGCTCCTTAGCACCTGTGATGGAGGAGCTGCTGGATCCTGGAGCTTGTGCAGGGCCAATGGGAGGGTCCTGCCGGCCCCCAGAGGCTGGGCTGGAGGGAACAGGGCAGGGGTAGTGCCCCATCAGCAGAATCTGCTTCAGCAGCAATCTCTGGGTGATTAGTGGGTGCTGACTGGGATGATTAAGTAATTGATAACATTTGGGAGTAGTAGGCTCTTTGAGAGCAGGATGGTTCGTGTTCCTCCTTCACCACTACCTTTATCATCCATGTGGTCTGTGGTGGCTTTAGTGCCCCAAGTCTCTGCTCTGGCTGCTCCCTCCATCTTGGACTGGTAAGTGACTCGGTCTTATCACCTTCAATGTGTAATGCTTTATGTGTTGTTTGTCTTTAAAAGAATTAAGTGATGGTGCTGGTCCCTTGGTCCCCCTGCAGTGTGTGGGCTCAGGGTGGGCTGGTCACCACAGGCAGCAGCCCTGAACTGCAAATCCTGAGTTGTGCTGAGGGTCTGGGGTCTCTCTCACAGCCCAGACCCAGCAGAAGGTCTCCTGAAGCTGGAGTGGGGTGGTGTTCATTAAAGGGTTGGCTCATGGCAGGGCTGTACCCCCATGTCAGGCTCTCAGGTCTTGCTGCCAGTGCCACCACAGCCCCTGGTGCTCACTGGTAGCAAGGGGTGAACAGGAGGCTGCCAGCACGTGTTGACTCAGAGGACACAGCCTGTCTCTGCCCTGCAACAAGATCTGCCTTTGCTTGAGGAGCAGCAAAACCCTCTCACCAGGGGTTAATCTCCAGGTTTGGGAGGGAAGGGCTAAAGTCCTTACCTGACTTCAGCTTACGTCCCACGGCTGGGAAATCAGCTGGTGCCAAAGGGCAATGCCAGGGCTCTGTGCCACTGAGTGATGTTTGTGGCTTCCCAGGGGTTTGGCTGGACCATTCCCAGGGTGACAGCATGAGGGGAGAGGCTGGAGGCCATGGAAGGCTGGTGCTATTGGGAGCAGGACTGCGCCTCTGGACTTGGTTGCCATCTCTGCATCTCTGTTTCTAAGGATTGGAGCCTGGGCTTTTTTCTGTATTTGTTTTTTCCCTTTACTGACCCTGCTGTGTCACTGATCTGTTATGTGACCTAGAAAAGAAAATGATCTCTCCTTCATATGGAAAGACAAAGAAACAGCTTAAGGCTCCTGCTCCCTGTATCTAGGAAGCATCAGGCAGATGGACACTGTAATTCAGCAAGGTGATGAGACTCGCTCTGTGCCAAAGTGTCAAGTGACACTTGCAGGCAGTGTCCAGGCTCAGTGGGGCCTGGCACAGCACAGCGGCTGTGTTTGAAATCCCACTGCTTTGAGTCCCCAGTGTAGCTGCCCGCCGGTGCAGTCCCCCCACATCCCCAGGGACAGAGCCACCCCACTGCTCTTCTGGCAGAGAAACTCCTCGAGAGCAGGGCCACAGCTCCGAGCGTCCCTGGGTGCAGCCAGCACACCCCTGGCCGGGAGCACAGGCTGTGTCTGCACGGGCTCGGCCCAATCTGCGGTGCACAGGCAGGGAAGCTGTGATGATGCTCTTCAGAAGCCATCGGGTCTGACCTGTTCTGCAGTCACAGGCTGGTTTTTCAATCTCTTTATAAGAGGACAAGCCAGGCATTAGCATGGGATGTGAGACCTGGTTGGGTTCCTCACTCTGCCTGAGGCTTTCTGTCTGACCATGACGAAGTTGCTTTAATTTTCTATCTTTAAAATGAAGATGGTATCTCAGGGCCCTCAAGAGGGTAAGAGAGTGTGTTGTGGAAGGCTATGTGCACATCAAAGAGTGCTCCTTCTCTGCATTTGGGGTGGGAGGCTTCTAACCCCATCAGTCTACCGAGAGCTCTCCTGCAGACTCCCTCTTTTGAAGTGCTTTTTACTCTGAGCTGGGTCTCACAGAAGGGAAGGCCCGCACTGCACCTTGTCTTGAACCCCATGTACAAAGCCAGGGCTTGCTCTCATCCAAAGGGCTGTCTGGCTTCGTGGCTAGGATTTATTTAAATTGCTGTAAAGTGCAATTTGGCTAGTGAGCAACAAAAAAGGACTCTTGACAGAACTGACTGCATTAGCTTAAGTACATTGAAACTTAAAAGTCACTCAGAGAACAGGCAAGAGTGAGTGCCCTCCCCTCTCCATTTATTTATGCTGATGTGACAGCTGCTGGGATTTCCCTCAGCCTGACAGGTGACAGAGCTGTCACATCTATTTCTGATGTGGCACACGCTTTTTTTAATCATGTAAACACTAATATGCCCTGAACTCTTTCCAACTTGGACCCGGGCTTCATGGCAAGGGTAGAGCAAGCCAGTGTCAGCTCCAGCAGCTCCCACACCCTGTGCCACTCTCGGGTGCTCCTGGGTGCTGTTGGATCTGACAGTCCTTCTCCCCCAGCTCTGCAGCCCAGGCTGGGAAGGGCTCACAGCACCACAGCTCAGCTGGGCTGCAGGCAGGTCTGTGCCCCGAGCAGAGGGACAGTTGGGGTTATGTGGTGTCGTGGGAGGGGCTTACTGAGCTCCCGGCAGACACTTTTACTGTCGGCACCAGGGATTAGTGGCTTCCAGGGCACAGCTCTGGGGGGTTATTTCATAAGCAGTAAGAGAAGGGGAAATCTGTCACGTAAGTGCAGAGATACACAGGAGGTGCTTCTGGCTGTGAGATGAGCCTGTTTAGGAATTGCCAGTCTGGTTCCCACTCTGCCCATGGTCAGGTTAACCAGTCAAGGAGAAGAATCAGTACTGGGAGCTACAGGGCAAACAGGCTCTGCCTCTTGCTGGAGACTGAGCTCCGGGGTTACTGTGCTGGGACCAGAACAATGCAGAAACACATGATTGCTGGGCTAAGGCATCCACAATGAGCAGCCAACACATCATGCTGGGCAGGAGGCCATAGACCAAAGTTTATAAAGCTTTATTAAACATTTTGAACAGCTGTGCAATGAACAAACAATACTCTGGAAGTTTCACAACCTCATAGCTTGAACTGCCTCAGGACAGCAACAGCCACTTCTGCTGTTCTCCAGCAGGAGACTGAAGGAAAGACAAACAGAGGGCAAAGGGGAGGGACACCTTTAAAGTTTAGAGACAAGTGTTTTGTGTCAACCTCTATGGCTTCTCACAAACCAACCTCTGCCCCACGCTTTAGGCTTGACCCACCACCACCTCAGCTGCTTGACATCCTTCTGCCAGAGAAGCTGGAGATATCAGGTGTTTTTCCAGCCTCAGCACTTCTCCAGTCAGTAGCACCCGCACCTTCTGTCACCTCTAGCCCAAAAACACTAACACTGAAAATGGTTGAAGCACTTACTGCTTCAAGCCATGCCTCCACCTCAGGACCCTCTCCTGCCCTGCCCACACCTGGACTTCTGGGCTAGCACAGGTTTTGTAGGGTGAAGTTCACAGTGGCTTCTAAAACCCCGTGTCTTACAGCACACCGGTTCTTTATCCCAACAGTCAATACCTTGGTAAACCCTGGACATCTAGGAGGAGGGGAAGAGAGAGTCTCTGCTGCCTGTGAGGCTTTATAAAAGCAGCAGCATAACTGAGGCTTTCAGGCTGGGATCATCTCAGAGCATATGGAGTTCAGAAAGCACTTGGGCAGTGCACACATCTCTTTGGCAGGCTGAGCAGGAGGAGGTGACTCAACTGCCTCTGGCCCCAGCAGCTTTTGGCCAAGTGCATCTGTGAGCTGTAGCATTTGCCCTTGATCAGCAAAGTGGAAAGGTGGCTCCCCACAGAGAGAGACTGAGAGAATCTTGTAGCTACTCGAGCAGGATCAGAGGGCCGAGAGCCCTGAGTTAGACCAGCGTGGCCTAATGCAGACCAGTGACACAACTCCACCACTGCCACCAGGGGCCAGTGGCTCGGGCCTTCAGCAGTTCTCTGTTGGGAGGGCTGGTGTCTGTTCCCGGTGATACGGGAAGGAAAAAAACCCACTTCTGCTTCTAAAAAAGCAGGTGGTGCTGCCAGAGTTCACACAGTAAACGAGTCGAATTTCACAGGCAGAGTGGGAGGAACCTGCCACTCTAGTCCACGCACAGTTACAGGAAACAGGCTGTCCTTATTCCAGTCCCATACCTAACACCCCCCTCCTCCCCAGCCCCACCCCCTATTTAAAAGCCAAACAAGAGCCCTCAGCAGACTGGAAGGTTATGGTTTTCTAGGTGCCCACTATGCTGGGATCGTGAGCTGATTCCGGCAACTGGGATCCTGTGCAGTGATACAAGAAGCAGTTCCCCCAGCAACTGTAGCAGATGAGGAATAGAGCTGCCAGGAAGACCAAGGCACAAATCGTGCAAGGTTTCCGTTCCAGGAGAAAACTGAGCAGGTAGAATCCCATGAACATTGAGTGACTGAACCACAAGGCTGGGTTGAGGGGCTTGGGTATGAGCAGGACAGGGAGCAACCACTGCAGGCAGTACATTGTGGCTGGCTGGGGTCTCGTGGCAGCAGCAGTCAGATGTGCTCCAGAACAGTCTCCAGCAACTCCTCTGGTGGGCAGGCTGTCTGCAGGGAGGGAAAAATGTCAGACTGTCAGAGAAACACAGCAAAAAAAAAAAATCAACTGACGTTCTCATACAGCTTCATTTACTCCCAAGCATCATATGCTGATGTTTGACCTCCCAGTACTAAATTCTGGTGTGTCTTGGAGCTGGTGGAAAGTTTCCTGCTTTCTGAACCACTCAGCTGGGGACAGGATTAGCTATTGCTGGTGTAGAAGCGTCTCCTGTGTGCTCTGTTTTTCAGGCTTTTACCCAGACTAACAATCGTGAGACCCTTTTAGCACAGTGCAGGAACAGAAAGGGAGAAGGGGAAATGAAAAGGCAAACAAGCTGCCACAGGCTTCCTATGCACATATTTACCCAAGGCCATCCAAAGACCTGAGTGACAGTAAAAAGAAAGGCAACTGAGGGGTAAAGGACTGGGTGCCACAGAGAAGTGTTAAGGAAGCATTGGTGTAGGAAGTGTCTAGGAATTGTTTAGCACACAGACTGCTTCCTCCCAGGCACAGATAATAGTCTTCCAGCAGGACAGCACAGCAGTCCAGCTACACGTGTAGCCACCCAGGAAAGCCCTGGCAGTGTCCAGGCTGTGAAACAAAGGGGGGAACAGTCCCTGCTTAAGGATTTATAATCCTCGCCAAACAGCTGAAGTCAGATAAGACAAAGTATGTGAATAGATCAAAGAGGGGATAGGCTCAAAATGGCAATTTCCATAAGTGCTGTAAACACAGGATTTCCTCACTTGGATTATTATAAAACCCTGTGGAAAAAGTGAGCTTTAAGGGCTTTCCTAAGCAGGGATGGCAGCACACTACAAGTCCAGAAAACCTGCTCCTACCTCTAGCAATCACCTCAACTACACTAAGCATGTGGGTTTGTTTTTCCTTCCGAAGCAGTGCAAACATCTTCAAGAATTTCAGATGGCTTTAAAAACAATAAATGCTTTACATGTATGTTTACAGGTCCTGAACTGTTGGAAGGGGGCAGTAGAGTGGAGCTCAGCAGTCTGGGATAGCAATAGCAGGGCAGGCTAGAAGGTATCAGTATGGTTGGGAGGGACTAACTGAAGTTATCCTTCAGTTTGTGCAGTAAACCCGTGAGAAGAGGGTACTCCTACCTTATCGCCCCAAAAAGGGGAAAAACCCCGCAGGGGAATGGTGGAAAAGGGAAGAGCCTGGGAAGCATGTTCTTCCCTGCTATCCTATAACACTTTATGATGACAGGAAGCAACACTGAAGGAAGCAGCTGCCAGCCAGGGCAGAGAAAGTCAGGCAAGAGGACAGCCTTGCAGGATGACATGGCCTCACCCCCACTAAGGGGAGTCTGGTCAGGACAGCTCCTGGCAGCAATCCTTTTATCTGCAAATACTCAGTGGGGCACTGCTCTGTCAGAAGGATGAAGGGCTGAGCCCAGCCAGTCAGGATTACAGCTTGGGGGTGGGAAGGTTAGTAGGATGAAGGAGTGAGAAGGTAAACAAACAGCACATTCCACTGGCTCCTGTTGGCAGGAGAAGGGATTTCCTGGCAAAGGGAGGGAGAATGAGGGATTGCACAGAAAAGCCAAGAGAAAACCACACATGGTTCTCTTCCAGAAGAACACTGAGGTCAGACTGGGCTCTGCTGTCAGCAGCAGGAAGGACTTTGCCATCGCCATGTGCTGAGCAGCAGGAACTATTTTATTTTAATGGCAGCAAGAGAATACAGGCCAACACCCCCACCAGCACAAACAGATTATTTGGGGGAGGTATGTTGTGCTGCTGCTCCTGCAGGAGAGTGTTCTCCAGCAAAAAAAGGGCAGCTAAAATTCAGTTAGTAAAACCAAACTGCAGCTCAGCAACCAAAGAGTTCTTTTACATTGCAATATAGATAAAGCAAATCACAGGAATAAAGCTCCCCATTTTAGTCCTGTTTTATGCAGGTCATTCACTTGCATCTTTAAGGGCAAGTCTAGTCCCAAGCCTTTTTCTCCATCTATAAGCTAGAAATAGCAATTACTTATTTCACACCAAAACATGCTGTCTGCTGGACTTTGTGAATTGCTCCCATGTTTCTGGAGTAAACACACTGCAGAAGGATTGGAGAACTTTTTTTTTTCCAAGGGGAAGAATGGACAGAAAAGATTTAACAACAAATATTTGAATGGGAAAGTAATTAAACCCCACCACTTGACTTTTTAGTTCATATTGCACTGAATGCAACAAAGTTGTACCAAATCATTGATCTGCAGCCACCTTAATCCTCCTGAAATGTTCCCTCCTTGAAGTTTCCTGCAATCTTTTCCTCCCAAGTGCTCCAAATGTTGAGCACTAAAAACCACTGCATAAACATCATGTCATGTTTTTTCTAGATCCAGCCTTAAGTTGCCTCAGCTTGACTCCCAGGGCAGTCTGTGTCACCTCTTCTTGAAGCTCCAGTTTCCATTGTCTACAGGCAATTGCTTTAGGCTTTCTGTCTCCAGAGCAAAGAAATGGGTAAAAAACCCCTAAGACAATGTTTTTGTCAGAGTAGCACAAAGCTGGAACGAAGCTCTAGAATCTTTTAGAACTAATGGCATAAATCTCTCAGCTTAGAAAGGGTCATGTGTCACTATTGAGCCTTTAGCCCCCAAACTGTACAACTGACCACAGTCTGAAAATAATTATAATTCATTTCATGGTCTGGTGTCCTTGCTCCTACAATGCTCTTCACAATAACATTCTAAACACCAAGTTGATTTTAAGCATCTAAGCTTTACCTAAGCACTTCTTACAAACACAAAGCCATCTCAGAACAAGTTACCCATTTTTAAATATTAGTGTTTCCTGCAAGAGCTAGTTGCTTGTAGCAATAAATGCAGCCACTCAGCAGAATAAAGAACCATTTAATAGGGGTTATTTTTACTATGAAGTTTCAGTGCCAATGCCCTTCAACCTGGAAACCTCATGGATTTTTGACAAATGCAGATATCTGAACAGTTGCTCTTTGTATCTGTAGTCAGTTTGCTTGTATTTTCACATGCCCCTGTGCTATCCACCAGTTAAAGGCTGAGGACTCTTTGCTGTATCCCACAGCTGATCCTAGATAAATTACCTACTATTGGAGACTTCTGTAGCTCTGTCTTCGTCAAGGGACTTTCCACTAGTAAGATACGTGCTCTTCACTAGAGATTTCTTTGTACAGCTGGCAATGAGACTGAGTTTTCTTTCCACACTATTGATCAAGGAGAAACAGTGTCTCTGGTTATCAACTCTTTACTGAGCAGGGAACTCTCTCGTTGGTGCCCAGGACAGGCAAATCCTTCTGGAAGCCACAACAATGTTCAGTTTTGCCTGGATTCTCAAGCAAGGTGAAACCTGCAAATGAAAGATTCCTACCTTATTGTCTTTGTCCCCTGCTCACGATCTAAGCCAAAGATAACCACGTCTCAGAGCAAATAATCACCTGTCACCCAACAGCACTGGTTTCACAACTGCATCCTGCTTTTCCTCAACCAGTTGCTCTTGTTCTCCCCTGCCTGACTCACCTCTCCTCAGCCAGCCCCATGTCCTGCTCTCCTCTCCTCCTCAAATCATCTGACTTGGTGCCCACTCGTGTTTACCCGAGGGCTCCTTTCCACCACACCACCTTTGCCTCCTCTCACCCCTCTGCAGCTCTTGGAGCCACTGGAACTCCCTTCAGCCCCCTGGGCAGCAGAGCCCGTGATGCTCCCGCTGCTCCTCCCACAGCCATCGGCTCCCTCTGATCTGCACGTGCTGCCGGAGCCTCTTCCCTGCCAGTTCCTGCAGGCAGAGGAGCAGCCTGGGGAGGTTCCCTGTGCACCTCACTACTAATCAGACACCAATACTTTTCCACACGCTTATTAAGTGGCTTCCATCGTGTTCCCAGCCCTTCCCTCTGTCATCTTCCTTCCCAAGACTATTCAAAACCAGCTGGTCCTACTGGCGCATGTTTGCTGGGAGGATTTTGGAATTCCAGTGAGAGGGCAGTGGCACACCTTTCCCAGCCAGAAACAAACTTTCAATTCTGGCAAGTCTAGAGTGAGTAGCACAGTTCAAGCCTGTACTGTCTTCAAATTGATCAGTCACATTCTGGAATAAATCCATCTGAGGAGCGAGTGAGCTGTTCCTCCACATTGTACAAGCCAATTCACCAATTAGGATGTCAAGAGGTGTTCCTACACCACAGGTTTGACACATCAGTATGCCAATACCAAGTCTGTACCTTTCTCAAGAATGTTTTAATTCCTTAACAGTCCATTTACCCTGACAGGGGAGAATAATCAGCTGGCTTTCCCTAAGCACTTCAAAGGGAAGCTTGTTCAGACCTTACTAAGGCAGCCTTTAAGCCAGTACTGTCTGGATGGAACCTCCCCAGTAGATGCTACAGTCATCCAGACTGGCAGCTGAGAGGTTTGCAATAAAACACTGAGTAACCTTATTATTGGGACACGCTGGTGCCATTCTCCCCCTTTCCAAAAAGCTGAAGTTTCTGCTGGGGAATGAAAAGATACATTGGTTAGATAAAAATCTGTCAGGTTATACAGTGCACGTAAACTTAAGCATAAGCCTCAGGTACTTGCACTGTTTCTTACCTATGAGGCTCACCTGTAGTACAGATCTCTTAAAATTGTTTTGATCCAAACCCCTGTCACAGCCCTTAACTGTGCTTCTCACTGCCAGCACATGTTCAAAACCAACTCCAGTACCACAGAGCACCCAAAGCAGCTGCTAAAAAATACACAACTCCCAGAGCACTGGGGCCATAAGAGAGGTGAAGAGCTATCAAGTGACGAGTTTGAGGAGTTCAGCTAAGAACAGTAACAGGAGAGCAGCGTCCCAGATGCCAACCCTCTGTCGTATACCCAAGAACCACGACTGTTCGAACTCTCAGACCTATTTGCAATATCAGGGATTAACTTCTTCAGGGCTTTTTTTAGCCTTGCTGCTATTTTTTCAATTTTTATTTAAAGCTTTATCTGCTGGTATGACTCAGCTGGAAAGAGTGAGTCTAAAATTTCTGGCAAAGGTCTTACCCCAGTCTTGGATAAGTTCGTGCCTTGAACACTTGATGCAGACTAAGTGGTGCAATATAATTGCAAGCAGTTTCCAAAAGAGCAACAAATCCTTGACTAACCAAGCCTCGGGCTTACAGAGTGCTTTGACTTCTCAAGGTAGAGACAAGCCAAAGCAACTCACATTGTTAAAAGTGAGGGTCTCTGCTGAGCCACTCTTTTCATCACTTCCGTAGCTGCCCTCCGAAGTTTGTTACTTGGGGGGGGCTGGATCATGATGTGTGCTTCTCTCCACAAAAGGTAGAGAAGTGATCCAAACTAAAACTAATTGTTTTCTGGAGAACTTGGACTGAGCCTGGAATTCACCAGGAATCACCGAAGCAGAAGCTTGAGTCAGTCAGCTCTGTGGTGGGATGTCAACACTCATAGCTGTCATCTGATGTACTGCTAGTTTCATTTGTACTAATTTATTAATTCTCATGGTCCTCATTCCTGCCTTTTGCCTTTGTTTAACATCCAGAGATCAGGAATTCCAGGCCCATTCCTTTAAAAAAAAAAAAAAAAAAGTTTTCATTTGGATCCCTTCTCTAAGTTTTGTGCCTTCAATAGGCTTCAGAGGCCTGAATTTTGCCCGATAAAGGCCAGTTTTTTGTGTCTCTGGTAGAGAGGCAAAAATGCAGTTTGGGCAAGGGGTTATGAGAAGTTATCACATATAGGTTGGAAAGACAAAAGTTATTCAACTATAACAGTATTTGCAAGATCCATTGTAATGTTTCAGTACGGAAACACGGAAGAGTTCAGTGTGCTGTTGGACTGCATTTAAGAGCTTGTTTTCCCTCCTCTCTTGCACTTGCACGTTTGGGATGTCATGAGCAATGTTCTTATGACAGAACAGGCTGTAAACCCGCCCTGCACCTGGCTGCGAGCATTGTGTAGGGTCTGCAGTGCTGTGCTCAGAGAACATCACAGAACATCCCGCGTTAGGAGGGACCCACCAGGACCACCCAAGCCCAGCTGCTGCCTCCGCTGTCCGAGCGTTGTGTTACCCCGGGGAGGAACGGGCCCGGCGCTAACGAGAGCTCCGAGCCGTAACCGCCCCAGAGCGGAGGGACAGCGGGGAGGGCGCGGGCAACGCCGTTCTGTCCGTGCTGGCAACAACCTCGCGGTCGGCTGGAGCCTCCTCCGCACCCCGCAGCCGGGAAACCTTCCCCCGTTCTCCCCCGGCCCCCGCCGTTCCCGCGGTCACCCCCGCTCCGGCACAGCCCGGTGGGGTCCCGGCACAGCCCGGCGGGGTCCCGCCCCGCGCCCCCCGGCCCGTACTCACGGCGCGGAGCCGCCGCCTCACGCCGCCATCCCGGGGCCGCCCCGAGCGGGGAGGGAGAGGCCGCCCGGGAGCGGGGGACACCGCCGCCCGCGCCGGCAGGCCCCGCAGGCCCCGGCCGGCCGCCCGCCT
>NW_020884893.1:11562351-11572728 GCF_003945725.1 Corapipo altera | reverse complement strand
AAAGTCAGTGGCAGGCAGTGAAGTGCTGCAGGCTGGGGGCACTCGAGCACCACAGTGCACAAGCCCCAGGCTTACCCTTCTTTCCTTGACCGCTGGAAAAGACATCGAAGACCACAGTGAGGGTCTGTCTGAGCTCCCAGGACACAGCCATGCAGGAGGCATCCTGGAAAACAGAGACAAGTGGCTCTGATCACACCTTCTGGAGGGTCAGAACACCAGGACAGAGCTGGAACTCCACCAGGACCATCACTGGGATGCAGGTGAGCCCAGAGCAGCAGGACGACAGCTGCGTTAGACACAGTGAACCCACGGCAGCAGAGCTGGGCAAACCAGTGTGTCACAGCATGACAAGGAGGCTGTGGATTGTCTGTTGGGATGTTCAGGGAGGGAGCTGAGCCTGGAGCTTACCCTGCAGACGGGCCGGATGTGCACTGCCTGGGAGTGGTAGCTGCTGTGGAACAAGCGCTCGGCCTTCAGCAGCACAGCGAGCCCGGCCTGCAGGGAGCAGAGCAGAGACTCAGCCCCTGCCCTGCCCTCTGCTCCCACGGCAGAAAGGCCTGGCTGAGACTTCATGTTTCATGGGGAGTGACCCAAGGAGGCAGCAGGACTTGCTCTTACCTTTGAGCCACAGGGGAGCAGCTTCTTCCAAGGCGTGAGGTTCTCTGTGCAGACGACTTCCCGGGGCAGCACGGCGTATCGCAGGAGATGGTGGTCTGTCCCTGGGAGGGAGCTGGAGGGTCAAGAGCCTGGTACTGCCACAGGCTGTTCCACCCACACCCACCACCCTCTCAATGTGCCCCAAATGCCGTGAGCTCCACTGGGAATACCTCCCACTCTGTTCAGAGTGATTTGGAAAGAGTAAGGATTACGTGTAAGGATGTATCCTAGCAGATTTTTTTTCATGAGGGCCTTAAATCCTGTCGTTCTCACTGTTTCATAAAAAACTTTTCAGAGAGACAGACAAGGGCCTGGGAGCACCTGCCATGTACTGCTTGTGAGCTTCCTCTGTTCAAATGCAAGGCCTGTTTGCAGGGAGAGGAAACACTTTGAGGAGGAGGTTAACAGACCCTGTTGTACCCAGACCCAGAGTCACTGCAGGACCTGCACCAGAATCCTGGCAGTGGCACAGGGAAGAACTAAAGCGAGAGGCAAGAGTGAGAGGGCAGAGCAGGGCTCACCGTTGGCTAAGCCCAGGGGTTTGAAGGATGCTGTTGGAATAACTGTGTTGGTTGAGTCAATGAAGTTGAGAGAAGCACAGAATATTCCCGAGAGGATGTTGCTCAGTTCTTTCCAGGCTTTGTCAACACTGTGTGAGAACAGATACCAGAGATTGCTGAGCAGCTCAAATCCTTGGAACAACAAGCATTAAGTCAGTAACATTCAATAAACAGGACACTTGTAGGGAAGAGAGAGCTCTGTGAGTCCCCACAGAGCTGCTGCAGCTTGAACAGGGCCTGAGTGCTAAGGGACACGGTGACAGATACTGGATGGGAGCGAAAGGAAGTGAGTCATGGATGAGAGGTCAAGATATAACCCCATCCCATTAGTGCAGTGAGGGGTTTGTCAACACAGAGCCCACAAAGGAATTACTTTAGTGCTCTCAGCACCACATCCTGCCCTGTGCACTGAGTGGGATATGTTCTGCTTTTTTTTAGAGCTACTCCTGGCATTCCAGGCTCTTTATTCCAGAAGACATTTTCCACCCAGGAGACCAATTCACACAACGCAGCTGCCTCCTGAGAGATGAGCCACAGCTCCTGGGATCGCTGGCCATGGAGGGACCCGAGGGAACAGATCCACGGCTGAGGTACCTACTCGGTGACTGTGGGCTGGAACCAGACCCAGAGCTCGGCGCCGGCGGGTGCCTGGAGGGGCGGCTGCCCCCAGAACCGTGTGCGCCAGAAGCCCTGGGTGAGGGCGAGGTGGAGCTCCCGCACGCCCAGCGCCGCCACCAGCCGCCCCAGCGCCTTCGGGAACAGCCTGTAGTGAGAGACTGTGTGGGCAGCGTTAGTCCCTGCCCGCCTCATCCCCCATCCCTGCCCCTGACGTCACACCAAGGCCTGGCCAAGCATGACATCATCCCCTGACACTGCCCCTGCTCTCACCATCACACGCAACCCGCACCCATCCCGAGCCCCCTGGGGGTGTGACATCACCGCAACTCTCGGCCTCCCGCAGCCCTACTGTGCCCTGCCCTGCTCGCCTCTGACGTCACTCGCCCCTTGACGTCATAACCCATCGCAAACCATCACGCATCACGCCGCCGTGGCCCCGCCCCTGCGCCGCGCCCCAGCCAATAATTGCCCGGTCCGCCCCAGCGCCAGCCAATAATTGCCCGGTCCGCCCCCAGGATCAGCCAATAGCGGCCCGGTCCGCCCCGGCGCGGCACGCCCTACCTGCTCCCCGCTGCAGGTCCGCGTCCCAACGCGTGCGGAATTGGAAGGTGGCGGCCACGTCCCCGGTGGGCAGCGGGCTCAGCAGCAGCTCCTCCCGCAGCTCGTCCCGCCGCTCCCGCCCCGTGCCCGCCCGCCCGGGGCCGGGACACGCCGCCAGCAGCAGCAGCAGCAGCACGACCGCCGCCGCCATCCCGCGGCCCGCCCGCCCCGCGCCGCTTCCGCTTCCGCCCGCCAATGGCGCCGCTTCCGGGGGCCCGTGGAGACCTGGGCTATGGAGACCATCCAGCCAGCCAGCCTCCCTTCCTCCCTTCCTCTCTCCCTCCCTCCGGGCCGCGGCGGCTGCCCCTGCCTGGGGCCGAGACCGGGAGCCCGCCGAGGAGCTGCTGCACTGAGCTGGAGCCTCCGCGGGGGGAAGCGCCCGCCTGGCTGTGCCCGCGCCCGCCCCCCACCTTGCAGCGAGCGCCGCTGTTTGCACAGAATGTTCGGAGCTGAAGGGGACCACAAGGATCATCGAGTCCATCCCTGATGGTCTGGGGGTGCGAGGGGCTCCCGGGGGCTCCCTCCCCCCCGCCTGTGACGTTGGTGCTGCAGGGGCAGCCCCTGAGTTAGGGGTTCCCTGCGGGGGCTGTGCCTGTCCCGGCTCCCTTGCTCCTCCCAGTCCTTCCCGCTGCTGGCGGCTCTCCCCCGCTCCGTGACGGCTCCTTTCCGGAGGGCAGCGTCTATCTGCGGGTGCAGAGCCATCCGGGAGCCCCCCCTCCCAGCCCGGGGCTGACACAGCCAGAGCAGGGACAGCCCTTTCCTGGGCTGCAGCCACTGATAGTGGCAGTGCCAGCTTTGTGCCCAACTCCTCTTGGCCTGGCCTGCAGGGACCAGGCTGCAAAGTGGCTTCATATTGATGCTGTTCCTTCACTCCTCCGGAGCAGCCTCCAGCCAGGGCTGCTGCACTGGGGGAGCAGCAGCGTCTGGTGCTGCGTGTGCTGGTGTTCTCCAGTCATCCCACCTGTGTGGGAGATCCCCAGTGTGCTCCTGGCGGGTGGTTCCAGGTCACTATCCCCTCAGCCTGCTCAGGTTGTGTCTGTGCTGGCTCCTTCCCTCCTGGAGGCACAGCCCAGGTTGCTCAGCAGGGTGACCTGCTGCACTTACAGCCCTTCTCTGCCAAGGTCTGTGCTGTCTGCTCAGGAACCATCCCTGGGCTGTGCAACAGGAGGTTTTGTTTGCTCCTGCATGTCACCCTTGGCACGCTGGCTTTGCACTGCTCTCCCCCCTGCAATCCCCTCCAAACCCTCACCCCGTGCTGTTCTCTCCCAAAGACACACACACCCACTGCTTGGTTAGATCAGTGTTATTTCTCTGTGTGCAGTGTTATTTCTCTGTTGTTAAGTGCTTGTCTGGGAAGAACCTTTGTCAATAGAACAGGGGGAACTGGGGTCCCAAGGGATGGCTTTCTGGGAATGGTAGGGCTGTGGGAAGCTCAGCATTTTTTGTGGGGGGGTGAAGCAAGGAATGTTAGCAGCAAAGCCTGAAGAGTTAATTTTGGGAGCTTACAATACCCCTTTCCTTCTCCTTTTGGCTGCCAGGAGAACCTGTGGAGGGAGAGGAGGGGAAAACCATCTCTCCCCTCTGGCAGGGCAGCAGTCCAGGAAGGGGTTTGCTGAGCACCAGCAGCTTTCCTTCCTCTGGGCTGGCAAGTCCGTGTGGAGGAGGCTGGGAGCCGGGCAGAGCTGCCTGCTAGCTTCTTGCCACCTGCTCTTTGGAACTGTCCTCCTGCAGGTCCTCCTCATCCGACTGCACCACGGGGGTCTCGGCCCCCTCCTCACTGGTGTCCAGGCTGTTCAGATCCGTGGAGGCCGAGGACGTGGAGGAAATGCGAGACTTGCTCTCGGCTGCGTCAGGCACTTGCAGGGTGATCTCCTCTGGGCACTGGCTGGCATCTGCCCCTGGAGGAGAGAGCAGTGTGAGAAATAAAAAGCCTTCTAGAGGTTTATTGCTCCCTGGGCTTCATGGACAGCCCCTCCAAAAGGCGTGTTTTATTCCTCAGCAGGCTGTGCATTCCTGGCTGCTCCCCGTGCGGCCGCTGTGGCCGTTCCCCACCTCACACCCCCGGCTTGGCTCGGGCAGTTGCTGCACATTCCTTCCCCGTTTTTGGCAGCGGAGCCGTTTCCGTCTCACATGAAGCACAGCTCAGAGCCGTGCTGTGTGAGGCTGCAGCAGGCCAGGAGATGTTTGGCCTGACCTCACTGACCTGTGTGCGTAGAGGAAGGTGCGGCCACCCTGGGCTCTCCCTGCCCTCTCTGGGGTCTGGCTGGGAGGTGGAGGAGTCCTGCAGCTTTCCCACTCAGCACAGTGAGCTCTGCAGCACAGTGGGGACCTGGGGACTTGTGACTAGACACTGGCTGCTCCAGAGCTGCTTCAGGACAAAGGAATTTGACCCACGGACGAGGGAGGTGCCTGGGCTCTCCTGTTTCTGCAGCACAGGGGTCTGTATGTCTGGGCTGTGGAGCTGGATGCTGACGTGGATCAGCCCGAGGTGAGATCCCTCCAACCTCACAGACCCCAGCACTCTGTCTGCCTTTGGGTGGATGTGAATCTGCCTGCAGGGTGGCCAGGGCTGAGGAACCAGCCAGTGTGGGCACTGGGGGCAGGAAGGGCTTCCAGCCTGGCCACAAAAGGCCAGGACTACACATACCTGGCAGGGATCCAACAATGGTGCTCTCCTCTGTCCCACAGCCCAGAAACACATCCACTGTGTCCTGGTCTGACAGGTCCATCATGTCCATCTGCTCCAGCATGTCCACATTCACCTCCATGGAGGAAATGCTGCCTAAGGGAGCTGCAAGAGATAGAGCCCAGTGAAAAGGTGGGTGCTAATGCCAGGCAAAGGGCACCATCAGCACTGTGTAGGCAGGACCCTGAGGAGGGAGACCAGCCCTTGCCTTGGGGAACTGAATTCTACTTGCTGGTAAGGGACCCCCAGGAAAATCATGTTTCCTTAAAACATCCCTCCTGAAGCCCCTGCTGTCTCACTGCAGTCCTTGTCCCTGCTCCAAACTGCTGTCTGGAGGAGCCTGCCCGAAGCCAGTGACTCTGCAGGGCACCAGCTTGGGTACCCATGTGCAAGTGCCTTCAGTGGTGTGAGTAATGCACAGCACAGCACACCCACACACAGCCTGTGTGGTCCTGTCTCGGTGCAGGACATGCGTGTCCCCACTGCCTTTAGACTGCAGATGTCCCACCCATCTCTAACCCCTGTGTCATCGTTCCCTGAAACCCCCCAGCCCCGTGCTGGTGCCCACAGAACTTACGTCTCCGATGCTCTATCTGCAGGTGAGACATCGGGAAGAAGAAATCCACGTCATGCTGGAAAACCTCCTCAAAGAACTTCTGCCGGTCCCGTAGTTTGAGCTGCTGCTGCTGCATTTGCTCCGCATCCAGGCTCCGCTGGGCCTGCTCCATGTCAACTGGGGAGAAAGGGGAGGAGAGTCAGGCCAGGCAGGGCTGTCTGAGCCCTTCTGTGCCAGCTCACACTGTACAGCTGTGCTGGGGGGCTGGTGAGTCCCCTCTGCTCTGCTGTACCAGCACGCACTGATTTAGTCACCGTGGGTAGATGTTACCGGCACGGCAGCGTCACCAGCACATGCTGTGCTGGAGCCTCACTCAGATCCTGCTCCTGAGGTGCAAGGCAGCCAGGAATAGGGAGCTCATACGCTCACGGCTGCTGGAGGGAATTATCAGGGGGGAAAGGGTGCTGGTGTGAGATCAGCCGTGGTTTGCACACGTTCGAGTTTCAGTTTCCTTGCTACCAAACCAAGGGCTGTCTGTGAATGCTAACGAGCAGGGGAGCTCCAAGGAGAACTGGCGTTAGTGCTCCAGGGTTTCTGGGCTGAGGGATGCATAAGGAACAAAAGTGGCTCGCAACCCTGTCACCCCTGCCCGTGCACACAGGCACACGCCCCCGCCGCCACCGCCGCTATAAATACACTGCACCCACGCTCACAGGCTCCCGCTCACATCCCTGCTCACAGCCAGCTTGGCTTCTGCCTGCACAAACATTTTCATTCCTGCAATTCCTCACGCAGTTCACCGCCGGTGCCTGTGTCCCTGGCTCACTGGAGGGACTGGTGGGAGCCCTGGGGCTGTTGCTGAAGGAGCTCATTGCTCATCCCTGGGCCTGGTAACTCCCTTTTGGGTTGAGTACTCGCAACAGCAATGACCCAAGTGGCACAGAGGGTTGTGGCTGGTGGCCCCGGCTGTTCCCAGGCTGGTGTTTGACCTCAGCCATTCCATATTTCCTCTCTGCTGCTCTTGGCCCAGCCGGCACAAGGAAAATGTGATTACTGGAGCAGGCAGTGCAGTAACCAAGGAAACCAAACAAACATCCTTTGCTCTGCCTGAGCATGGCCCAAACCCTCTGCTCCCCCAGGCTGGGGAGCAGCATCCCCACCCTGTCTGACAGGAGCAGGGGCGAGCACAGCAGAGGGGCTGGCTTTCAGCAGCATGGAGCAGCACAGGACCCAAATGGGAGAGAGGTGGTGAGTCTGGTGAGATGTCTTGGAGATCAATGTCACATCTTCCTGAGAGCCCTTCCAGGGTTTCTCTGCACTCTGTTTCTGGGGCATCCTTCAGTGAAACCCCATCATCTGCAGGTGGCTGCCCCTGCGGGCTGGGTTGTGCTGGCAGCACAGCGTGGGGATGCACCATGACTCAGTGCCAGTCACCATCCGCTTTCTGGAAAAAGCTCTGGTCCTCCTCTGGCTGCTCAGCGTCTTCCTGCACCGCCTGGGGCAGCACTCCTGGCTGCCTGAAGGGATCTCTGCCTTGGTATGTCTGACCAAAGCAGTGGTGCCGAGGCTCGGTGTGCTGTGCAGGACCCGGGGAAAGAGTTGTGGTGCCAGGGAAGCTTTCCCACTGAGAAAGCTGCCTCACCATCAGCAGCAGCCCAGTGCCACTGGGGTACAGCGAACACCTCTGGCCACCCTGTGCCATCTGCAGAGCAGAGCGGGGGACAAGAGGGGCTGATCGAGGCACCAATTACGGAGCTGACTCCCTTCAGCAGCTGGAGCCAGCCCTGTGCTGACTGTCCCAGGCAGAGCTGTGTCCCCAGGCCTAGCTGTGCTGAATCCATGGCAAACTGCTGCAGTTCACCATACTGAGGAGAGCCCTAGGGAGGCTGGGCTCAGAGCAGAGACTGTGCTGGCTCCCGGATTCGGGATGACAGACCAGCTCTTCGTGGGACACCTCACCAAGGGACCCCAGTGTGAGGTAAGGAAGAGTCTCTAAATCCTCCTGCAGTGCAAAGACAAAATAAACCCAAATGCTCTCAGGTGCTGTCCCAGGTGTAATAAGTGTGTGCTGTTAATGTTCTCACTGCCCGTGTCTCCCCAGCATGTGACTGATACTCATAAAGGTGCTTGGGGAGAGGGAGGACAGGCAGCTGGAGGCAGCATTCCTGTGGGCGCCAGGGTTTCTCTTGAGGGAGAAATTAGCAGGACCTGTTTATGAACTTGTTTTCGAGCTGTCGCCGGGGAGTTGGGCACGAGCACTGAGATCCCATTATGTAAGGAAGGCCGGCAGCGGGAGGCAGCAGCTGGGGCTGTGCTTGGCCCTGCCTGACCCGTGACCGCGGTGAGAGCCGGGGACGGAGCCTTCCCCCTTCCCGGGGCTCTTCCGGGCCCCGGGGGAGCGAACAGCCCTGCCAGTGTCGCTGCCTCTCAGCAACCCTTGCCGGGGAAATAAAGGAGCACGGCATTCCCTGCCGCGGCCCTTGCCCATGTGACGGCCGGTCACCAGCCGCGGGGATTGTCTCATCCGGCTGGCATGTTCCCACCGCGGGACACGTTCGCACACACAATGCGGCCCCTGTGCACCGTGGGGGATCTGTCGGTACCTGCTGGTGGCCTGGCTTTTATTGCTATTATCATGGTTATTACTACAGCCCGCTCAGCCGAGGGGCTGGAGGCTGATCAGCATTCAGAGCCAGGCTCTGCCCCGCTGGCTGAACCGCCCAGCGCGGGCACCGAGCGCCCCGCTGCCTTCAGAGCCTTCCGGCTCTCACGGCTTCTTAGCCAGTGCAGCTTGGAGAGAAACTGGGGCCAAACACTGCTGCAGAGTTTGGGTGGGCAGGGCAGGGCAGGATCCCCACCAGGAAGTGCAGGCAGGGATTTCCTTCTTACCTGCTCCGAGGACGATGGCCCCACTGGCCCCTCTGCCCTGCCAGGGCCACCCCTCACGCAGTGTGGGCTCGTGGCTACGCTGTGGTGGGGGAAGGTGCGGGAGGGCTGGCTGAGAAGCAAAGCTCTGCAAGCTGTCCCATCCACACCCTCGCCCGAGTGGGCTGTGAGAGGAGCAACTCCAAGGTGCAGTTAGCACGGGGCAAGGGTCAGACAGGGCTGGAGGGTGCGGGGAGCACCAGCTCAGGGTGCTTCTGACCCTGCATCCGGGCCAGGAGTGGAGCACATTTCAATCATCTGGCTGTGTTTCCACTGGGAGTGGATGCACTTTTCATTCCTCCTTGGCCCACGGGATCCCCCCTCTGTGCTGGTAGATAGGAGGGGTGTATTTGGGGTGGCAGAAAGCTTGTCAGTGGAGGCACAAGGCCAAGAGAGGATGGGGATGGCCTTTTCCTGAGGCCACAGCTCTGCAATACCTCGCAGAGATTTCAAAGGATTTAAAAATAATCTGGGCTGTGAAAGGGACAGCGGGGTGCTTGGGAGGTGAGCAGAGTTTAAGTAGTGGGTTGCTCCAAGCATGGGCCAGTTCCCTGGTGAATGAAAGAGCTGGAGTAGGCTGGCTTTTGCTCTTCTCCCTGAACTTTTCTGGAGCCCAAACCTTTGACTCTGCTCCTCCAGAGAAGCCCAGAATGTCCCACTGCTGCCCAACTTGGCAGAATATGCCTTGCCCTCCTGATCCCTATGTGCAGGGCTGTGAGGAGATGGCTGGGGGATGATGCAGCTCCTCAGCTGCCACAGCATCCTCTGGGAGGCTCTGCAGAGATGGCCTTTCCCTGTCACCCTGCCCCAGCACAAGCCCTGTGGGACAAGGGTAATTCCCGAGGGCTTTCAGCTCCTTCAGCCTTGAGAGAAGCGGCTGGTGTGGAGAGCTGGGAATGCCCCGGAGAATCTCCTGGGGTCAGGCCGTGCAGAAACGGGATTCTGGACGCGCCGGCTGCCTGAGCGTTAATTCCCTGCACGGTTCTCCATCGGCACGTCTGACCTCGTGTTGCAGCACAGCAAAAAATAACCGTAGCCCTGGTGAGAGGAAATGCACCAGGCGAGTGCGAGGGAGGCAGTGGTTTTGGCAGAGCTGCTTGCCGGGAAAAGTGGGAAGGGGGGAGAGCTGGAGAGGGAGGACATGGCACCTCGTAACCCCTGTGTGTGCCGCGGTTTCATTGCCTGCACTCCTCCGAGCGATCTCCAAATCCCCTGCGTCTCTGCACTAAAAATATCCCTCCCTGCCGCCCGGAGCTCCTTCCCCGGTAGAGGCTGTCATAAGACCCTGCTATTTGCGGGGCGCTGCTGCCTTTCATGCGAGAGAAGCGTGAGGACGGGGCAGCCAGGCGGGCAGCGCGGTGCCCGAGGCACGGCGGGCATGACCCGGGCACCGTCCCTGGCTGGCTGCCCCCCAGCAAGCCCCGGTCCCCCGGCTGCCGCTCGCCCCGCCGCTCGCTGACGGCTTTGCTCTGCTCAGCATCCTCATACCCTCAGCCCCGCGGGTGCGGGGGGACCCGTTCCTGCCGGGAGCCCCCGGCACTCCGAGGGGTGCCGATGCCACTCCGCAACAGGTCCCCGATCTCGGCCCCTTCCCAAGGAAGGTGTCCCCCAAATCCCCCCGTTCCCCGAGCATCCCCGTCCCGAGCACGGCGCTCCCCGGGCAGCAGCCCCCGGTTAAAGCCGCCCGGGCAGCAGGTTGGTGCAGCGGCGGCTCGGGGCGGCTTTAACCGGGGGCTGCGGGGACGGCAGGGGGGTCACAGCGGCTTTGCGGGGCC
>NW_020884893.1:11547304-11561951 GCF_003945725.1 Corapipo altera | reverse complement strand
CGCGGGAGAGGACAGCACACTGCACGGATGGGTAAGGGGCCCCCTCCCCAGCTCACTCCTGGCCTTGTGAGACCCTCATCCCCAGCAGACCCCACTCTGGGGTGTTTTCTCCCACGTTCAGCCCTGCACATCAGGGCTGCTCCTTGGCAGAGGAGCGGACTTGGCCGCCCGCCTCCTTCCTGTGTCTCAGCAGGGTGAGTCAGTGCCTCGCAGTGCCCAGCGCCAGCTCTGCCCACTGCCTGGTCACTGCCAAGCTGGGAGGGGGGGGGCATCCACTGTGCCCTTTTACTCTGGCTGGGAGTTTCCAGCGTCTGTGGCGTGTCCCGCCTGTCCCGTTCTGAGTGTGTTCCTCTAACTGTCTGCATAACAAAAGATAACTCGGTATTGTTTGTGTCCCAGCTCTATTTTGGCTACTGTTGCTTTGCTGTCCCCCTCTACACCCTCTGGGACCTTCTGCTGCCAAAAACTGGCTTTGTGCTGGGGACCTGGAGCCTGCACCCTGTGCACTTACCCGTAGCTGCTGCCTTCAGCAGGTGGTTTTGTCCACCTAAATGTTGATCCCTATCTATAAGCACCCTCAGATCTGCCTGATGGTTTCCACCACAGCGTGGGATGCCAGCACTGTGGCTGGGGGGGACCAGGCTGGTGTAGCAAGAGTGGGAGTTTGAGGTCTCTGAGGAGCTGCAGCAGCAAATCTCTGCTGGGTACCTGCCAGTGCTGGCTGCTCACAGCTCCCTGTGGCCTCCTGCTCCCCACCGTCCCTGCTGCCCCCCTGCCCTGCCCTGCCCTGCCTTGCCTTGCCAGCAGGGAGGCGAGCAGGCAGGGCCACGGGATTAGCTCAGGTCTCTGCTATGTGACATGTCTGTGTGGATTGGCACCGGTTACTGCTGCGAGGTGTGGAGGCTGTTTGTGCACACACGAGTTTCCGGAGCACCCTGAGTTCCCTCGGGCTCACTGCATCCCGAATCCCCGCTGCAGGGACAGCATGTGAGGGTGCTGCCTGTGCAGAGTGACACGTTCCCAGGCCCCTCACTGCTGTGGCCCCTCCATCCTGCCTTGCTGGGAGGGCGTTGGAAAAGCAGTGATATCATCTGCACGGAGCCTGACTCATCCTGGCTCTCCAGCACAAGCCGTGCCGCTCAGCGGGGCACACATTTTATTGCAATTAAACCATTGCAGGCAAGCCAGCTCCACATAATGATTTTTTTTCTCTCATAGCAAAGCGTGCCAGCCTGCAGCCAAAAGGTGAGAGGGGACAGAGGTGGTGCTGGAGTCAGTGGAGTCTCCACTTCTGGTAGGGAGCCCTAAGAATAAGCCTTGCAGGGTCTGTCTCAGCTGCTGCAGCATCCCTGTGCCTTGTGCCTCCAGTGCAGGCTCACAGCACTGTCTTGTGTCAACAACCCTCACCCTAACCACAAGTGTTCAGGTCCCCGGGTCACCAGCCCGGGTCAGAATGACACCTATTGTCTCCACGACACAGAGCCCAGCTCCTGCCACATCCCCAGGGGACCAGCATCAAAGTGCACCTGTCATCGGGAGAAAATGTAAGGGGATATGTTCCTCCTGATCTTCCCACTCAGGTTTTTCCTGTCTCTTAGAGGTTTGGGAGGTGAGTCAGGGAGCTGTGGAGTGAGGATGGAGCTGGAGAGAAATTGGCTGCTCAGGGAAAAGCAAACCAGTTCCAGGCGCAGGTGAATCATTTGCTGGTGAAAATAGATCTTATTCTCTAGGAGGCGTGCGTGGACGGGGCTGGGAGTGAGCTGCAGCTTGACTCCACCAGGAAATTGTGGAGTCAAGAGAAGAACAAGAGGCAAGGCAAGGCAAAGCAAGGCTGCTTTCCCAGTAGACGAGACGATACATCTCAGGGAAGCAGCCTGCAGCAGGCAAGGCTCCAGCAACTCGTGGCCCTGTGGCTCCCTTAAAAGGGGCGATTTCAGCCTGGGACGATGGGGAGACAGAAGAGCCGTAAACACCCTCGAAGGAATGTGGCTGCTGAAACGGAGCATCTCCGCGGGTGAGGAGCGGTGGGGGGAGCCTGGATGGCGTTCACAGCACCGCCCTCTGCCAGGAGCCAGCCGGCTCCTTGGCCATGCCCTGTCCCAGGGGAAGGATCCCAGTCCCAGTGCTAACTGGGGGAGGCTCCTGCCAAGCCCTGGGATGTCGTGTCCCCACATCCTGGGGCTCCAACCCATGGTTGCTGCTGGCACGGGAGCTGCTAGAGCTGGGAGGGGGTGTGCAGGCAGCAGGACATCCAGCCCCAGCTCTGGGTGAAGAAGGGGCATTCCTGGAGCACTTGGGCAGACACCTGAACAGAGTGAGGGGAAGTCCTGCATCAGGCTAAGGTGGGGGAAGCCCCCTTGCCCTGCACTCTTGCCTTCTTGCCCCATAGTTTGGGCAGGCTGGCTCCTTCCCAGCCATGCTGCAAGCCATGTTCAGCTGTGATGTGTTTGCCCCAAGTAAATGCACCAACTTCACTGGGCCAGGCAGCTTTTTTTAATCCTCCTGCATCAACAGAGGTGACAAAGGCCTTGCAGTACATCAGTGCAGAGCTGGGGTTCACCTTTTCCAGCCCTTCCCAGCCATTGACCCCCTTTGTTGAAGAATTCAGGTACTGATCCAGCCCTCAGGAATCCAGGAGCCACTCAGGGCTGGCCAGTTCTGCTCTGCAGGAACATTTGCAGGGCTCTGGAGTTGCTTTGAGTAACAGAGGCTGTGGTAGCGCAGAGGATGGTGGCTTGTGTTGGGGACTGCCACATACCCTGTGTGTGGGGATGCAGTGGCACCCTGGGTCAGATACTCCCCTGCATATCCCAGGCTGGTGGCACATGGAATGTGCATCAATAGCCTGACTGAAATAACTGTGCCACTTGCTTGTCTTCCAAGACTGATGGAGATGGGGCACGTGGTGCTTGTCTGTAAATAAATTTTTACCAGAGTGACACGGATGCTGTGTCCCCATTCCCAGGGTTTCCTTTGGAGCCTGTGCTTGTTGGAGCACAGGGATCTCCAAGCTGAGGTGAGGGATGGCCCCTTGGCCTGGCCCAGGCACCCCATGGAGCAGCTCCAGGGTGGGTGACCAGCCCCTGCAGCGAAGCCCCCAAAGCAGGCAGGAAACCTCCTGCTTCCCTTCCTGTGGGAGCAAAGGGGACTCCTGGGGTGAGAGCTGGGATCAGGCCACAGGGATACAAAATCCCAGTGGATGCCCTGAAGGCCATGACAGCCTTGGGAATGGCTGGAGGCACGATCTGGACAGAAGGTTTTGGAGCTGTAGGTGCTGATGTTTAAGGCTTTGAACCTCCAAGCTCTCCGGGCTTTGCTTCCCACCCTGCACTGACTTAACCTGTGCCAGTCCAGAGCCCAAAGGCCAGCGAGGGATCCTTGCCCTGCCCGGATTCCTGCTGCTGGCAGCGGGCACGGGCCCACGTCCCCCACTCGGGGGGACACGTGGGGTGGGCAGCACAGGCTGTGATGGGGAGGGGCCGGGGGGCTTTGGTGTGAGGGTGCTGTTTCTGGGGTGCCATGGGCCCCATGGGTGCAGGGTCCTGGAGGGGGTGCAGGGTGTGGGAGCCGTGGGTGCTGCAGAGAGTGCCGGGGGATGCGATGCTGGGAGGGGCAGGGGTGCGGGATCCCGGGGCTGCGGGATGCAGGAGCCGGGGGTGCGGGGGCTGGGCCCGGGGATGCCCCCGAGCGCTCGTTAGCCTCGGCCCAGCCTCCTCCTTAATTAGCCGCGGCCGAAGCCGCTTATTAGCGGCGACCGGGGTCGGGCGCCCTCCCTGCGGAGGCGGGAGAGAGGGGAGCGCTGCCGGCCCCGGGGGTGCGGGCAGCGGCACCGGCAGCAGGGCTGGAGCCCGAGCGGAGTCGGCGGCGGGATGGGGCAGCGGAGAGGTCCGGCCGTGCTGCTCCTCGCCCTGGGTGAGGGGGTGTCTGGGCCGTCCGGGCGGGGGTCGATACCATGAGGGATCCCTTCCCTTCCTCCCTTCTTCCCTCCCTCCCTCCTTCTCTCCCTCCGTCCCGGGCCGGGTCCTCGCGGCTCTCCCTGGCCGTGCCCCCCGCCGGTCCCTGCCCGCCGCCCCGGGTCGGGAGCTCATCCCGGGCGGACTGGGCAGGGGTCACCCCGTGCCCACCGGGCTCTCGGCGAACACCGGCACGCCGGGCTCGGGCGGGGGGCGGCGGGGGCTCGGGGCCGTCCGCCGTGGAAGGGACCGGGACACCCCGGGGCAGAGGTGGGCTCCATCCCCAGAGGTGCCCTGCTCATTGGCCCCCCGGTGCTGGCAGGGCACCTGGCCGGGCTGCTGGCAGCGGGACCCGCCTGCGCCGACGCTTACCGGGGCCTCTCGGACTGCGTCCTCAAGCTGGGGGACAGCATGGCCACCTACGAGGAGGAGGAGGGCATCGAGCTGCAGGGGCTGCACCGAGTCTGCAGGTGAGTACAGTGCATGCCCAGCGTGGCTTTTGGTATTGCCCTTGTGTGAAGTCTTCTCCTTCAGCCCTCCCGGGTCCTGTCGTGCCTGCACATACCCATGTGTTCCACACCTCACTCTGGTTTCAGACAGACCTGGTGAGCTCCCTTCCTTTGTCTGTCCATCTGTCCATCTCCTGCTTGTCTCCCACTGAAGTTTGTTTCCCTGGTCAAGGAGGTCCAGCCCCTAGAACTTGTCCTGCCAGCCTCTGCACTCCTGCAGCTGGGAGGAGCAGGGCTGGTGGGACCTGACCCACTCTGCTTCCAGGAAAGTCTCCCCTGGACCCCAGGTCTCAGGCAGTGATGTGCAGGTGGCTGCTTTGCCCCAGGGCCCAGCGTTGCCAGGAGCAGCCTGCACCCAGCCCCTGGTGTGTCCTGCTGCCCAAAGCCAGCCTTGTCCCTCCCCACCCAGATCCTTTGTCCTTCAGGCTTAGATTTACCCAGCCCTGGTTTTCCTGAGTTTGTAGTGATGCCCTGAGGTGACAGTGTCAGGAGGGTGTTAACTCGAACAGAAGAAGAAGAGCTGGGTAAGGAGGGGTGGTGTTGGGCAGGTTTGGGGAAAGAAGCAGCAAGGTGGAAGTGTCTGCAGAGAAGGAGGCAGCCCTTTGTCCCCAGCAGCAAGCTGTGGGGAGCGAACAGGAGTTACGAGGAAATGCAGACAGAAACAAAGGGAAAACCCACATGCCTGGGGGCAGTGGAAACCTGGCAGGGCCAGGCAGAGGACTGAGTGCCCTGGGGTCAGGTTTTCCAAGCTGCTGGAAACCACCCTGCAGGCTCTGTATTCCCCCTTCTCCAGGAGACAGCCTGGCTCAGGATGAGCAGTGTCTTTGGGATGTGCCTAAGGCTGGGTTGAAATGGGGCCTGCTCTGGTTTGGACAGCAATTGATACCTTTTTTGGTTTTGTTAAATGAGGCTTCTTGGTATGAAAACACACCTGAGCAGGCAGCCCAGCCTGTGCTGCCATCGACTGCTGGAGGAGCGATTCCTTTGCTGAAGCTCGTGTGAAATTTGCTCGTGTGCAAATCGAGGTTTTCTGACACCTCTGGGGCACAAACCACTGCAGAACAGGTCTTGGGATCTTCCTTGCTCTGCACCTTCAGGGACATGGCAGCTTCTTCTCCTGGTCCTAATGCACTGCTAGCCAGGCTTGCTGTGCCTGGAGGAGCAAGCTGATGATGTCCCTGCTCCCTGTCAGGTATTTCTGAATTATTTGCCTTTGACCCTCAGTCTTATCCACCGCTGTTTGCATTCCTGGTGCTGTGGTCCCCTTTCCAGGAGCATGGTGAGGGATGGACATGGAACCAGGAGCTGCTGGGGGAGCTGATGGTGTCTCAGCTCTGTGTGGTGCTGCCCTAGAGCAGCAACTCACTTGTCAACAGTCTGCCTGAGCAGATGGGGGCTGTGAAGGGTGAAGCACTGGGAATTGCCATCCCGGCTGAAAGCAGATCCAGGCAGGAGCTGCCATCCCCCTTCACCTTCCTCCAACCTTCTCTTGCCTGAAGACATGGGTCGAGTTTAACTCTCACCTGGCAGAGCTGCCTTCTGCTGCTGCAGCTCAGGAGTGCCAGAGTTTGCCTGGGTTGGCACCAGGTTTTCTCATTATCTGGGAACATTTATTCTGCCACAGTGACTCGGTTTAATGAACTCTCCCACAGCTGGTGTTCTGATGTGAGGACAGCTAAGCAAGCAGAGTGTTTGTGTTTGCCTGTGTGCACAGGGTGTCATCTCCAGCACAGGGCACCCACACAACCCTGAGCTGTGCCCTTCCAGTGTGCAGGGTTCCCACTCATCCAGCTGGGCTGCAGCCCCTTCCCCAGGGGTGGCACGTGTGCCTGGTGTCCTGGCACACACAGGGAAGGTGACAGAGCAATTGCTCCTGTCCTCTGGGCAGCCCCAGCTTGCCAGGGGCTGGAGATGATGCCCAAGGACAGGATAGCAGAGCTGAGGTGCAGGGGAGGGCAGGGGTGCCTGGGGGTCCAGCTTGCTCTGGGCTGGGGGCTGGCAGAGCCTGGGAAGCCCCCTGGGACTCGGGGTGCTGCCTGTGGCTGGTGCCTGCCTTGTCCCAGTGTTGGGTGTCAGGGCACGCACTCCTTTGAAGATTTACTTTTCAGGTATAAGAAACTCTCTCTGAAAGAAGTTATGGGGGAAGGTCAGAGGCAAGTGTGTCATAGAGCATTATCTGTCCTATGAGGAAGTTTTAACTTTGGAGAGGAACCACTTCCAGAGGTTCCCGTGGCATTTGCTAAGACTTGGGCTCCTGCTGTTTTATTTCCTGAGTGCATACCTACAAAACAGAGACCCTGAGTGTGAATTCAGCTGGGTTGGGACTTACAGACATGCTCGGGAGGACACAGAACCTGCCAGGCTGTGAGTGCCCTCCCTGTCACAAAGCAGCACTGACAGCAGCCTTTGGGGAGTCTGGTACAGAGTCTGATTGTCCCATACTCAGCAGCCAAAAAAAAACAGGGGGGGTGCCTGTTCTGGTCCTCCCCCACACCATATAGGGGGGACATGGCCCAGCCTGGTCCCTGCTGTCCTTGTCCCCAGACAGCTGGAACCCACCCCACCCTGCTCAGCCTGGCACCGGTGGGCAGGGAGCTCACTGGAAAGGGCTCAAAACCAGCTGCTACAGAGCCCCCACGGGGCTTCACCAAAGGTAAGGAAGGAGCTCAGGGAAGGGATAAAGCCTTGGCAGGCTGGATACTGCTCTGGGTGAATGCATCGTGGGGTCATCCCATGTGGCACTGGCCCCTGTGCGTTGGGATGGGTGGGGTGGTGTCACTGTGTCCCTCCTGGGAGAGTTTTCTTGGGGGCTGTGGTTTTCAGCCCTGTTTCTGCTGGGGCTTTTTCCTGCCTAGTTCTAGTCTGGAAGAGAAAATAAAATCCAAGTTGCTGTCCACAGGAGAGGCAGGCAAAGGGGTCTTCAGTGAGCAAGCTCCCAGTTTATTCCTGCAGGACTATGGGTTATCTTTGCCTGTCTTGTTTTTTCCTCCCAGAAGCCTCTGTGCACTGAACATCTACTCACACAGGCAATACCCAGCAGAAAAACAGAGATGACTCTAATGAGAACACAGTGAATAACTCCTCCTGCCCCTGCCCATACCTCAGTTCATGTTGCAATGCTCTGTGGGAGCTGTTGTCCTTCTCTGTGCTTTGTGCTCCCATTTGCCCTTGACTCCACTTGGAGAAAGCTTGGAGAAAGCAATGAATGAGATGCGCTGGGCCTTTGTTTGCAGCCTGTGTGAGATACTCAGGGTGCTTGGTGCTGAAGGGAAACATTTGTTGATGGAAAATAATGGATTTTATTGACTTCCAGAGACGGGGGAAAAAAAAAAAGATTAAATAATTTCAGTGTTTTGAGGTTTGGAGTTTTAGCCAAGATACTCTGGCAGATGATGGAGGGAACGAATAGTCTGGGCAACTTGCACAAAACACAGGGGTTGTTGCTGCTCAGAGGGCAGGATCAGGGCAGAGAGGCTCTGCCTGGCATCCAGCACTGTGGGAATGCAAAGGGACTGACAGTGTGGTGTCTCCCCTGGCTGCAGGTACTGGGATGAATTCCACACCTGTGCCCTGACGGCACTCTGGGAATGCCAGAAGGAAGCAGCAGCTGTCTGGGAGACACTGAGAAGGGAGTCCCGAAAAAACAGATTTCAAGGCAGCTTGTTCGACCTCTGCAGCCCCAGCATGGCTCAAAGCTCTGCCTGGGACCACGTTCCCAACGTTTCCATCCTCAGTATCCCCCTCATTGTCACTTGGGTGAACTTATAAACTGCAGCTCCGTGAGTATCCCATTAAAAGCAGTGGCAGTTTGTGCCCTGGCATCTTTCTGATCCTTTTTCCAAACCTGAGGAATATCCTGTGTGGAGCTCAGAGACACTCAGCTCCATCCTGTGCCTGTGGGACATGGGAGAGCTTGGCAGAATCTCCTGGGTGTTCCTGTTGGTCTGTAATTTGGAATAATACCTGTCCACTTCTGCTTCAAGACACGGACACAGATCTGTCTGCCTGGAGAATTTGGGAGCTTATAGGTATGGGGCAGAGGATTTAGGGAAAAGTGATAAATTCTGGAAAAATGGCAAATGTTGGACTCTTCCCACTCTTCTATGGCTACTGGAAGGAAACCTGTTTATTTTGCTGACTCTTTCCACCAGATCAACTCTCCAAGTTTTGGATTTGAGCACTGAGAACAAGATGGGCATTTTTACCACTGTTCTGTGAGGTGCAGGGGGTGGTGTCTGTCCTGTCACAGGCATAAGGGAGACCTTCTGCCCTGTATTGGCCCTTTTGCTTTAAGGACATGGTGAAATCCCTGCTGAAGAATAATCAAAGTTGCATGACTTGTCTTGCACACATCTGGATTCCTGAGTAACTCCTGTGTTATGTGTAAATCCCTTTTCTAAGGACATAAAGAACAAAAATATTTTGATTGAGGGAGAGTGTCAAGACAGCAGGACAAAAGGGATTTATAGCAACTCCTGCTTTGAAGCTTTCCCCAAGGTACCTGTAAGCAGCTCTGTGGGTAGAAGTGTGTAATTCCACAGTATTAAAGTGAGCCTACAGCATGGTAGAAGTTGTTTGTCCTGGCTTTTGCTTGACAGCACAATTTCTTCTTTTGTGGCTCAGACTGTCGTTAGTTTTGCAGCTTCAGTACAAGCCTGCAAGTATTTGGAACAGAGGGGTGTTTGCAAGTGATTTCTGAATATGTCAGAGAAACACAGCAATATTCTTGGGCAGTCCAAGGCAGTCCAAGGATGCTGCTGGAGCTCTGTGCGCTCCTGGCTGCACAGGGCCATGGGAGCTGTAACCAGTGGGGGATGTGCTCTACAATGTGAGCAGGGGACCCAGGGCCCTGCCAGCCCCACAGATCCCACTGGATGCATTCCAGGTGGTGGGCAAGCTTCTACAGCAAAGGATCTTTTTGCCAGCAGTGGTGCTGGGTCATACTGCTCTCCTTTGGCACTCATGTGTTCTTCCTCTTACCTTCACTACCATCAACACTCTGCTCCTGCAGCAGCACGAGGGAACAAATCCATTGAGGCAAATTCCAAGAAATAAGTCGGGGAGGAGCAGCTGGTGTTCAGACAGTGCAACTTGACTTCCTGCAAACAGAGTTGTTACTTATGTACTCAGTACTGAGCATCTGGGGCACAAAGCCTTAGGGTGAGCAGTGGAGACAGGGGAAACCAGGAGTGAACCACTCAGATGCTTCATTCTTTAATTCTTCTTCCACTCCAACAGCAGTGTTTGTTGTTTGATCCTGTTCCCCCTGCCCTGTTATCTCTTGTCCTGCCTGTGGCTTGTAGCTGGGGAAAGCTGAAGCAGGTGGGCATCATGTACAACCAAGGCTGGAGTATTTTGGATCCAAATCCTGTACTTGCTCTTTGTTTAGAACAGCTGTTTAATGCCTTTAGGAAAACAAATAAGCACAGCCCCCCAATATCCCACAACCCTTACCTTCTCCTTGAATTTGGAGTTCCTCTCTGTTAAAACTTTCTACTCTAAAAGAGCTCTGAGGAAAGGGAAGGTAAAATTCTCAGATCTCCAAGTCTTCTTTTTGCAAAATCATGGATGCCAATGGCTGGCTGACACTGCCACTGTCTTTGAGAAGAGCAGGTGTTGGGACATATCTTCCCTGGAAGCAAATCCCTCAACTATTGCACACAAAAAACCCCAAAGATTCATTAAGAAACAAAGACCATCTGTCACTGTTCTGGTATGGAGCAGCAGATTTTTTTAAGCCAAAGGTGCTTCTAAATCTGACTGAAAGCATGTGAGAGAAAATTAGGTCTCACAGTATGGGAGTGATGAGTTTCCTCAATCAATATTTCATTTTTAGCAGAACTTCCTCTATGACTAGGACAATTACAGTAGAATTCCTTTTAGAAAAAAGTAATACCCAGATTCAGTCCCCCTGGGCAGTCAGCAGCCTTTCAGAAAGCATTTCTGACCCTACAGCACACTCCTGCTGATGCAGTGCAGCTCCTGGGGTGTCCTGCAGCCTCAGTCTGAAAGCCACATTTGTCAAGGATTCTTCTCCTGGCTCGGAGAGACTCTCTGAGCCTCTCCAGATGCAAAGTACCCAGATTTCACCCCCCAGGGAGGCTGCTGAAGCAGTTACAGCATATCTTATGTATTCAAAAAGAAAGGGTAAGTGTTCCTTGGTCCAAAGTCTTCATCTCTGTTCTTGCAGGGGAACAAAGGTAGCAGCTCTGTTAATATGGGCTCACAGCAACTCTGGGATCAGCTGGAAGAATGTGGCTTTCCCTCCTTGGTCTCATGTTCACTGTAATTAGTCTTTAGGTCCCACTTACCCTAAGAACAACCCCAAAGAACGCAGAGTTCACACCATGCTTTGGTGTGGTGTTAAGCCTTGAGGTAAACCTGCAAACCTTCCCTGTCCCTGCAGGACTGGGTTGTTCTTTCTCAAGAATAGCAACAAAAAGCAGGAGAGGACAAAATGACCCTGAGGGAGTCTTAAAAGATGACTAACAACACTGTCAGTGCTTGTCACCGCGAGGCAGAGCTGCCCTCTGCTCTGCCCTGATCCCAACCACAGGCACACTCCTGCTCCTCCTTTCTGAGGGAGATACTGGCACCTACTGGAGACCAGTTTATATCCAGGCTGAGGTGACTGGGAGAAAGGCAAGTATCCTTGTATATGAGAACTGAGCTGATTTTGAGAAGGGAGGGACTGTCTTGCTGCAAGGGCAGCTCTAGGAAGTGACCTCAGGGTGGCCCTCCAGGCTGGCTCCTGCCCAGAAAAACACTTGTGTAAACTCTTCCCTGTGAAAGGCTGCTGCTGTTTGAAACTCTGCTTACAGGGGGTTTGGTCAGGAAGGGCTCCTGGTGAAATCCCAGAATATAAACAGTGCTGGTTACATTTGTTTAGACAGAAATCCTCCTCTGAGGCAGCCCTGCCAGGTATGTAAAGCACAGGATGTTATCCTGCCTCAATTTACAGTGTCTGAGTGTGAGAGCAGGGACTGAAATACAGCTCAGTTCCCCAAGAACAAAAGTCAAAAGAGCAGCTTTAAAGAGTTTATCAACTTCTGTATCTCCACATCATCCCACCACTTTTCAACAAGTTGAATTAGCAAATAACTTATGCAAGTTAACATTACAAATATTAACGTACAAAGGGAAGTTACTGCAGCAAGATGCTGCACAGGAGAAAAATCTGTCTTTAGACCTGGCTTGGTCCTTGTTTGGGATTGCACAAACTGGTCATCCCTCAGCAGAATCCAGGCAGGATGGGGGTCTCCTGGCTTGGCCTGTGGGATCTGGAGGAACCACCGAGCCCTGGCCCCTCAGCAGCAAGGGGGTGTCACTGCCTGGTGAAGTTTGTTTGAAGTGTCTCTAAATAAAGGCACATCCTGTTATTTTGAGAAATAACAGCAGGCTCTTATTTAACATCACCTCTACCAAACCAGATCTGTTGCTAGAATTCTGAAGCCGGGCAGGAACACCCAGACAAGTGGGAAGAGCAGTAGGTGGCTCCAGGACACCTCCAGCCTCAGGTTGAACATGGAGAGACCCTGGACTGCTGGCACTCCTCCCGAGGTGGGATTATGCCAGCTGACTTCCCAAGACAGCACTCATTGATGCCTTCTTTTCAGAGCAGAGGTATGCAATGTTTATTGTAGGAAATGTTATGTGCCCAGACAGTGGGCATCTCACAGCCAGGTGTTCTCTGGCTGCATCCTTCTGTTGCCATGATATAGACACTCATGGTACTCCTTGAAGGGCTCAGCTTCCCAGGAGAGCCATAACACACTCACAGCAACATAATGTTTTTATTATTACAAAAGGTTTCTTCAGCAAACTGCCATCTGTCACCTCTATGTATCAAACATGGAAACAGCAAAACAAACCCATCTAACGTTATAGGTTATTTAGTGACTCAGCTGGTGATTCAGGTAAGTACAACTATTTTCCTTTTCCCCATCCATTCACTTCCTTGACTCCTTTCCCAACCAAAGCCCAAATCAGTCACAGACTGGAAGCAGCAGCTCCCAGCCCCACTGCTCACCGTGCCAGCTCCCGCAAGAAGAGCTGACCACTGTGTTCCCCACACAGGGCACTCCCACATCTTTAGGTTCCAAATGCTCCTCACGCACCAAGTTTTGCTACCTGGCTTTTAACAGTCTCTTGAGCGAAGAGTTTAAGGGCACCCTCTCCGTACAGTCACGTTAATGCTTCGTGGTAACAAAATAAACATCTGCTCCTCCCCCGCTGCCAGCTGATGCCAGAGGAGATGCTCACACTCATGCAGCCACCGAGGTCCGGGGGGATGGGGGGGGGAAAAAGAAAATTAATAACAAAGTCTCAACAGACCTGCTGTGCTTCTTCAGGGATGATTCTGAGGCGTGTCGGATGCACTTGTGCTGGTTTGTCCGAGTCTATACGCTGGACTTGGGGGCGGAGTTGAGGGGGATCTCCCGCAGCTCTATCCGCATGCACAGGTACTCCCCGATGGCCGCCATCAGCGCCGTGCACACCACGTGCACCAGCCACCACGTCAGCGTCGACGGGAAGCGCGAGTTGTAGATCCAGCAGCCCAGGAGGTGGAAGAAGTGCACCGTGACCGTGAAATCCAGGCACTGCTTCCCGCGGCGGATGAAGTACAGCAAGGCCAGGGCGCTGCGAGGGTAAAGGCGGGAGGTGAACGAGATGCGCTGGGCCCGTGGAAAAGGGGGTGCAGCAAGAGCTGTCAGCAGTGCTGGTTATTTAGCGGTTTTAAAACTTCTTCAGATGTTTTAAGAATAGGCTGGGTTTGACCTCTCTCCCGGCCGCTGCAGCAAGACTTACATTCTTACAGCTTTTTAATTACACGATGGCAGGGGAAGGAGATTTTAGTGCAAAGAACAGGCAGGAATTCTTAAACTATCTCCCCCAGTAATCTCTGTGCAGTGGCAAAATTCATAAATCTTTACAGATCAGTGTTTGCTGAGATCCATTAATTCTAACTTTCAGTGAAATCTCTCACAGAAGCAAACCTCATTCCCAGCTGGGAAATTGAGGCAGTGAAGTTAAATGACTTTTCCAGGTTCTAGAAAGCCAGGAGTCAGCAGTTCCCAACTGCCCTCAGCAGACATGCTCGACCAGGCACAGGGATTTTGGGAGACGCTTTCAGAGAGGCAGGACATCACACTGAATTCTCTTATGGTTCAACGTTAAGGAAGGACAAGACGCAGGTGCTCCAGCTGGCTGCAGACTTACCAGGTGAGTGCATTGAGGATGAAAGCCATCATGGAGAGCCTCCCCGGCGGGGTTGAGAAGCCTAAAATCTACATGGGACTATTAGTAGGAACCCGCGGCACAAATCGTAGCCCAAACTCTGCTCCCGTGGCCCAGCCACATCAGCACGGCCCCACACGGATCAGGAACTACACCAGGAGCCTGGGCAGCTCTGTCTGAATGTCTGGGGGGACCTATGGGAAAGGGAAAGGTCTAGTTCTATGCTGAGGGGAACCTCTTAAACCGGGGAGGGGGGGGTCCATACTGGGGTTACCTATATGGGCAAGGGCAGTTGCCTTTACAGTGGGGTTCCTATACAGGGTGTTTGTCTCTATAAGGGGGTATCCCCTATACAGCGAGGTGGTGTCTCCACACAGGGGTACCAACCTATACAGGGTGTCTGTCCCTAAATGGGGGTACTGTCTCTAACCCAGGGTACCATCTGCACATCGAGGTGCTGCCTCTACCCCGGGGCACCCCCTATTCAAAGGGAGGGCTCTACTCTGGGGGCACCCACACAGACAGCGGGTCTGTGTGCTGGGGACAGCTATACGGGGCTGGGGGACCTCTGCCCCCACACTGGGGTGCTCCCCGGGCGGGGGGCTCTCCCTAACACCGGGAATGCCCACACTGGGAGCGGGGTCTGACTCCCCCAGCACACCCCCACCCCGCTCCAGAGGCCTGTGTGCCCACGGCGGCTTCCCGGGGCGCGCCCTCACCTCGTCGCTGAAGACCTGCTGGAGGGAGGGCCCGGTGCTGCCCAGGGTGCCGAGAAGGGCGAGCCAGAGCCCGAGCGAGCTGTAGTAGCCCGCCTGCAGCAGCACCATCTGCGCCACGATCAGCGCGGGGTCCCACACGTAGCTGCGGAACTGCGCCGCCATGGCCGGCCCGCCGCGCGCCGCGCCGCCGCCGCAGCGCCCCCTGGCGGGCGGGAGGACCCGGCGCCGG